>NC_091459.1:120932867-121268938 GCF_027789765.1 Dendropsophus ebraccatus
AAAAAAAATAAACATCCCACTCACCTTACCTCCGCTCCCACGCTGCCCATGTCCTCTTCTGTCCTAGGTCCTCTGTGCCGGTCTTTCTCCTGCAGGCGGCGCGCGATGAAATGACGTCATCGCGTGGCCCGCAGGAGACTGAAGACACGCGCCGCTCTGCTGGGGAAGAAGCCGGCATAGACAGCATCCTCCTGTGTCCGGCAGCTGTCACAGACACCGGAGGATGCTGTGTATGCCGGCTCCTTCCTCCTCCAGAGCGGCGCGCATCACAGGGGAGCGGCAGTCCTGGCATGTAGTGGCAGTCCCAGAATGTAGCGGCGGTCCCGACATGTAGGGGCGGTCCCGACATGTAGGGGCGGTCCCGACATGTAGGGGCGGTCCCGACATGTAGAGGCGGTCCCGACATGTAGGGGCGGCCCCGACTTGTAGGAGCAGTCCCAAAATGTAGCGGCGGTCCCGGCATGTAGCGGTAGTCCTGACATGTAGTGGCAGTCCCGGCATGTAAACTTCTGAACTGAGTAAGGGCCCTAATACATGGAGCGAAAATTGTCCGAATCAGGACGCTATCGCTCTGTGAGGACACTGGGGAACATGATCAGGTAGTATATATCACAGACAAGGCCTGAGGACACCGGGGAACATGATCAGGTAGTATATATCACAGACATGGCCTGAGGACACCGGGGGACGTGATCAAGTAGTATATATATCTTTATTGTTTACTATATACAGCAAGGATTGCACACACATCACTAATGATATACTGTATATATACACATAGGGGGAGATTTATCATACATGGTGTAAAGTGAAACTGGCTCAGTTGCCCCTAGCAACCAATCAGATTCCACCTTTCATTACTCAGATTCTAAGTAGGTGGAATCTGATTGGTTGCTAGGGGCAACTGAGCCAATTCTTCTTTACACCAGTTTGATAAATCTCCTCCATAGCTTTTGCTCTCTAAGCCAGCTCCATTCTACCAGATTGGCGCTCACTTCTGCAGAATATCAGGCCGTGTAATACGGCCTTAAAAGTGTCCGTACACTTCCAATAACTGCTGGCTGAACAATCCTTCAGCTGACAATTATCTGTCCCATCCGGTCCCGTCCTCCCCATACACAAAAATTTGGCACATCTGAGTTTTCCTGTGTTTTCTATGAGATGGTAAAGCCATAGCCATACAGATCTGATGGCGGCTTATCTCTCTTAGAACAAAGAGGTTGGGCATTGATTTTCCATCAAGCTCGATCCCCTATGTCCACTGATATCATCTGTCAGAGGACTGTCCAGAGAGCCCCATACACCTTACACTGATGGCCGAACCCACCACGAGCAACAGGTACCACCAACAAAAGAGTAAAATGTATGGGGACCTTAAATTGTTGCTAAAATATTTCAGCATTTGGGGCCCCACCTTTAACTTTGCCCAGGGCCACATCTAGTCTAAAACCGGCCCTGCGTGTACACTATATATTACAGTGTATTATACAGGCGTACACTATATATTACGGTGCATTATACAGGCGTACACTATATATTACAGTGTATTATACAGGCGTACACTATATATATTACGGTGCATTATACAGGCGTACACTATATATTACACGTGTACACTATATATTACAGTGCATTATACAGGCGTACACTATATATTACAGCGTATTATACAGGCGTACACTATATATTACAGTATATTATACAGGCGTACACTATATATATTACAGTGTATTATACAGGCGTACACTATATATTACGGTGCATTATACAAGCGTACACTATATATTACAGTGTATTATACAGGCGTACACTATATATTACAGTGTATTATACAGGCGTACACTATATATATTACGGTGCATTATACAGGCATATACTATATATTACACGTGTACACTATATATTACAGTGCATTATACAGGCGTACACTATATATTACAGCGTATTATACAGGCGTACACTATATATTACAGTGTATTATACAGGCGTACACTATATATTACGGTGCATTATACAAGCGTACACTATATATTACAGTGTATTATACAGGCGTACACTATATATTACAGTGTATTATACAGGCGTACACTATATATATTACGGTGCATTATACAGGCATATACTATATATTACACGTGTACACTATATATTACAGTGCATTATACAGGCGTACACTATATATTACAGTGTATTATACAGGCGTACACTATATATTACAGTGTATTATACAGGCGTACACTATATATTACAGTGTATTATACAGGCGTACACTATATATTACAGTGTATTATACAGGCGTACACTATATATTACAGTGTATTATACAGGCGTACACTATATATTACAGTGCATTATACAGGCGTACACTATATATATTACGGTGCATTATACAGGCGTACACTATATATTACAGTGTATTATACAGGCATACACTATATATATTACAGTGTATTATACAGGCGTACACTATATATTACAGTGTATTATACATGCATAGGCCATGTTCACACACAGTTTTTCCCTCAGTCTTTTTTCAACCAAAAACAGGCATGAAAACACAGAAACTGCAAATCTTTCCATTATAATTTTGCCCTGTGAGTTCTACTCCTAGTTTTGGTTGAAAAGACTGACAGAAATACTATGTGTGAACATGGCCTTAGAGTGCATTATACTGTAATTATACCCGATGTAACACACCCTTATATATACAATGTATACTATACCAATAATACAGGCCATGTGACCACACAGTATACTGATAACAATATACAGGTGGATAGCTATATAATCACACTACTCCCCATATCACGCTCTCAGTGACGTCACCCTCGGTCAGTATTTCTCACCGGTTCAGTTACCTGGTCTGCGCGGGGCCCCGTAGGTCAGGAGAACCGGACACGGCTGCTTGCGTCGTTGCTATGGAAACTAACCCGGGCATCTCATTCACGTCAATCACTCAGTAGGCGACACGCCCCTCACTGCTCCTTCCCACATTACCGGGAGCGGTTGCTATAACGACCATAGGAGAAACCCGATAGCGCAGGCGGCTACAGCCCGCAGCTGTGTTGGGCGGGGCTCATGTTTCACATGTTAGCGTATGGCAAGAGGGAAGGCGTGGTAAAGCAAGGGCGTCTACCAATGCTGAGGGCGTGGCTTAGCCTCGGACATGAATGAGTAAGGAGGGGTTAGTCAGTTGTAACCTTGGTGGGCGGGCTATCGTAGACACAACCTATGACTGATGGAGGGCGTGGTATTCCCAGGCTGTGTATAGCAATGAAGGGTGTGGCTATGGGACCTGGGGGCGTGGCTTGCGTGTTCTGCCAGCAGTGGGCTCCAAGCTGATCAGTAGACACCTCACCCTGATCGTGGAGACTCCGCAGCCGGTGAGTGATCGGATTATACACGGGCTATCATCTAGTGTCAGATATACCGCGCGTGATGTCATATACAGTGTGCTATAATCTACTGCACCATTATATACAGTGTGCTATACTCTATAATATACAGTGTGCTATACTCTACTGCACCATTATATACAGTGTGCTATACTCTATAATATACAGTGTGCTATAATCTACTGCACCATTATATACAGTGTGCTATACTCTAATATTATATACAGTGTGCTATACTCTACTGCACTACATTACAGAATGTGATAGTATATAGAGTATATAGAATGTGCTATAATCTACTGTACTGTTATATATTGTGCTGCCATCTACTGTACTATTATATACAGAGCCCTACAATGTCATGTAGTGTGCTGTAATGTCATGTATTATGCCATAGTGTAGTGTAATATGTATATTATCTTATGTATAATATACAGTAATATAATGTGTGTGTGTGTGTGTGTATATATATATATATATATATATTACCTGCTGTCATGTCCATAAATACAATGTATACATGATTATAATAGTCTCCTGCACATGATACAATTTCACCCTGTACCTCTGTTATCAGCCAGGGCCTGTACTGATATAGCACCATCCAGCATTCATCGTACAGTTCTCCAGTATATTATAGGTTATAATGTAGCAGGCGGCGTTGGGTCCTCATGTCCCCAGCATCCATTGTTATGTATAGGCCCTGGATCCTGTCCTCACCATACAGTATACAGCACTGGACTGTCGTTATATGGCATGCAAATTATATATAATACAATATGTGCCCAGGTATACGTATATATATATATATATATATATATATATATATATATATATATATATATGTGCACTATGTATATAATGTTACATGCTGTTCACTATGTATATAACTTTATATGGTGTGCACTATGTATATAAATCTGTATATAGATGACACTGTCTGTATCCATTGTTATGTATAGGCCCTGGGTCCTGTCCTCACCATGCAGTATATGACATATGCTGTGCACCATGGATATAACATTATATGGCATGCACTAAGTATATATCATTATATTCTGTGCACTCTGTATATACCATTATATGATGTGAACTATGTATGTATCATTATATGGCATGCACTCTGTATATACCATTATATGATGTGCACCATGTATATAGATGACACAGTATGTGATGTCCTGTATCCATTGTTGTGTGATGATGGCTCCATGCTGACACACTGTAACGTGGCCCTGTTATTGTTATTATATCGGTGTGCGGCCTAGGGCTGAGAATGAGCCTGAGGTGCAATGATATAGGGATTATTACACATGGATAATGTATAGTAATGCTGTAATGTGTGGACGAGGCCTGGGGCTGGATATATTCATTATAATGTACGGGAACATTATACGAGGGTGAGTCACCACTGGGGAATTATAGCACATTGATTTTTGGGAAGCTGTGCATGATAGAAACGGTGTATATAGGGAGTGTATACAGCATGTATATACGGTAGAGAATACATTGTGTATGTAAAGAGTGCTTCATGTATAGAGAGGGAGTGCACTGTATATATAGTGAGCATACTGTATGTATATATATATATATATATATATATACTGTATATGGCATGCATCATGTATATAGTGTGCATACTGTGTATGTATTGTATGCATCATGTATTTAGAGGGCATACAGTGTACAGTATACTGTTTTGTATATATTGAGTGCACTGTCTATATAGAGAGCATATGTGTATATAGTAAGTGCATTATGTTTGTGCAAGGAGCATCATGTATATAGAGACTGTCATGTGTATTTACTATAAAGGGTTATTATATAGAGAGAGAATACTGTGTGTATATAGCGGGGCTGCATCATGTGTATAGAGTACATTGTGTCTATAGAAAAAGCCTTGTGTATAGAAATGCACCATGTATTGTGTGTATAGTGAGTGCTTCATGTTTAAAAAAAAGGTGCACTGTGTATATAGAGAGTGAATGATGTATGTAGAGAGTGCACTGTGTATATAAAGAGGACATCATGTATAAAGTGAGCATAATTATATAGTAAGTCATGTATAGAGAGCATATTGGGTATATTGTGAGTGCATCATGTATATGGAGAGTGCACTGTGTATACAGACAGTTTATAGTGTATCTATAGAGGGCATCATTTATATAGAGAGTGCAATGTGTGTATCGTGAGTGCAATATATATATATATATATATATATATATAGAGAGAGAGAGAGAGAGAGAGAGAGAGAGAGAATACATCTACATGTGTGGAAGGTGAGTGCATCATGTATATAAAGAGAGCATTATATATACAGACAGTAGTCTCTGTATACACTGTGCATCATGACACAGTAGTGTCACGGCTACAGACATCTAGGCACTCTCTATATACATGATGCACTCACTATATACACAATGTCCTCTCAATATACAGTACATGATGCACTCTATATAAAGCACATGATGCACACTGTATACACAGTGCACTTTCTGTATACATGATTTACTCAAATGCACTCTATATACGTGATGCACTCAGTATATACACAGTGTACTCTATATACAAGATGAACTCAAATGCTCTTTATATACATGAAGCACTTACTATAAACACAGTAAACTATATACACGATGCACTCAATAAATACACAGTGTACTCTCTATATACAGTACACGATGCACACTCAAATGCACTCTATATGCATGAAACACTCACTATATTCATAGTAAACTCTTTATACACATGATACACTCTATATACAGAACACGATGCACACTTTATATGAAGTGAACTCTGGATATACATAACGCAATCTCTATATACAGTAGATGATGCACTCTTTTTATACAAAATGCACTCTCTCTCTATACAATGCAGCAGTCCTCCTTCTGGATCTAGGACATTGTTGAGATATGGAGACAGAGGCCCAAAGCCTGAGCTAGAGTAGATTCTATCACCATCCACATTAATATCCACATCCTACTTGGCCGGTATAGCAGCAGGTGACTGTATATATGTATACTTGCAGTGTATAGGTAGGGAAAGCCATGTAACAGTAGGCATGTGGTCGGTGTCCCCCGGCCTGTAGAGCAGCAGGTGCCTGTTTATATGCATATTTACACTGTGTAGGCTATGTAACAGTAGGTGGTGCCTGTGTATATATATATATATATATATATATTTATATTTACAGTCTATAGGTAAGGATGGCCATGTGGTAGGTGCCCCCCGGCCTGTATGTAACAGGTGTCTGTATATGTATGTATACGTACAGTCTATAGGTAAGGATGGCCATGTGGTAGGTGCCCCCCGGCCTGTATGTAACAGGTGTCTGTATATGTATGTATACGTACAGTCTATAGGTAAGGACGGCCATGTGGTGAGTACCCCCTGGCCTATATATAACAGGTGCCTGTATATGTATGTATACGTACAGTCTATAGGTAAGGACGGCCATGTTGTAGGTACCCCTCAAACTATATATAACAGGCGCCTGTATATGTATGTATACGTACAGTCTATAGGTAAGGACAGCCATGTGGTGGGTGCCCCCGGCCTGTATATAACAGGCACCTGTATATGTATGTATACGTACAGTCTATAGGTAAGGACGGCCATGTTGTAGGTACCCCTCCGGCCTATATATAACAGGTGTCTGTATATGTATGTATATGTACAGTCTATAAGTAAGGACGGCTATGTGGTGGGTGCCCCCGGCCTGTATATAACAGGTGTCTGTATATGTATGTATACGTACAGTCTATAGGTAAGGACGGCCATGTGGCGGGTGCCCCCCGGCCTGTATATAACAGTTGTCTGTATATGTATGTATACGTACAGTCTATAGGTAAGGACGGCCATGTTGTGGGTGCCCCCCGGCCTGTAAATATGTGCACTGGATATGTATATGTACAGTCTATAGGTAAGGGGTGGGTGTCCCCCGGCCTGCAGGGTGCATGTCATTGCACACGTCCACACGCTCCTGGTATGTCATTAGTAGATTGTTTGCAGCACATACGTGACAGTCGCAGCACATCGCAGCATAGTTATGATATATGAGGATGGCAATGGTGGTTTCCAGCACTGTATATCATCCCCAGGCTGACAGCTTGGGTGGAAGCCGTCGTGGGTGACAACCAAAGTGACAACCATTACCGCTCTAATAAGGGTTGTCACCCAACTTTCCCTGGCTCCTGAATGGCTTTAGCTATGGATGAGGTGATACATTACTGCATAACAGGGCAAGATTCGTGGAAAGCTGAGAGATGTACTGACCATGGTGGCCATGTAGGTTTTGAGATCACCCATATACTTGTGAGGTATTTGAGCCCAGAACATTCCAGAACAGGAGACTATTCAATATTCTAATGCAAATGAAATCCAGAGATATTTCTAATCCTTTTAAAGCAGCTAAAAATGATCATGTTAGCCGGATAATTCCCTGCGAGAAAATCCCATGATGGGGGCGATTCCTGTGCTGAACCTGTCACTTCCCTCCTGTGATGTATATAAAGCAGAGGGCCTCATCTTCTGCGGTTGGCATACTGCCCCCGATCTGCCCCAATCTCATCCTGTGTGGCTGAAATACTGCCCTTCACCTGCTCCGATCTCATTCTGTACGGCTGGCATACTGCCTACCATCTGCCCCTATCTTATCTTCTGTGGCTGGCATAATGCTCTTCACCTGCCCCCATCTCATCATCTGCCGCTGGCATACTGCCCTCCATCTGCCCCATATTATCTTCTGTGGCTGGCATACTGCCCTCCACCAACCCCGATCTCCTGCTCTATGGCTGGCATACTGCCCTCCACCAACCCTGATCTCCTGCTCTATGGCTGGCATACTGCCCCCCACCAACCCCGATCTCCTGCTCTATTGCTGGCATACAGCCCTCCATCTGCCCCTAAGTTATCTTCTATGGCTGGCATACTGCCCTCCACGTGCCCCAATCTCATCCCCTATGTCTGGCATACTGCCCTCAACCTGCCCCGATGTCATCCTCTATAGCTGGCATACTGCCCTCAACCGTTCCCAATCTCATCGTCTATGACTGTCATCTGCCCTGATCTTCGTCTGTATTGCCCAGTACCATCAGCAATGGATGAAGTGACCACATAAGGATGCCAGCCAGTCAATATGTGTGCATAGCAGTTTACACACTAGCGGGTAATTGTGAGAGTAAGATAACTGGCATTAAGGGCATTGTGGCTGCTACTTTTATGGGCCATTGAACTGACACCAGATGCAACATGGGTGGTACTTCTCTGATATTGGGGCATCGTGGTTGACACTTATAATGGGAATTGGCCTTACTCCATTGGCAGTGGGAGGGTATTTGTATGGTACGGTATGGTAATTGCACTGACATCAGTGACATTGTGACTGGCACTTATAGAGGCAACTTAGCCGGTTCTTGTGGAATAGGCTGGCACTTGTGCTGAAGTTTCTGCATTTAAAGCTTTGGCTGTCCAGGCATGATGGAAATTGTAGTTTTGCAGCAGCTGGAGGGCCAAAAGTTCCCCATCCCTGCCTTAGACCCATAGAAGCAATGCTGTTTATTATCACCTGTCTATTATAGTATTATTATAATAACATAAGCAAGATTTCCCAGGATAAACCATCCTGGAGCCAAATTCTGTGACTGTAAATACTCATTTTTCATCATCGCTTTGTCTGAGATCTAAGGAGCTGCCTAATTCCATCATTCAGTCAGGATCCCCCCAGCTGTAGAGGTAGATAGAGACCTGGAAGGCCTCAGGGACCCGACTGGGGCACGAGTCAGGTCAGCATTCTGAAGACCCCATATCACTGACAATCACACTTGAAATACTTCAAATTATCCTTTAATATTTATATACTGAGCAACTGACTGGCAGCCCCAGGCGTATCCTGTGTGTATTATCACCCCCAGCCTCCTATATGGACCGCCAGTCTCACACCTGTATTATTAGACATATTCACTGAATGGAGAAAATCCCCATCCTGTTTCCACTGGATTAATGCCTAATCTGGCATTACGCGTAATAGCACATCCTGGTTAACTCATTCCCTGCCGGAAAAGCTTTCACCAGTTCTTCTGTCATCACATGTACTCACTGCCAGGAGGAGCCGGAAAAGGGAAATGATATCTACACTGAGCGCATCGCTGTCCTATAGGAGTGGTGTCCGGTCTTGTCAGGGCCCTTTCAATCATTAGGCTCACAAGCTAACAGGAAAATTATCTGTATTACCACTATAATGGGGCAGTGTGGCTTGATCAATTCATACACAAAATTCTGATGTTTTTAATGCAGCCGAGAGGCACTGGTGTCAGCCATAGGTGTGAGGTGCAGCGCTCTTTTTCTTCCCTGAACCATAACTACTATAATACTGCTCCCTATATACAAGAATATAACTACTATAATACTGCTCCTATATACAAGAATATAACTACTATAATACTGCTCTTATATACAGGAATATAACTACTATAATACTGCTCCTATATACAAGAATCTAGCGCGGGATTCCCGGGATCGCAGGGCTGGATTATCACTGGGATTATTATTATACTACACTGTGGATTATTCCTCACCGTAGCTAAGAAGAATCTAACTTCTATAACACTGCTCCTATATACAAGAATAAAACTACTATAATACTGCTCCTATATACGAGAATATAACTACTATAATACTGCTCCTATATACAAGAATATAACTACTATAATACTGCTCCTATATACAAGAATATAACTACTATAATACTGCTCCTATATATAGGAAGCTAACTTCTATAACACTGCTCCTATGTACAAAAAAAACTACTATAATACTGCCTCTACGTGGATGTGTACATTAGTGTTTATGGCTCTGTATTATGCTGTGTGTGACCACTAATACATTTTTATACTTTGTTGGGTGCTTATATAATCGGTTCCTGGCTTATAGAGGATTAGAGCTGTTTTTTCTTCTTTAGTAGTAGTTTCATAATCATTAATGTGCTTAAATTGTGTTTTAATGTTGTGCTGTGTTTTAAAAAGCAGTAACCAGCTTTAACTTGTTATTTTTTTTTTTTTTTTATGCCTTCAGGTCACGTAGATTTGAAATCTGCTTCTTACCATGAAGACGATGGTCTGGGAGGGTGGTTAGCGGCCAAAGATTAGAAGAGCAACAGGAAAATCCAGCAAGAGATCGCCTGGAATTAAAAATGTGTTGGACATCCCTCTATGAACGACAGGAACTGGAGACATCTTCAGGTCGAATGCTGTCCTTGTGCTCAACTCTAAGGGACAGCTAGTATCCGATGGCCACCATGGCTTCCTGTGGCCTTCTTATGGCTACCTATAGGATTTCTTGCCTCATATGGCTTTTCGTGGCGCTCTCTGACCAAACTATGGGGCACAGTCTCTTTGCCTGTGAGCCCATTATACTGAGGATGTGTCAAGACCTTCCCTATAATTCGACATTCATGCCCAATCTGCTGAACCACTATGACCAGCAAACTGCAGCCCTGGCGATGGAGGTGAGAGCTTGTGTGGTTATTTTCCATGATAAATCTATTTACCTGTAATATTCAGACCATTATATATATCGTATTGTATGTGTCGGTTTTTAATAAGAGTCAAATTCAAATATTTATATGAACCAGGGACATGGTCATTGGAATCCTAAATTCTAAAAAAAAGGGGGAACCATTAACCATGTGCACATAATCCATTGGTCAGATTTCAACCCAGATCCCCAGCGTTTGTTAGTGCCATTTGTAACTAACATCAAATAATGTGATGTTAAACAGTGGTTGGCACAGTTTCGAAAGACTCATGTTCTCCGGTCAAATCTGACCAGAGTTTATACCTTTATAGAGAGTGTTGGTTGTGTTGACATGGGTTCTTTGGGTTCTTCTGTTTCCTCCTATCTTGAAGATAGGATAGGATACCTTCACTAGGATGTAAAACAATAGGGATGTAGAGAAACTTTCTAGTATACCCCCTTTTATTATCCTGCTTCCTTGGGTCTATGGTACATTTGAGGTAGGAGAGCATGTCGAGCAAAGCTTATTTATCTATGAGATACCTTCACAGAGTAGACACAAATCAAAATGGGCATAAATGGCTTTTTTGTTACCTACAAGGGTTTCTTTTTAGGGTCTCACGCCCCTCGTTGGGAACCAACCAGGATGGCGTGGCCAGCCTGACCACGTACACCCCATTTTTATGGTTTTTATAAGAAGTTCCGAAGCTACAGGTGGTCATACGCATAAGATTTTGATTGACTTCCATAGAATCAGTTGTATGAACAACTTGCCAGAGTAGAATAGTCAAACAGGGAGATAGTTTTAAAAAACAGAAGGATTCCATTGTATTTTTAACCAACTTTTTCCGATAAAGATCCACCACAATAGATCACATTTTGAGGCCATTTTGACCAGGTTTTGCCTTACCTGTATGGGCAGTTTACCTCTATTGTATTTAAGTCCAACAGTGGATAAAAAATTTGTAAGACATCTGTAAATAATGTATATAATAGTGGGTTAGGTGGGCGGACGTTTTGATGCCCTCTCCATTGTAAGGGAAACCTGGTCTGTCAGTCCCCGTCTCCTGCTCTTGCAAGGGTAAAAAGAACCTGTCTGATTGCATTCTCTGCTTTTAAGGTTGTTGATTGCCAGACAACTGGAGACCCTGGATGAGGGTTCTCCTCCTTTTGAAGATAGAGTGTACGTTAGAATATTTTTTGATCTTTTTGAACACTGTATTTTTGTCAGGTTCAACTTTTTTTGTTCTTGTTCCAAAGCCTTCTTACTTCTGACCTGATCACCAGGAAAGACAGGATCTTCCATGCTTCCTTATCTGCTACACAAAACTTGAACTTACTAATGTCAAGTGAATGGTTTTTTTATATTTTTGGACTGAATCTTCTTATTAAAAATTCTATACATATTTTTGGAGACTGTAAGATGAAAGGTTCCACCAGTACACAGTGGAGGCGAGGACTTTGAACCCTCTCAGTTATCATGAACCAGGTGTGACTACATCTTCCGCTCCCCCTATAGCTAAGCCGCCATCTGTTTTTTTTTTTTCCCTGTCATGTTTTTTGACCTCATAACAAATTGAGACCTTCATAACAATGGCAATTACAGAGTACTTCCTCCTGAAATTGCAGTTCATTCTAGGGCCATTTCCATGTAAGAAAACACCAACGCCAAACACCATAACCTCGACATAACTTTAAAAAGTTAGAGAAGGTGCTAAACAATGCATGGTTTGTTGCTGTTCAGCGAGGTTGTAACCATAGTGTTGCATAAAGCTCCATACGGTGCATACCTTCAACATGTGATTTATAAGATTTTGGCACCATGTACATTTTTTCTTACATTGGTGGAAACCGTCATGACTTAGGGCCCTATTCCACCGGAGGATTATCGTTCAGATTATCGTTAAATCGTTCAAATCTAAACGATAATCGTTCGGTTGAAATGCAGTTAACGATTAACGACCGAACGAGAAATCGTTGATCGCTTTATAAGACCTGGACCTATTTTTATTGTTGCTCGTTCGCAAAATGTTCGCAAATCGTTCGCATTGAATAAGATGTCGTTCACAGTAGATATGAACGCAATAGCGAACAAATAGCGAAGATAAAACGATCGCAAATACGATCATAAGTAACAGTTATCGTTCCATGGAAATGAGTGAACGTTTTAAGGTCTTTCGCAATAGCGGTCGTTTGAGATTGTTAATCGTTAACGATTATGCGAACGATAATCGTCCGGTGGAATAGGGCCCTTAGGGTGAGAAGCAGTAGGGGAGGTGATGGTGGTGGTGAAGAGGTCCTAGGTCTACAGGAGGAAATTGGAGCATCTTGCACCTGTTTCGCAGTCAATGTATAGCCGGACATAGTGGGACATACCAAATCCAGGCAGTCAATGGGAGGTGGATCCAACACAATGGAAGGATTCTCATGCATGAGCTTAAACCCAAAGTAGGTGGTTATTAACCAGGTGCTGGACCACATCAAGCATCGGATTATAGGACGTTGTGGTTGAATGGGTCTATTCACCACCTGTGCCCTGACATGATGATTTGCCCACAGGTGATGATGTATCCGGCCTGTATTTACTAATCCGATGATTCGCTGTCATTGTGATCTTGATCTGACAATGGCGACTTAAGTTTCTCCATACAAAATGTCGTATTTGTGTTCAGAAGGAATTTTGCATGGTGCGCCCACTGAAATTCCTATGTTCATCCATACATATTGTATTAGAAACCTCAGTAAGACATAAGGCACTTTGTGCCTCAGCTCAGTTTTGCTATACTGTGGCGGTCCAGAGGACAAAATGGTTGTTCTTGCTCCTTCAGAGACAGAAGACGTAGACGCCCTAGAGCAAAGGCAGGACTTTTGGGGGTGTATGTTTTTTAGGGTTTCTATGAGTTTTTTTTATGATTTATTTGTACTTAATTTGACAGACCACAAACCAGACCACCATAAACACATATGTGCCCCAGACCAGACCCCCAAACAAATACATAGCACAGCCAGACCCTCTAAATACATAGAACCTCCAGACCAGTTTGTAAAAACCTGTAGAGACTCTAGACCAGACCACCTGAACATATACAGACTCCAGATCAGAACCCCTAGACATATATAGATCTCAGATTAGAACCCCTAAACATACACAGATTCCAGTTTAGACCCCTAAGCATATACAGGTCACAGACCAGACCTCTAAACACAGACTACAGACCAGACCTTGGAGTGCCGGGACCTTTGCTTTTTACCTCTCCTATGAATATCACGATTGGCTATCGTTGGAACCGTGCACCCTCCATCAATGAACTGTGACCAGAGCGCATTTACTGAGGTGAGCTGACTATACCCACTTTACCACTTGTATACAGACCAGACCCCCCCCCTAAACACAGATCATACCCCCCCCTAAACACATACAGACCCCTATACCAGATGCACAAAACATATACAGATGCAAGACAGAAAACCTTAACATATACAAACCTCTGACCAGACCCCCCTAAACATATGAAACACCCCCCTAAATGATACCCCGTAAACACATAATGATCCAGGACTAGACCCCTAAACATATATGAATCTCAGATGACACCAATAAATATACTGTGTATCCAATCTAGTGTCTACAAAAAATCACTCACAAATGAGATCAAGCAAATATTACAATTTTATTAATTTCCATCACAAAAACAACATTTAAAATACAAGACCTTGGAGGTGGGAGACCTCACTACTGGGACTATCGTGACTATATAATAATCCAAAGTGCATGTGCATATGGTAAACAAAATAAAGAACCCCATTCAGCATCAGTACATGTTTTAAATAAAGTGCCAGTGCTCTATTGCCTTGATGTGCTGAACGGAGAAAAATAACCATACATAATATTGCACATGCCACTAAGTTACCCCAAACGTAAACTGTCCCAGTCCGTTGGCCTCCCACCTCACTCCAACGTCGTTTCGCACCGCTTCTTCAGGGAGTAATGAGGGGGAGAGCCAGAGGACCTTATATATATGCTACATTGTCAGGGATTGGTCAGCAGAGCTTCACACACCTGCATTAGTATGTTTATCCATAAAGCCAAACACCTCTGTAATTAGCCACGCACAATGGCGCGGTCCACAGCAACGGAATGTAGCGTCACGCACGCACTGATGTCGGCCAATGCCCGTGCACGTAATAGCGTGACCGCCCCAGGTGGCCCAACTATACCTGCTGTGTTGTAGAATACATGGCGGTCCTCCTCCGCAATCACACGCCGGCGATAGCCTGACGCGCAGAACAGGAAGTGACGTCCGGCGCCGTGCGCCATCAGTCAATCCCGGTGCTGCGTCACCACGCCATCGCCGCCGGGTCATGCGCAGTAGACCGCACACAACACAGGCGCCATCTTGGAGTGGGGCAGAGGTGCTGGAGGCTAAAATATAAGACACCACACTGAGTACCACCAATCATAATAGTTATATGGATCCATAAAAATCATCATTAGTACTGTATTATTCAAGGCATGAATAGAAATTATATAAACATAGATATATCCCTGGTGATGCATGAAAAACGTGAAAAGTGCAAAAAAACCATGCAAAACTAAAGTGCCATGCATAAATAGTGTCAAAATGTGCAATGCCAGTGCATATGTCAAAAGAGTAAAAAATGGTGAAGGTGAGTATAGAAGGAAGTGAAAAGTTAATAGAGTGCCAGTGCTGAAAAAATATTAAAGTGCAAGTGCTGAAATGATTGTGTGCAAAAATAATGGTACGCTGAACCATGCATTAATTGCATGGAATTGTGAAGATACATTAAGTGTACAGAATGTAAGACAGTGAATTGTATCAATGTGCAAATGTGATAGGCCTAATGTACAATGATATATGTGTATATATGTGTATCCTACTGATGTGTACATAAATAGTATATAAATGGTATATCGGTAGTATCAAAAAGTATATAAATGGTATATCGGTGGTATCAAATCACATATGGATTAACTCTATGTGCAATAGTGTATGCTCTGCGTATTCCTAAATTGATAACTATGTATGGCAACTTGCATATAATTCCCCTACATACTCAGTACCACCTAGTATTGAATCGCTGAATGTGTGGAGAAACCTAAATGACAATGTGGCGTCCTCCAAACCTCTATACCACAGGTCCAAAATACATATAAATAATTATACTTAACTATATTGTTAAAAACAGAGTCGGCAAAGGTAGGGCGGAGCCAAAAAGAAATAATCCTTAAATGCGTATGGTAAGATATTCATCTCATACCATAGGTATATATAAGATATTCATCTCATGCAATAGGTATATGTAGATGTCATGTGAGGTACAGATGTGATAAAAGGGAAGAATGTCCTAAGTTAGATGATTCACACTACTGTGACTAGTTAAAACCTATCCCTAGATGAGTGAGATGTATCAATAATGTAATATGACAAGGAGAAGTCAGGTCTAGACTCATACAATGGTAAAGAGAATAGAGAGACAAAGCAGATCATGAAAAATTGAGGGACAAACGATCATGTCCAAATGAAGAAATTAGGACATAGAGCAGTGTATCCTAATCAAATACAAGAAAGATATAGAAGCATATCTCCTGTCAAAAATATCACGGGGGGTAATGGTGAACACAACAAACATCCACTCATTAAAGAAAACAGGCAAATGAGAATCTCTCATTTAGTCCTCTTGGCTGGACAGTCTTGAGTGTTGTAATCCACTTACTCTCTATCTGTAAGAGGCGCTTGGTAATGTCTCCGCCCCTGATCCCAAGATTAACACGGTCAATCCCTCTGATTCTTAGACCTCTGTGATCTCCTCCATGTTCTTCCAGAAAATGTTTCGGTATAGGCTTTAACTTCTCAAATTCCAAAGTACCGGTACTGTCGTTTAATTTGGCTCTCTTGATGTCACGAACATGCTCTAGGGTTCTGATTTTTAGTTGGCGTGAGGTCATCCCGATGTATAATAAGCCACATGGGCAGGAGGCTTGGTAGATCACCCTTTCCGTCAGGCAAGTAATATGGTGTACAATCTTGTATTGCCTGGTCCCTGTGGAATCAAAGAAATAATCACCAGGATTGATATACTGGCAAGCTGTACATTTTTTACATTCATAACATCCCCATTTGGGGCCCTTTGAATGGAAGATGTATGGAGATCTAGGGGCCACATAGTGGCTCTTTACCAAGATGTCCCCCAAATTTTTGGCACGTTTGGCGGTGATCAGAGGAGCATCTGGAATGTGTCTGCTTATATCCTTGTCCTGTTTCAGTATTGACCAGTGCTTCCTATAAACACTCACCATTTCCTGCCATCTTGAGTGGTAACTGGTGATAACCCGCAACTGTCCTGTTCCTTCTGGCCGTGGTTTGGGGATCAAAAGCTCTTTCCGGTCACATGATCTTGCATATTGATAACCTTTTTCAACATCTCTATGTTTGTACCCCCTCTTCAGAAACCTCTTTTTCATGTCGTCTGCCTGTCTCTCAAATTCCTCATCCTTGTCACAAATACGTCTAGTACGGATGAATTGGCCTTTTGGTATTCCACGTATGGTATGTCTGGGATGCGCTGAGGAGGCATGAAGGAGTGCATTAACACTCGTTTCCTTACGAAATAGTGTGGTTTGTAGTTTACCCTCCTGACCTACCTGTATCTTCAGATCCAGGAACTCCACTTCTTGTCTTGAGATGTGCCACGTCAGTCGAATGTTTTTTTCATTCGAGTTCAGGTTCTGCAGGAAACATTCCAACGATGTCCTCGTCCCCTGCCAGATAAAGAAAATATCATCGATGAACCTCATCCAGGAGACGACCGAGCCACCTCCCGGATGAGGTCCACCGAGATCTACACATCTCTCCCAAAATCCCAAAAATAAATTTGCGTACGAGGGCGCACAAGTCGCCCCCATCGCAACTCCTCGCGTTTGTAGAAAAAAGCGATCCTTAAAAGTGAAATAATTATGGGTCAAAGCAAATTCTAAGAGTTCCAAAATCAGTTCCCTCAGTTCTAAATCCATACCTTGCATCTCCAAAAAGAAACGTGTCGCCTCCAGGCCTTGACTATGCTCGATGCAGGTGTACAATGCCTCAACGTCACAGCATACCAGATGCATGTCATCTTCCAAAGTCACATCTTCGACTCTCTGTAGTACTTCAGTAGAATCGCGAATATAAGATGGAAGAGCAATCACTAGGGATTTCAAATAATAATCAATAAAACGGCATACTTTTTCACATAACCCCCCTCGGCCCGACACTATAGGTCTACCTGGTGGGTTTTTCTTATCTTTGTGGACCTTTGGTAGAAGGTATAGAGTTGGTATGACCGGATTTTCTACCCTCATGCCATCATATACCCTTTTGGTTATTGTCCCCGTAGTGAGTGCTTGGTCCAGGATTATACCCAATTGTTTCTGGAACAAAATTGTGGGATTGGTTTCCAATTTTCTATAGCATTTTTTGTCATTAAGTTGTCGCCATACTTCTCGCTCATACATCTCTACGGGCCAAATTACCACATTCCCCCCCTTGTCCGCTGGTTTAATCACTATATCTCTCATCCGACTTAGTTCCATCAATGCTATACGTTGTTCAGGCACTAGATTGTCATACCTTCGTTGTTCAGATATCTGTTCTAGTTCCTCCATTACCAATCTTATAAATATTTCTACCGCCGGACTCAGTGACAGGGGTGGGAATGTGGTCGATTTTTTCTTAATGTGATCCGGAAATTTGCTAGGCCCTTCTGATTGCTCCATCAGCAATTCCTCCAAGGCTCTTAGCGCCTCCAATTCTTCCTCTGCAAAAAAAGGGGAGAAGCATTGTTTATTTGAAAAATGTTTCTTCAATAGAAGCTTCCTGGCAAACAAAAATAAATCCTTTATTGCTGTAAACCTATCAAACTTAGCCACTGGGCTAAATGTCAGGCCCAATTCCAATACTGAAACCTGTGCAGGAGAAAGGTTAATGTCAGATAAATTCATTACCTTCAGTTGTTGTTGATCAGTGTGTTCCATGGCCCGAAAATCCTTCCGTTTGGCTGCTCTTCTTGCATTATAGTTTCCTCTCAGGGTGGAGTCTGTGGACATTGCACTGGATATTTGTGAGGTATTACTCGTCAATGATGTTAATGAGGGGGTTCTTGTTAATGTCCCCGTCTGTCTCCATCTGAAGACCTGTCCATTAGCATAATCTTTCACGTCTCTTTGATACTTTTTGGCCTTGGTGTTTTGTATATCTGACTCCCATTTTTGTAGATCTTTTTTAAGGGAGACTTCAAATTTTTCAACCATTTCTCCACTAAGGGTAGATTTAATTTGTTCCTGGAGTATGCCCATTTGTGCTTCCATGGCCTCCACCTTTTTAGTTTCTATTCCAATTAACAATAACATAAATGTCCGTGAACATTGTACACAAGCCTCCTCCCATTTTTTCTTTATATTCTCATCGTCTACAGCAAACGAGGGTAGTACCTGAACCCTTAGGCCCCGGGGTACAAGATCCTTTGCCACATATTGTTCTAAGGCCGCTCGATTCCACCATGCTCTAGTTCTCTTGTGCCATATATCACGTAAGGTCTTCTGCACCTCCACTGTTTCCTGTGCCTCCGCCTGTCCTATGCCGCCATCATTAAAAACTTGCGATAGTTGCAGTGTCCATTCACTGTCTTTAGTGCGTAAATCCATCGTGGAACAATTTTCTAGAATGCAAAAAACAAGAGTAGCAAACACCTATATTCCTAGAGAATTGCATCAATAAACAATCTATGTTTAGCTGATACTCAGTATCGATTCAAGCAGATGACACCAATAAATATACTGTGTATCCAATCTAGTGTCTACAAAAAATCACTCACAAATGAGATCAAGCAAATATTACAATTTTATTAATTTCCATCACAAAAACAACATTTAAAATACAAGACCTTGGAGGTGGGAGACCTCACTACTGGGACTATCGTGACTATATAATAATCCAAAGTGCATGTGCATATGGTAAACAAAATAAAGAACCCCATTCAGCATCAGTACATGTTTTAAATAAAGTGCCAGTGCTCTATTGCCTTGATGTGCTGAACGGAGAAAAATAACCATACATAATATTGCACATGCCACTAAGTTACCCCAAACGTAAACTGTCCCAGTCCGTTGGCCTCCCACCTCACTCCAACGTCGTTTCGCACCGCTTCTTCAGGGAGTAATGAGGGGGAGAGCCAGAGGACCTTATATATATGCTACATTGTCAGGGATTGGTCAGCAGAGCTTCACACACCTGCATTAGTATGTTTATCCATAAAGCCAAACACCTCTGTAATTAGCCACGCACAATGGCGCGGTCCACAGCAACGGAATGTAGCGTCACGCACGCACTGATGTCGGCCAATGCCCGTGCACGTAATAGCGTGACCGCCCCAGGTGGCCCAACTATACCTGCTGTGATCCAGGACTAGACCCCTAAACATATATGAATCTCAGTCTGAACCCACTAAACATATACAGACCCCTAAACTCATACAGACCCCAGACCAGACCGACCCCCTAAGCTCAGACAGACCCTAGACCAGACCGACCCCCTAAGCTCAGACAGACCCTAGACCAGACCGACCCCCTAAGCTCAGACAGACCCTAGACCAGACAGACCCCCTAAGCTCATACAGACCCCAGACCAGACCCCTTAAATATATACAGACCCCATACCAGACCTTGTTAACATATACAAACTCCCTAAACACATGCAGGTCCCAGACCAGACCCCCTAAAAACACATAGACCAGAGATCAGACCCCCTAAACATATATGGACCCCAGACCAGGACTTTAAATGAATGTAGATCCCAGACTAAATTCCTCTCAGACTACTGATCCCAGACCAGACGCCTAAACAAATACAGACTGATTAGTCAGTGTCTTCATCCCTTCCGCAGACAACATGCATGGACAAGAAGACGGAAATCTCTGTAGTTAGTGTGTGGAGCACTGGGACTTCCCTGTCCGGCCTTAAAGTCCGGTGGTCTCCCCCTTTCTGTAGTATAGCCCCCATTTTCAATACAGGACACTTATTGATAACGTCCTGCAGAGATCACCCAAAGCAAATCACTTTATACAGGCTGCCCATGGGAAGCCATGAACCCGTTCTACTGCGTGTTGCCCTCCAGCACTTATTCTGTGGCAATTGATTTATGGCCTATACGTTTCCTCCTCGGGCTGTTTTCCCCCATACAGTGCACTGCACAAACCTGTCGTACCGTCTCTGACAAGATGGCCGACACCCAGACGGTGTCAGAAATGTATGGCTACGTGACCGTATCACTAAAATAAAGGAATCAGTTTATTCTGGTTTATCTGGTTAAAACAACAATGTTCCTCTTAAAGCTGTGTGGTATCTAGATTACTGGAGATGAGCAAACTTGCTGAAAAGTCGGGTCCACACTAACCCAAGTAATTGGCATTTGAATCCTACTGCCTGGACTGATGTGTTATTGTGTGCTGAATTACTGATCACCATTTCTTTCATCTGGCTTATAGTCAACAGCAAGGATACTGATCTCATTCCTGGTTCCCAGTCTCGCCCACTATCATACTTCTAATCCAGAGCATGGATCTCATTTCTGGTCCCCAGTATGGTTCCCCTTCTCATTCCTGGTCTCTAGCATTGCTCACTTATCTCATTCCTGGTCTCCAGCATTTCTCATTTATCTCATTCCTGGTCTTCAGCATTGCTCATTTATCTCATTCTTGCTCTCCAGCATTGCTCTCTTATCTCATTCCTGGTCTCCAGCATGGCTTTTAATCTTATTCATTGGCTCCAGCATGGCTCCCTATCTCCTTCCTAGTCTTCAACATGGCTCCCCATCCTATTCCTGGTCTCCAGCATGGCTCCCCATCTCATTTCTCGTCCCTAGCATGGCTCCCCATCTCATTCCTGGTCCCCAGCATGACTCCCTATGTTACTCCTGGTCCCCAACATGGCTTTCCATCCCATTCCTGGTCCCCAGCATGGCGCTTTACCTCATCCCTTTTCTTTAGCATTGCTCCCCATCTCATTCTTGGACCCTTGTGTGGCTCTCCATTTCATCCCAAGTCCCCAGCATAGGTTTCCATCTCACTTCTTGCACTGTGCATGGTTTCTATCGCATTCATGATCACAGTATGGCTCCTTTCTCATCCTTGACCCCAACTTAGCTTATCATCTAAGCCCTGTTCCCAAGCATGGTTTTTCATCTCATTCTTGATCGTAAAAGAGTACCTGTCAAATGGATAGATGGTGGCAGACATTTTGTTAAAGGTGTCACACATGGCCAAATTTTTCTTCCCAGTTGGGTGGTACCTGATGGCCGATGATGACCCATATTTGTTAACATAATGCAGTGTCATCTATCATATGCCATATACAGTAGCTTAATTTTTTTTTATTAATAAATTTTTAAAAAATCCAAAAATGTGGTTCTGACTATAATTATTCTAATTGACCGTCCAGTTGTCACATAAATTTGTATACATGTAAGTAAGGATGGAGAAGAAGATGGAGAATAGTCTACCCCCATCCCACCCTGGCCCAAATTGGCAAGCATTAATGAAAACTTGTGCAAATTTTGGGGGGGAATAAAAAATATTTTGCAACTTGTATATCTACCCTTATTGTAAGGTTTAGGATACATGGGATTTTTATTACGACTTCATAACGTTTGTATAATGAGTGACTAAAGAGCCAGTGATCTCTGATCCATGGAGCTTCACGCTCTGACCGTAACGGTAAATGATCTAACGCCCTATTTTTGTTTTAAGTTGTCTGACATTACTTATAAAGTGTTGAGCGGAGTAGGGGAGGGGCGCGGGCGAAAACCCAAATCTCTCATCGATTAACTACCCTACCTGGAACATAAATGAAGCAGTGGCGGATAACAGAGAACGATGGCCTGCTCATGTCACTGAAACAGAAAACAAAACAACAGTGGTCATCCACTTTGAGCAACCTCAATTTATATATATTAGAAGGTCTTATCCTGTTAACAGCAACGTGCATATTCCCTACAGTGCCTCCACAGGGAAACTAAGGTATTATCTATTGAGTCCTCCAAGGCATAGTTATATCAAGAATATAATTTATTGTCTTTCTGTTTCCCAAAGACCCCAGCTGTGTGAACGGCCCATGCAACATTATGTAACCAGATGGCCACTGTTCCTTAACAAGCTCCATGGTCCCATTTAATTTGTCCATCTTCTCTGGAGCAGATGAGACTCCAGACCTAACACTAGAAAGACAATGGGCGCTGAGACTAGTAAGTGGGGCCCCATACATAGCAATCAGCCGTTGAAGTTTTTCAGGAGTTTGCTCTACAGCAACTCTTCTGTGGGATCAGACCAGTTGTGCTAGCCTTCTCCTCTGCACACCTCAATAAGCCTCCCCCCCCCCATGGTCCAGTCTTCGGGCACCACTTGTCCTTCTTTGGAGACTGGCTGTTGTGGGGATGATCTTACCCTGGTGCCTACACATCACTATTCGGCACTTGTTATGGTCCCCATGAAGGGTGGCAACTTTAAAAAATTCAGATGTGACTGGTAGACACCAGAGGAGTCAATGAAGACAACCGTGAGAGTCCCAAGAGAGTTCCTTTTCAATAGATATTTACAATCATATTTGTAGTGTTTACTTTCATAGGTTTGATGGATGCCATTACCAAGCTGATGAAATTTTTTTTTTTTTAATATTCACATTTTGTGATTTATAACTGGGGAGAATACTCTGATATGTAATGTCTCTGTAAGAGATCAGGGAGAGTGGTGCAGTCTGGTAAAAGGGACGGGAAGCCATTGTTGTCTGCCTTTCTCCCTTCAGGATGGATAGACCTTGTCCGCCCCGCTGTGCACACACACTGCTCCCATTGTCATTGTTCATCTCTTTTCAATGAAGTGGTAAAATGGGATTTTGCACCCTCCCCCTTTCCTCCCCTCCTTCCAGCGTTTGCTGCTTTAATACGTTGTTCCATTGTCCAACGTCTGATCAATACTCCCACTGCCATGCCGAGCTGTATCCAGCAGAGATGGGGCACATGGAGCGGACGTCCTGAGATGCACTGTATTAGGTCAAATGTGTGACCCCAGTGCTGCCATACTGGAACATCAAGCCTTGTCGTCGAGTCTGGGCTTAAAGGACTTCACATCAGTATGGTGGAAGAGCCAAAATAAAATGGTTCTCAAAATGGTCATCCATTTTTTCTTTTTTTGACACATTATGTTATGCCTAAGGGGGAGGAGCATAATACAACAGGGAGAGAGAAGCTGTGTCATGCCACGCCTCCTCGTACTTAGCATTAGGCATAGTACAGTATATTAGCTCCTCGAAGAGTGTTCCTTTAAGAATTTTACATAGAGGTTCAGTAGACTTTTTTTCTCCAAGCTGAAAACTACTACTCCAAGCATGCCCAGACAGCCACAGGCTGTAAGTTGTAGTTTTGAAGACTATGGGTTAGGGACTTCTGCTTCGGAGAATATATGAGCCCCTGCCGGGTGCAGAATTACATAATCCGGGTACAGAATACACTTTGGAATTTGTCAGAAAGTAACTTTCTTTTCCTAATCCTTCTATTGATCTGTTGATGTCAATGGATGAAGAACTTTCCTGTCTCCTGCTGGGATCGGGATTTCACTGCCTGCATTCAGCACTACTTTGTCTTTGTTGGGGCAGGTCAGCTCCTGACAACTGTATTCAGTATCTGTGCCCCCTCCCCCCAATGAAAGAAGATTTTCCTATTTCCTAGTTATATGTTCTGTACCTTATCTCAGATCCCCCACAAAAAGGCAGCAGTCTCCCAAAATCCCTGTAATGGATGCATAAATACAACCGTAACGTATGAACACATACATATGACGCACATAAGTCCGGGCCCAGCATCATAGGGATTGATTTATTAGGTGTTTTAGGCCTTTGATTGTGGACAGTTCAGCATTCTGCATTGAGCTTCTTTTTTTTTTTTTTGCAGTTTTTTTCACAAGTTTCTGGGACAACATATGGTTTACAACAAATTGCGATTTCTACGGGTGAAACATGTTTTACTAGTGCATATCAGGCTATGATCACACTTAGGATCTGTTCTTTTTGAGCCGGAAGCTACTGAAAAAGGGATCAAAAGCAAAAACTGCTGGAAAAACTGCACCATACAGCTCAGAAAAAGGGTCAAAACGGCGTGCGAACATAGCCTAACCTCTGGCCAGTGACCACAATGCCAAAATGATTTACATTTACAGTTTACATTTTTTTCAGATGCATTTTTCCCTACATTACAAAAGGCTACACAGAAAGTGAAGATATCTTCCCATTTAACAAAGACATACTGTAGATCAGCCAAAGAGTCGATCAACGGCTGATTGTGGTCTAACAGCATGTTTAAAAACAATCACCCGCCGGCTGCATATCTCTTTATGTATTAGGAGGTGCCCAGTCATTGGTTGATTAAAGTATATGGAAAATAATAAAGATGTATACTTACCTCTCCAGGTTCTCCTGGGGTCTTTGTGCCATGTTCCCTGCTCACTGCAGCCGCTGCTGTTGCTTCTACACCTGTCTCTGAAGCGACAGGCAGCTTAGCCAATCTCTGGCTGTGGTGCTGTCCCGTCTTGGCCAGTATTTGGCCTAGTGACCTGTCAAATGTGTCAGCAGCAGCTGCGGTGAGTGGGGAAAAGGCAGGAGGACAATGAGAGCCTGGAGAGGTAAGTATAACTTTATTATTTTCTATATACGCAGCAAGGGCTGCACAGACATCACTAATAATATATATATATATATATATATATATATATATATATATACAGCCCTTGCTGCACAAATATTGAGCCGTATAATAGGCTTGGTTAGCGAATCAGCTTTCATTTACACTGTGCATAGAGCTGTGTACTACGGCCCTTTGTAAATCCAGCGGGGTGCATGGGGGTGGGGTACGCTAGTCTTGATAAAAAAAAATTTAATACATTGTAAAATAATAATAGTACAATAAAGGAGTATATAAAGTAAATAAAAAAGTAATAAAAATTAAACAAATGACTACTAGTACTGAGATCATAATGATATAATGAGGGTGTGTTTTTTGTTTTATTTTACCATTTCCCACCTTTGTGTTGTATATGCGTTATTTGTATACTGCGCTGCTCCCACCCTGAAACCACCATAAGCAGCCTGGAGGAAGGAGGACATGAAAGCTTTGGGCTTGTTGTGGCAATAAATGTGTGTTATCATTCTCAGGGATACAACAGCTCCCTGCTTATAACATATTCCAGTGACAGCATCACTGTGTCACGGCAGCAGCGATTGCATGCAAAAATTAAATTGATTTTGGGTTAGGGTTCATACACCCCCTTTAAGTGATGAAGAAGCAGGAAACCCAGATCCGCTGATCAGGACAGAAGAGTGGCAGCCACCATGGGAGTCGTAGTGATGGCTATGAGTAGAATGAGACACTTGTATTTAGGGAGGGTATCTGATTTTTCTTGTAATTACTATAATTACTAAGCCTCTTATGTATAGTGACACCTGATAATGACGGCCCTCTGTGTGGTTGCATTTAACTGGACGTGTTACAATGTCGCCCTTGTATTGTGATGTTAGTTTGTTATACGTAGGCCCGGGGCAGTGTTTTTATAGAGATAAGATGCTGATGTGGTGACTGATAGCAGCGGAGACATCACACAAAGCCCGTGCTGAGAAGTCCAGGCTGTAGGTCGCCATGTCTCCAGACCTGGTCGAGAACCAACCAAACCTGCTCCCAGTCTGGGAATCCAGTCTGGCCAATCCTAGTACAATATATACAAAGGGTTCCAGTCTGGTCCAGGCCATATAAGTCTTTTAAGGATTGTAAGATTTACAGCTTCATTGTGAGTGATCTTATAGAACGCAAGCCAATTTGTGGTGTGTTACGTGTCGTATTTATGAGAAGCACTTAGGGCTGATGGACAGATACGAAATGCCACTTAAAAAAACTGTCTGGCCTTCCATCATTTGTTTATGTCTTTATCCTACTGCCATAGACCCATAGATGTAAGAGTTGGCTTATGGATAACCAGGCGACACCCCTATAAACATCCCCAACTGTAGGGTCTACGTAAGGTATTGGCCAATAGGCACATCCCCTTAAAAAAAAAAAAAAAAAAACAGGCCATGGACATGATGATTTAGCTGGCTACATCACAAGCGATCATCCATGCATTGATGTCAATAACATGTGGAAGCCCTGACTATCTAAAAGTTTCCTTTCGACCACCTCATGCCCCCACATGCCACTGCCTGGCAGCTTTGGCACTGTGTCTCCCTTGAGATCAAAAGGGTCAAACATGATCAAACCCATCAGTCCAATCCATTTTCCCCCTGACATCTGACAGTGATCAACCTAGAGTTAGGGCACCACCATACACATCTAGAATTCATCTCAAGCTTGCCATACTCATAAGATCGCCATCTCTCATGATTACCACATACATGTGAATGCTAAGCTGAATGACTGTGTGTTCTGAATGGAAGAGAGGATGGACATGCTGCCATACTGCCCGAAAACGAAAGAGCAGGTAGGTTGAAGACCAACATGTCCCATCCTACTCTTCCTCAACATAGGACCAGACCCATAACAATTAGCCATGGCCAACACATTTAGACATCACAGATGACGGTCTACAAAATAACATACCATGTTTCCCTGAAAATAAGACAGTGCCTTATATTTTTTTTTCATTCCAAAGAGGCACTGTCTCATTTTCAGGGGATGTCTTATTTTTCCCTCCCCGGCCTCCCTGTGGCTCTCAACCCCCCAACTCCTCAGCTGCCGGCTCTCAACCCCCCTGGCTCCTCAGCCACCGACTCCCAACCCAGACTCAGCCCCCGGCCCACTCACCAACGTCCAAGGTGTAGGAGAGGACCCCGAGCATGCTGGCTGTGAAGGTCCACGAGAGGATAAGGTGAGTAGCGGGGGTCTTACTTTTGTTGGGTGCCTCAGCTTAGGGTGGGGGTCCTCTAATACCAGTAAGTACTTTTCAGCCATAAATAGGCAGACCCCGTAACCCTGGAGGTCCTTCCAGCTAAACATGACAATATAGATTTTTCTCTTTGACAAATTTCTGTACAAACACGATGGACAGGATGATTGTTTTCCACGCTTTTAAAAAACGTAGCTTTTTTTTTTTTTTACGTTTTGGGGGCGTATATACACAGCAACTTGTTATGACTTAAGCAAATATTAACCGTTTCAGTTCAGTGGGAAGCTGGTTTCACGCCTGACTATTGTGGCGTTAGCTCTCAGCGTGACCTGAGGACATTTTTTTTTCCAGGGGTTCTGTTGTAGATTTATCACTTTTTGACATTCTGGTTATAAAGCAAATATTTGCAAATGTCACTAGAACTATAAAGTAAATGCAGCTTTGCGCTAAAGAACAAAGAAACAGAGAGTATAAAGAATAAGTCGATCCACTCAGGGCCGGAGGCATCAGGCCCCAGGGTTCAGAGTGTAGCACCCCTTCTAAAAGGACCCGCGCACGTTTGAGAAAAGTCTGCCAAATCTGCTGATTTTGGCGGGACCAGCTGTGGGATATGTATAGAAGTCTTCCATTCAATGTCTATGGCACTGACTAAAATGCTCATTAGGTCATATATAACTGCAGAACACAGTAGCAGTTCAGGATCACAGACTCTGTTTACACTGTGCCAGGTATATATTGGAAGGTTTTTCCAATGTGTAAATTCAAAATACAGCTGAAACATCCAGTAGCGTACAGCACCCTTAGTAAAAGAAAAGTATACTGTGGACTATAGTGTACTTTACTGCTTTGTGCCATAAAGTGTTGATGTATACCTGTCAAGCGCTTGCCAAAACTACATACTCATGGCATATGGCAGTTTAATAGGGCCTTTTGGATGTGTTCACCCTGGAGAAGTGTGACCTGGGGAGATCTTTAAATCAAATTCAACAGTTTTTGTTTTTGTTTGTTTTTTTCAATTTTTTTTTTTTTTTGCAAATTCAAACATTTATGTTAAATTTGAATAGAGTCATTTAAGTATTTGAACAGTCATTTAAGTATTTGAAATTGAAAAAAATATTTTTTAAACATGCTAAATTATTTCAATTAAAAAAATATGAAAAAAGAAATTCAAAAACTTATTGCCCATTCTTCTTTTTCTTCATTTTGGAAAATAAAGATTGGAGCTACTTGTAAATGCCAATCCCTTTGTGCACAAAATCCTCTTCACAGAAGACGGTTTCCATAGTGACGGAGTCTTTTGTGAACTGACAAAAGTTGGTATTCAAATTTTTTTTTCCAGGAGATAAATCTGGCCTTTGACTTGGTACCCTTTTCACACCCCTTGCTAAGCTTGGCCTGTTGCAACGCTTGAAGGGGCGGCAGCAGGGGATTCCCATGACTACGGAGATGGAAATGTAAAGAGGAGGAGGGTACAGAGCAAGGACAAAGACCCTGTTAATTTCAATCTGAAAACTCTGGGCAAGGTCCACAACTGTCATCTTTGTTTTAGTTTGCTGCTAAAAATTTTTTGACTAGGAAGGCGTCCTTCCATTTCTTTGCGATGACTACTCTGTCTCACCCTGAAACAAAAGTGGACAAATTTGAGGCGTTGAGGAACATGGAAAGTTGCCCGTTGTGTTTTTTTATCCTACTTTGGGCCTTTATTTAAAAAAAAAAAAAAAGAACTTGCGATACCCCCTTCCCTAATAATTACTTGAGATTTTTTATAGAGGTGTTGGGTAGGGTAAAAGAAAAGCTAACTATACTTGAGGATTATTCGAATGACATGGCTGAATTCAAGGATCGGAATTGGCCCTCAGTGGTGGCCTTGATAAAAATCCTCAGACCTCAGACCTGTGGGAGAGCTCCGTAGCCCTTGACTACTGTGTGACACTCTAAACACCATCTATAGAAAGGGAACCATACTAATAACCATCTTCGTCACGTACCATCGTAGAGGGCGTTCTTGAATTTGGAGAATGTTAGTGCATGTCTAGTTGTTACTATGTTACCCGGACATACTTGCTTTTGTTCATGGCATTGAAGGTGATACTTCCTTTGGGGTAATAAATCATACCTCGGTATACCTATTTCTTACAGTTGGAGACATTTCGAGAAGTATGCATGGTCTGACTTGAGGTGCCAGGTCTTGTGGATACAACTTGTTTTACCACAGTGCCTCACCTAGTATTCATTTCTGTTATACCCTTCAGGCTAGGAGTTTTATGGCTGAGCAGTTCCTGGAAGAGTATGGAATTTCAGCAATAGATCTTTGTTATCTTTCTCTTGACTTCTCTCGATAGGGCTCTCAGCTTTGGACAATTCCTACTTGTTCGACAACAGGCTGATCACAAAGTGTCCTCTTGCTACAAATTCCAGTGATCAGGTGTAATTTGTTTGGTGCACAGTCAGTGAGTGCTCCATATCCTTGCAGCGCCACCGCAGGTGAAATGAAGCATTACACTGTGCCCTTTTATATCAATGACTTGTTTGTGTAATGGAAAAAAGGCCAAGTCCTTCAGAGAGAGATAGACACTCTTTGTTACCACTCTTCAATCTGGCCAACTCTCTATTAGCTCTACATGAAAATTGATTTTCTAAAATGGGCAACCTCCTAAAACCACAGTGCAGTAAAGGTACAAAAACCTGTCCATATATGTGTTGGGTAGCTGAATACCTCCCGTTAACTGTGCTGAAAGTATCTTTTATATTCTGAAGTCCAAATATTGTTCATCGCCTTGTTTTGTGGTGCCTTAAGGTGCCCATCCACCTTATACTAAAGTTGTCCAAACCTGTCACCACTGGTGAGTTTGGCTGACAGTATAAGGTCTATGGCAGCCTCCCAACATCATCCGTTGGTAGACATAAAGGTCGGGAGGCAGAAATCGGCCAGCCCTTCTCTCTACCCTTTAGTTTACAGAAGTATAAGTCGGCAGGAGAGCCGCTTGGCTGTGGCTTTCCCCTCCTTAGGGCCTGTTCACACTGAGCAAAACAGGTGCAAATTCTGAGCGGTCAATTCTTAGAGCGGAGGCACGTGAGACATCACATTGAGATAGTGGGGCAGGCAAGAATTCGAACAGCGAGTCTGCAGCGCGGGTTCCGCTTTTAATTTCAACCTGTTTCACTCAGTACGAATGGGCCCTTATAGAGAACACATGAACATTCATCCATGCCAAATGATCATGTGTATGGGGAGGATAGGAGGGTACTGTCAGCCAAATGATTATGGAAAATGTATGGCCACCTTTAAAGCAATATTTTGAAGTTCAATTAACCCTATTTCTCCTATATAATGCAGTCTCCAAACCTCTGTTTCCCTGTCTGCTGACCATGCACCATTGTGTATGGAGAGGTTTTAGATTTCTAGGGTTTTGAGTGCCAAGAGTTGTCCATTAAGTGCATATGGTTCAGGGGACATTTTCCAAAGATCCCTGTAACCTTTTCACCATGATTCAGTGGTTCTCCCACGCCCTATGGTGACTGACTGCTCACGTACCTGAACAATACTCCCTCCTCCAAATTATATTCTAGGACCATCAATCAATCAATGTCCCCATGGGAAAAACCTGCAGACAAGGAGCATGGGTTAAAGTGCTTGACATGACTAGGACTGCATGGATGGTTGGTTGGTCGGTCAGGACGTATGCCATTGGTGTCCTCCATTGATCAGGCCACACCTTGTTTGCGTTACATATAAGATGCAGGGGTAGATCTACCATAAGGGCAGTGCAAGTGGTACTACTGTCAGGGGTGAGGAAAATAAGATACCTACACTTACCCACAAGCTGCCACCTAACCACTGTCTACCACTCACTACATGGAAGCTATGAAGTTTTACGAAGTTCACATAACTATATAGGCCCTACTTAGTATTTCGTTTATGCGCCTCTATGTACTTACTTAATATATTGCATGGGCCTAAAGGGTAGAAAAAAAAGGCTTCCTCATTCTCACTCCAAGATAACCCAGGTCGAGGCCAGGAGTTATGGTGGGCCATATCCTCCTGTTCACTCTCCTTTCGGTGATAGGAGATGTTGGAGGTCAGTCACTTGGCCCCATAGACATAGAATACCACGAAGTAGATCGCTCCCATCTTGGAGGACCATTTCCCATGATCTGTTCTCATATTTCCCTGTTTATTACATCTTGGCACCAGAGCTCTGGAGCAGATCAGTGTTTGCTTGGCCCGGAATCAATATCCTGAAAACTGATCTTCTCACTAATATTCTCTGTTATCCTGATCACCAGCACAGGCCACCATCCCTGGCGAGCAGCGATCCTCCTTACCTCCCAGCAAGAAACACTCCTTACAGAGTTACTCAAGTGCGACAAAATATTCCCCCCCACATGTGCCATCCTGTGCCAATATCCTTTCTATCCATCCTTCCATACTTGTAAAGGGCCAGGTGATGCCTGTTGATATAAAAGCCTTACCGTTCAGCTTTTCCAAAAAAATTCACAAAAACTTTAAAGCCTGTATCAGGTCTGAGGAAAAGCTGGATACAGAGCCCTGGGTCTGGACTGGGGAAGTTCTTCTTCAGCAATCTTCTCATAGAGTCTGCCACAGGCATAGCATTGACCAGTGTATGTTATCTAGTGATTGCATGTATTAGTCCCCTAGGGGGACATAAAAAGTGTGGGGGGGGGGAAGTTTAAAAAAAATATGACATAGCCCCTCCCTCAAAGGTTAAAATCACCCCCCTTTACCGTTTAATATATAAAACCCATAAAAATAAATAATAGAAGCTAGAGATTGTGGCTTGATAGGTGTGTAGTGATAAAATCAAAGTGCTATCGGCTATTGCTTTTAGAAGCAGAGGAGGAAAAAGCGAAAATGAAAATTGGCAATATCCCCATTTTTAAGAAAGAAAAACTAAACAGAACAATTGAGGCCTATGATAGACAAATGCCATAAACTGGCAGACATAAAGCAGCAATGTAGAGCATTCTGTACTCAATGTGAAGAAAACAGAACAAAAAAACCCTAAACAAAAAGGTCTTATTTTTCTATTGGCTTTTAGCTAACATTTGTGTCTTGTCGTTTTCCAGGCAAAAAAAAACAAAGGCTACAATTAGTGTTGAACAGACTTGAACGTTCTGGTTCAGCAATGTTCTCTAAGCTTAATTGCTCGGCATTTGACTCCCAACATCTGGAGAAGTTGGAATGCCGCCATAGGGAGTCCTGGAAAACATGGATATAGTCTATGGCCTATGGCTGTATCCATGTTTTCCAGGACTCCCTAGGCCTGCATCCAACTTCTCCAGCCGGCTCTCAAAGCTAGTTACAAAAAGCAGACACAAAAAGTAGTAATCACCAGTCTTAAAGGGATTGTCCACCAATTGAAAAAATATATAATTAGAGAATCCAGCACAGAAGCTGTGGTGGGTGCCCCGGCCTCTGTCTACTAGCTGGTGACATCATCAGTGGCCTGTGCAGTATTACTGGAATCACCGATGACAGCCATGATTCCAGTAGTACAAGATGTGACCGCTGAGGCCACTAATTGGCTGATTTTTTAATGGCATTTGGGCCTCTAATAATAATTTTTACAAAGGGTGAATAACCTGCGTTCACACGTACAGGATCTGCAGCAGATTTGATGGCGCAGATTTGAATCTGCAGATCTCCGCAGCAGATTTGATGGCCCAGAATTGATTTGCTTTGAATCTGCAGCTTCAAATCTGCTGCAGATTCTGTACGTGTGAACACCCTTAGGGGCCTATTCCACTGAGCGATAATCGCCGAATCGTCCCGATTCGGCCGATTCTCGTTTGGTGGAATAGAGAAAACAATCAGCCGATGATCGTGTCATCGGCTGACCGTTTATTTAGGCTCAAAACTAAAATCATCGCTGCGTGGAATAGCGGTGCGCGGCGGGCGACCGACGATTTGAGAAGCAGCATACATTACCTAGCAGAGCTTCTCCTCCGCTCCGTCTTCCTCCCCGGGTCCCGCGGCGCAGCATCAGCTTCGTTGCGGCCTGACTGAGCTGTCAGACCGCTCAGCCAATCACAGGCCTGGACCCCCGCGGCCAGTGATTGGCTGAGCGGTCTGACAGCTCAGTTAGGCCGCTCCGGAGTTGATGCTGCTCCACGGGACCCGGGGAGGAAGACGGAGCGGAGGAGAAGCCCTGCTAGGTAATGTATGCTGCAAGGGCATCGGTAACGATGTCCCTGCAGCCCTTGCTAACGATTGTCGGGCCGTAGAATAGCAGATCGGCGCTCGTTTACATTGTTGATCGGGCCCTGCTCGGCCCGTGGAATAGGGCCCTTAGTGTACCTGTCACACCGGCCCGTGAATGGAGTTCGGATCTCCTTGGATACCAACATGCAATGAGATCCAATGGGAGTCGCTCGCATTACGGTCTCATTGTGTGTTGGTATCCAAGGAGACCCGAACTTCTGGTTTAATAGAGGAACTCTCTGCTGATCCGGCAGCGGGTTGGGCTGACAGGTACACTTTAAGGAGTTAAAGAAAGCAAGAAAAGCGACTGGGTTGGAGAATACATGACAGAAGCAAGAAGTGATCGAATGATCAGCCATAGTCAGATGACAACTTAGAGATTATAGGATTAATTTATCACAATGACTGTAAAGAACACATGGCGCTGTTGCCCATAGCAACCAATCGGGTTCCAGATTCATTTTTCAGAGGCCTTTTTGAAATCTGATTGGTTACAGTCCTCCATTCCCCCAGTTGTGATGTTTCTCCTCCGTTGTGTCTGGGCCTTTATACATCTTACAGATCCTCCAGACCGGCGCCTGAGGTGTGAGAGCCGGCGATCACTTTCTTCCTATTAAACACAACTATTTAGAGGGTTTCTGTCTAGACTCAAAAATCCCTTTAAGCAAAGCGATACCTTGCTGTACTTACTGTGTTATTAAAGGGGCGGAAGCATTCAACACCTTCACTGCTGGACTGCCAGAAGCCATGCGAAATCATTCACCAAATTTGCCCTCTGTCTTTGAACTGTTCTATGCGGCCGTTGCTAACCTGGGTAATATATTCTCCCTAAACTCCTGTATTGCTCAAAAAACATAGTTGGGGGGGGGTAGATGACAATCAAAATGGCCGACATTGCATTTTACAAATTATCAGCTTCTTTTCCAGCCTCCTGAATGGAATATTTGCTGCACTTGTACCAGTGAATTACTTGTATGCCACTCCGGACGCTAGGCCTTTGTCAGTGCTTCATAGTTAGTCTTCATTCTTAGTTGTCACCCAACTTTCCTTGTGTCATTTGTGGTGCTTCACAACAGGGTGTAATATTATATTATTATTATTATTGTCACAATGTTTGAGAGGAAACTGGCGGAGGAGACTCAGAGCTGCCTGGTGCCAATCTGACCCACGGAGGTGTCCCGCCGCCATCTGGAATGTAGGGGACATTTCTAGAATATTCTTCATACCACAAACACCTTCAACCAGGAGATCCTGGAGATTACCTTGGGCGATACACACACTGGTGACAACGGGTTTAAAATGTAAAAAATTTATAAAAATTCAAAATATATGTATATATATTTGTTTTAACATATTTTCCATATATATATATATATATATATAAAATATATATATATATATATAATTTTTTTTTTTTGAGAAGAACTACTTTGTTATATTGTTATATTATTACCTGATCACAGGTCATCCGTAGACTTTTCCCATTAATGTATTGTATATTTAATTCTATTTTTATTATGGAACCATCTAGTAATACATCTTTATATTATTCTATATTGCAGCCTTTCCACCCCATGGTAAACCTGGAATGTTCCAAAGACTTTCGTCCGTTCCTGTGTGCGCTGTATGCCCCAGTCTGCACTGAATATGGTCGGGTCACCCTCCCCTGTCGCCGCTTGTGCCAGCGGGCGTACAATGAATGCCACAAGCTCATGGATATGTTTGGCGTGTCGTGGCCAGAGGAGATGGAATGTAGCCGGTAATTTACTTCTCATATACACTAATACCTTTTTTTAAGGTACAAAAATAGCACACGGATTATGTCTGATATTGCAGCTCTGCTCCATGGATGTGACTAGTGACTGAGCCGCAATACCAAACACAACCTGTAGCTAAGTGTGGCACTGTCGCAGCTGTATCAGTACAGTAGCATAAACATTTTAATTGTTTTGGAGCTGCAATCATAGTGATACATGATGTCGGGAGTTCCACGATTCCGGTCCTACCACATCTTCCGTGCAGGGACTGTAATCACAGAACGCGTGTTACTAAGGGACATGACTTCACAGCAGCCAATGAAAGCTCATATCCCATTTGGATTCTGATTGCTTGTTGGGAATCCAAGATTCCCACTGGGAATGCTGAACTGTTAGAGTATAGTAACAGAAAGTGTTGTCATAGGGACCAAAGCTCTTCTCTCATGATGACCATAATGCCATAAGGGGGTACTGTTTCTCATTGAAGAGACTCAGATGGTTTACTAAGACATGTGCTATTCTCCATGGGAAAAAATTATGCAAATTAGCAAATAGAATCTTTTTCAAAAAGGGGCTACAGTTTCTCATTGAAGAGACCCAGTGAATGTATGAAGACTTATTGTCAGGCAATGCTCCATGGGAAAATATATGCAAATTAGCTCTCATCCAGGAAGAACTAACAGCATTTTTTTTTCGAGTTCATTGTCTGCTTTTTCTGCTGCAGATCACATCTGCTATTTTTTAACCCTGATTTCACTCAAGCCTTAAGGTCCCCATACACTTTTGACTGTCGTCGGACAAACCTGCTTTCGTGGCGCCATTAGTCTAGTGTGTATGGGGCCCCCTGAACAACCATGTAAAATCATGGCCGACCCCTTTGTTGAAAAAAAGGTAAGCCACAGCAAGACCACTCTCGCTCTTAGCCCTCCCCTCGCCATAGAAAACACAGAAATGTTTGGCCAATGCGTATGGGGCGGACGGATTGTGGGCGAGAGATAACTGACGGCCAAACGATTATTCGGCCATCATTTATTAAAAGTGTTAAGAGGGACTTTACGTAGTTTATATGTGATGCTTAATCCTGAAAGAAATTTTTGGGAGTGCAGAATCTTGCACCATTGTGACAGTCGCCCATAATGGACAGCTCCTTGTGGAGAATTCTCTTTTTATGGCCAGAACTGGAGGTCGGGGCAGAGACAGCTGAGAGACACAATCCTTTGCTATAAATTACTCCAAAGGGGAAAGGTCATGACAGCAGAAGTTCCTGTGTACTGACCCTGAACGGGACTTTATGGTGATTGTCATTTTATTTTATTTTTTTGTAAATTTTTGTATTGGAAAGGGTCCTCCAACTATCAACACATATTGTATGAAATGGCATGAAATGCGCTCCTGTTCTTGAACTTTACCCTCAGATCGGAATCCCCTCACACACTGTAACGACCTAATAAATAAAGAATGGTCATCTACAGGACGTGTTTTGGAATTTCAGCTATTTATGACCCTCACACTTCCCTACAGCTGGTCGAAATGTGTAGTGTGTACTGTGTTTCCCCTAAATCCCATTGTATGGGGGTCCGTGCATCTGCCCGTGATTAAAAATGGAGCAAATATGTAGAAAATGTAAGATACTTACATACATACATACATACATACATACATACATACATACAGTTGACCAGTTCAAAATTGGCTATACTTGCTGTTTTGGTGGGATCACCCAACCATCTATTGTGAATGTGGCATCCTAGCTTTCTCCCCGACAAGGAAGACAAGGGTAGGGAGTGATGGTTTTCTCTGATCCTAAACTATTTTTATCAAGATGGCTCTTTTTGAAAAGGAGAAACAATACATATACATATAACAGGCTGGGTGACTTTATAGTCAAGGTTGCAAGAAGGCGCAATCTGAAAATGTAAAATCTAGGTTCTATTTTTGGTGGATTAGCAGTAAAAGTTTCTTACGGGTGATACGAGCGCCTGTGAAACTCGTAGGGTTTTTGATGGTCTGAAACTGGATACCACCTGTTATGACAGCCCCTGCTGCCTCAAAAAATAACTGCTTGTGGATAGGAAGGGGGTGGGAGACACAAGTGTCAATAAATCACAATGACTGCAAGTCATTGAATGTGGGGCAGGTCAGGTCACAGAAGGAACATATTGTTAAACAGTGAAATGAGAAAAAAAGGGAGGCTTTTGGAGAACAGTGATAAAAGGTGATGGCCATACATGGACCAGGAGGTGGAGGTGGGGGGTAGGGTGTAGGTTACTAGTGTTGAGTGAACATAAGAACAATGTCCTGGTTCGGAACCCGAACACTCGGCATTCAACTGCCTATGGCTGTGTCCATGTTTTTCATGACTCCCTAGAGCGACATCCAACTTCTCCAGACTCTGAGAAGTTGGATGTCGGACATCAGTTTTCTGATGTGCTCTCAACACTATTGGTTACCAGTCATCTTTTTTGTCATCTAGCTATAGTGTAATTTTTTTAGGACAGTCAATGATAAAACTAGAATAGAGCTCCCTATAAATGAAAGAAATTTGCACCAGTCCATTATGGCCAGCCCAAATTGTCTCCACTTAGAATCTCATATAGAATTGTGGCTATACATTTAACCAAAACTTAGCCTATCTTTTTGTATTGTAGGTTTCCAGATTGTGATGAACCCTACCCCCGTCTAGTAGACATCAGCATCTCCAGTGAGCCTACGGAAAACACCCCACTGGCAGTGCAAAAAGACTACGGCTTCTGGTGTCCCAGGGAGCTAAAAGTTAACCCAGATTTGGGTTACTCTTTCCTAGGAGTGCGGGACTGTTCTCCACCCTGCCCGCACATGTACTTCCGGAGAGAAGAACTCTCATTTGCTCGATACTTTATCGGAGTAATATCTATCGTCTGTCTCTCTGCCACCCTCTTCACCTTTTTGACATTTCTTATTGATGTCACCAGATTTCGCTACCCAGAAAGACCTATCATCTTTTACGCTGTCTGCTACATGATGGTGTCATTGATCTTTTTCATTGGGTTCTTATTAGAGGACCGTGTAGCATGCAACTCAGCCAGCCCAAGCAAGTTCAAGGCTTCTACTGTGACCCAAGGTTCTCACAACAAGGCTTGCACCATGCTCTTCATGATTCTCTACTTCTTCACCATGGCTGGCAGCGTTTGGTGGGTCATCCTTACCATCACTTGGTTCTTGGCTGCCGTTCCCAAATGGGGAAGTGAAGCCATTGAGAAGAAAGCACTCCTATTTCACGCCAGTGCTTGGGGCATCCCGGGCACCTTAACCATCATCCTACTAGCCATGAACAAAATCGAAGGAGACAACATCAGCGGAGTATGTTTTGTAGGCCTCTATGATGTCCATGCCTTGAGATACTTTGTGCTGGCCCCTCTTTGTCTGAACGTTGTGGTTGGAGTATCGCTTCTTCTGGCTGGGATTATTTCATTGAACCGAGTACGGATAGAAATTCCACTGGAAAAGGAAAACCAGGACAAACTGGTGAAATTTATGATCCGTATTGGAGTCTTCAGTGTACTTTACCTTGTGCCCCTTTTAATCGTGATTGGCTGCTATTTTTACGAGCAGGCATATCGAGGGGTTTGGGAGACCACGTGGATCCAGGAACGTTGCAGGGAATACCATATACCATGTCCCTACCAGGTAAGGTCCTAAAGATTGTTACATAGGCATATAGGGGTATTTCAGGATGAGGGCTTCTAACTCTTCGAAATCTAGCCGATCAGCTGACTCAAGGAGCCCAATGCTGTAGCAAGTGCGACATCCCTTACATTGTTTTCCAGGTACAGCGCCATTCATTTGGCATGTGGCTGTACCTGGCTGCGGCATGTGGCTGTACCTGGTACTACAGCGTTTTGTTACTCAAGTGATGGGACATAGCTGCAGTACTATGCATATCCACTACCACATGTATGGCCCTGTGCCTGGTGACCAGTTGGGTGGAAGTGGCTCCTTCAGTGAGTTGATTGGCGGAAGTGCCTGGGGTCAGGCCCTGACCTATCTTATATTGTTCGCCAACCCTATGGTTGTGTGTTAATTTTGAGATCCTGACTTACTAAAGTTACATTTGTCATATATACCACTGATTTTGCCATAGTAAAGATGTTAATTTATCTTGGCTTTCCCAGATATGTAGTCCACTATCTTGGGAGGAATTCTGGGTAACAATTTAGGCTTCAGCACCTGAGCATCCCCTAATGGCAGTCTAGTGTTCTACTGACCTTTTTAGGTATATTTTTGGTAAATTCTTTGAGAAAAAAAAAAAACCCTAAGGCCCCAATACCCTCAGCTCTTTATCCAACCATTGACATCTCTTTTTAGTTAAAAGTGGGTCCATTTACACAGAAAGATTATCTGACAGATTATCTGCCAAAGATTTGAAGCCAAAGCCAGCAACAGACTATAAACAGAGGTCAGGTCATAAAAGAAAGCCTGAGATTTCTTCTCTTTTTAAATCCTTTCCTGGCTTTGGGCCCTATTCTACGGGCCGAGCAACGATGTAAACGAGCACCGATCTGCTAGATCAGCGCTCATTTACTGGGCCTATTCCACGGCCCCGATGATCGTTAAGTGAGGGCTGCTGGGTTACATCGAGGGCTTCCCGGGTCCTGCGGCGCAGCATCAGCGGCAGTCCCGGCCTGTGATTGGCTGAGTAGTCTGACAGCTCAGTCAGGCTGCTCCAGAGCTGCTGATGCTGCGAGTGGGACCCGCGGGAGGAAGACAGCGCGGAGAAGAAGCCTGGACAGGTAAAGTATGCTGCTGCTTCTCAAATCGCCGGTCGCCCGCCGCGCACAGCTATTCCACTGTAGCAATGCGCGGTGGGGGGCCAATGATTTTAGGTCTGGCCCTAAATGAACGATCCGGCGATGACACAATCATCGGCTGATCGTTCTCTCTATTCCACCGAGCGATAATCGGCCAAATGGGGCCGAATGGGGCCGATTCGGCCGATTATCTCTCCTGTGGAATAGGGCCCTTTTGCAGATAATCTGTCAGATAATTTTTCTGTGTAAATGGGCCCTAAATTATCACACTCTGATGTAATCCCCAAAAAGCACTTGTGATCTGTGATCAGGGCAGCAGATGTTTGGTTTCCTTACAGCACCACCACAGGACAAATGAGGTATTACACTTTTGTGCTCTCATAGAAGTAAATGGGCCGTCCATGTAACGCTGAGAAGTACTGGGTCCTCCAGAGTGAGAGACACTCTATTAATGGTTCTCTGTTGTCAGCCAGGCTGACTGTAGTGTTAGCTGTTTTGGATCCTTTAAGGATTTGTACATTCCTTACCCATATACTGTACAGTAGACACCGTGAACCTTTATTAGCTTGGCTCGCTGCGTGACTTATAATAAGAATAGGAGGATTGTTTCTTGTTCCCGGGCTCGGCTGCAGGCATTGCTTTTAAGGCTCTCAGCAGCGGGCTCAGCAAACAGACCTGGTACAGGGCACACACTTCATACACTACATAAAAGGAGGGGATTGTGTTTCTGCACACAATGCCAGTAACATTCATGCCTGGCACTATTTACTCTGTAGACTCATCAGACGCTATTTCTATATTTTTTGCAATAAAAATACTTTATTATTTGGGCAGCAGATTATTGTGTGGGCAAAAGGGGCTATTGTTCCTTGTGCTTGTTGCTTTGTTATATCATCGGTATTTGGATTTTAGATAGCATTATATGGCAGTATTATGTGGTGGCACTGCATGGTGGTATTATTTATGCACTAATTTTTTTTTTTTAATTTAAAAAAAAAAAAAAAAAAAAAATTTTGCTATTAAATGCCTGATGCATATAGATATCATCGACCATTGGCCGCACATCTCCCCTTGTAATAGCAATGGCTGGTTAAAGTAATTGTTTGTGCACTCCTGGCTGCATGATTACCGAGCCGTGTAATAGGCTCAGTAGACGAGTGCTGATCAGTGGAACTGGCACAGCTCTAACTCCATTGAAGCTGCTTTTGCTATGCAGTTAAGTGCAGTCTATTGTTTTTTTATCAACCATTAAAGGGGTACTCCAGCTGGTGGGGCACTTTTTCGCTGGGAATGGGGACGAGGTGGCTGAGGGAAAAGACGTCCACTCACCTACCCGGTTCCAGCGGCGGGTCCCGCAAGGATCATCGGCTGATCGTTGATATAGGTTAGAACCTATTTTTGTCGGGCGCCGACCGCGCACCGCTACGTGTAAGAGCGGTGCACGGGCGGCAACTAGCGATATACATTACCCATCCACGTTCCAGGGCTGCTCCTGCCTTCTGCTTCTCCCGGGGTCCCGCACGCGCTCTAGCTTCACAGACTGCTGTGAAGCTAGAGCGCGCGCGGGACTCGGGGAGAAGCAGACTGCAGGAGCAGCCCTGGAACGGGGATGGGTAATGTATGCCAGTTTAGCAAGGGCTGCAAGGACATCGGTAACGATGTCCTTGCAGCTCTTGTTAAACGATTATCGGGCTGTGTAATAGGCCCAATAAACGAGTGGCGATCTAGCAGATCAACGCTTGTTTACAGGTATTATAGGGCCCCCATCCGTCCGTGTAATACCACCCTTAAAATCTAACTTGCCCTCTGCTGCCACCTCTGTCCATGTCAGGAACTGTCCAGAGCAGGAGAGGTTTTCTATGGGGATTTGCTGCTGCTCTGGACAGTTCCTGTCTTGGACAGAGGTGGCAGCAGAGAGCACTGTGTCAGACTGGGAAGAATACACCACTTCCTGCAGGACATACAGCAGCTGATAAGTTCTGGAAGACTGAAGATTTTTAAAAGTAAATTACAAATCTATATCATACGGACATGGAGAGAAAGGAGCTGCTGCACATCACACCTATGGCTAACACTAATGCCTCTTGGCAACATTTAAAGACCAACGCCAGGATGTTTGTATATAATTTAATCAAACCATATTGCCTCATGTACCACATGCAGGTCCCCTGTCCCACACTAAATCAACACTGTGTCGGGCAGCGACCACCAACTCTGCAAAGCAAGCGACAATAGGGAAGGGGGGGGGGAAATGGCTCTGCAACCCCAATGTCATAGGACCAAACCCACTGGGCCCCCCCCTCAACGCGCAGTGGTGTCGTCACTTGCCATGCTGGGTTGGTGGTCGCTGACTGACACAGTGTTGAGTTAGTGTAGGGACTCATGTGAACCAGGAGACCTGCCCGTGGTACATGGGGCAATATGGTTTGATCAAATTATATACCAACATCCTGGTGTTGGTTTTCAAATGTAGCCGAGAGGCATTAGTGTCAGCCATAGGTGTGAGGTGCAGCAGCTCCTGTCTCTCCATGTCGTATTTTACAAATCTATATCACTTTCTGTCAGCAGTTGATTTAAAAGAAAAAAAAAGTCACTGGAGTTCCCTTTTAAGCATCATGTCAGTATGGTGAGAGGGTGTTTATAGGTCAGGCTATAGAGATCAACCCAAGAATTCCTATTCAGGGCAGCTGCTCTAGGGGTGAAGATCTACAGGTGAGGGTTTTGGCAGAGAAGGGTTAATAACATCAATCTTTTCCAGTCGTGAGGCCAGCGAGGAGGATGGAGGTGGCTTTTTGATGTCTATAAGTAAATATCATTGAGCTGCCAGAGATTACAGATTAACCTGGGGTTCAGTATCAAGGGGGTCAGTATCAAGGTGAGACAACCGCTGCGGGGTTATCAGGCGTCTTTGAAGGAACGGCCGTACCTGCGTCATGTATCACATCTATAAGGGCCTGTGTGACTATGATTGTGGCAGCCAATGCAACCCCCTATATAGGGCAGACATGGGTGGCCACCCTGCTTTCCCAGACTCCTGAATGGCAACAGTTGGAGACCACAGCTCTAAACCAATCCCAATTGTAGTTCCATTTGCTGTGCAGTTAAGTGCTGTCTATTGTCCCCTGTTATCAGCCATAGGTAGGTGAAATGAATAGCATCTGTTGTTCTCTGTTATCAGCCATTTCTAGGCTTGTTGTTCTCTGTTATCAGCCATTCTAACCTGAGAAGAGGCTGACTATAGTGTTCTATAGGGGAATGGCCTGTTCCCCCAGTCCTATATCTCCAGGTTCATTTCCATCCCTGTATGTGACTGACATCAGGCACCCGCTCCACAACGCTCCGGCAGGGGCGCCTGTCTCCGCAGTGATTGACAGTAATAGGATGTTGGTTTGGGGAATTGATTTGTTTGGATTCTTGCTTGTAGACTATTAGCCATTATTACCATTGTACAGGGTGTTAGACAAGTTCTGACGTCTCCCTCGTAAAATCAATTACAGGGATTATGATAGATTTATAGCTCCGCTCCAGCCAATGGTAACAGCCACCATCTATTTACTGACATGTTGTATCCCAGAACTACTGTACATGGATACTCAGTGCTGTACGCTGTATACAGATTATAACTGATTATATAGGGGGCTGTCATTGTTATGGGGGCACTGTGGCTATTACTGTTATAGGGCACTGTGTCTATTACTGTTATGGGGGCATTGTGTCTATTACTGTTATGGGGGCACTGTGGCTATTACTGTTATGGGGGCACTGTGGCTATTACTGCCATGTGGCACTGTGGCTATTACTGTTATGGGGCACTGTGGTTATTACTGTTATGGGGCACTGTGGCTATTACTGTTATGGGGGCACTGTGGCTATTACTGTTATGGGGGCACTGTGGCTATTACTGTTATGGGGGCACTGTGGCTATTACTGTTATGAGGGCACTGGAACTATTACTGCTAAGGGTCACGCTGTCTATTACTGTTATGGGGCACTGTGGCTATTACTGTTATGGGGGCACTGTGGCTATTACTGTTATAGGGCAATGTGGCTGTTACTGTTATGGGGCACTGTGGCTATTACTGTTATGGGTCACGCTGTCTATTACTGTTATGGGGCACTGTGGCTATTACTGTTATGGGGGCACTGTGGCTATTACTGTTATGGGGGCACTGTGGCTATTACTGTTATGGGGGCACTGTGGCTATTACTGTTATGGGGGCACTGTGGTTATTACTGTTATGGGGCACTGTGGCTATTACTGTTATGGGGGCACTGTGGCTATTACGGTTATGGGGGCACTGTGGCTATTACGGTTATGGGGGCACTGTGGCTATTACTGTTATTGGGCACTGTGCTATTACTGTTATGGGGCACTGTGGCTATTACTGTTATGGGGGCACTGTGGCTATTACTGTTATGGGGGCACTGTGGCTATTACAGTTATGGGGCACTGTGGCTATTACTGTTATGGGGCACTGTGGCTATTACTGTTATGGGGGCACTGTGGCTATTACTGTTATGGGGGCACTGTGGCTATTACTGTTATGGGGGCACTGTGGCTATTACTGTTATGGGGGCACTGTGGCTATTACGGTTATGGGGCACTGTGGCTATTACGGTTATGGGGGCACTGTGGCTATTACTGTTATTGGGCACTGTGCTATTACTGTTATGGGGCACTGTGGCTATTACTGTTATGGGGGCACTGTGGCTATTACTGTTATGGGGGCACTGTGGCTATTACAGTTATGGGGCACTGTGGCTATTACTGTTATGGGGCACTGTGGCTATTACTGTTATGGGGGCACTGTGGCTATTACTGTTATGGGGGCACTGTGGCTATTACTGTTATGGGGGCACTGTGGCTATTACTGTTATGGGGGCACTGTGGCTATTACTGTTATGGGGGCACTGTGGCTATTACTGTTATGGGGGCACTGTGGCTATTACTGTTATGGGGGCACTATAACTGTTACCAGATCCAGCTTTATAATACACTGCCTGATCCTAGAGGAAGAATAGAAGCAATATCTACATATAGCAGCCTCACTGTGTGGCCTGATCTTAGGCCTCATCTCATTGACTCTGACCAGACGCATCCTCAGGGAGACATAAGTACGGCCATTATATCAGATTTATGGCACAAGGATGAGGGCTGTGGGTCCTTCATGTATCCTCACACAGCTGAGACTACCAGGAAACCTGCTGATACCAAGATGTCATGGATGACCTCAGTCCTCTAATACTTCCACAGTCATCTCCAGCCTGGTCATACAAACCCCTAAGCATAAAATACTAATAAACAGCAAATTGCTTATGTATTTCCTTTTTTATTCCTTGCACGTTATTTTTTAAAATATTTTAGTCATTTATTTTCTGTTTTATGATTTTAGTCATTTACTTTATGTATTTTACTTGTCGTCATTTTCATTATTTCTATTCATTTATTTAGCGAACTTTATTTTTAGTCATTTTTCTTTTTCGATGTATTTTGGTCAATATTATTGTTACTTATGTTATGTATTTTTATATTATTATTTATATATTTTATATATTATTTATGGTACATTTTTTTTACCCTTTTTTTTTTTTCCAAATTTTTTTTGTTCATTGAAAATGGATCCAGCAGCTCAGGAAATCAGATGTCATATAGCGTTGTGATTAGATAAATCCCATTACATAGGAGCAGGGCCCTGGAAACAGGATGCCATCAATCTGACAACACACCAGTATAGTAACCCGTCTTCCCAATCATCACCAAACATATAGTCCAGACCAAAATATAAGCAGAAGTGACACCTGAGTGCTTGTTGTAGATACCAGGCTCTCCATAGTTAACTCCTTGCTGCCTCAGCATAGGGCTAATGGCTCAGCTTCATTCAGAGGAACAGTTGAGTGTTATGTATATACTACTCCCTGGATACAAGGAGCCAGCTGCTGTGTAACCGAATCTACTCCACGCTCTCCTAATAGTCCCCTGGGCTCTGAGTACTCCCTCAGAACATGAGGATGGTGGGAGTGATAGTCACACGGACCATTGTGTAGGTTGTAGTTAAATCAGTTGACTCCAGTTGTCTTCTGTTCCATGATTATAGGTTATCCGGCATCTTTGCATCGGGTCGTCAGAGTTCTCAATTATTAGATATCAGAATAAAGGAATCTTGCATTATAAATTCAGCATTAAAGGCGGTAAAAAAAAAATTATCTCATGGGAAAATTCAAGACTTTCATTAGAATCAGCATACATTTATATTGCACAAAAAGGAGGCCCTGCCAACACAAGTGATCTCAACAGCTGAGATCTAAGGTCCTCATTATATCTCTGCAGGGGAGGTGATCTCAGCTATGGTCTCTATTATATCTCTGCCAGGGAGGTGATCTCAGCTATGGTCTCTATTATATCTCTGCAGACGAGGTGATCTCAGCTATGGTCTCTATTATATCTCTGCAGGGGAGGTGATCTCAGCTATGGTGTCTATTATATCTCTGCAGGGGAGGCGATCTCATCTATGGTCTCTATTATATCTCTGCAGAAGAGGTGATCTCATCTATGGCCCCCATTAAATCTTTGCCAGGGAGGTGATCTCATCTATGGTCTCTATTATATCTTTGCAGACGAGGTGACCTCAGCAATGGTCTCCGTTATATCTCTGCAGGGGAGGTGATCTCAGCTATGGTCTCTATTATATCTCTGCAGGGGAGGTGATCTCAGCTATGGTCTCTATTATATCTCTGCAGACGAGGTGATCTCAGCAATGGTCTCCGTTATATCTCTGCAGAAGAGGTGATCTCAGCTATGGTCTCTATTATATCTCTGCAGGGGAGGTGATCTCAGCTATGGTCTCTATTATATCTCTGCAGAAGAGGTGATCTCAGCTATGGTCTCTATTATATCTCTGCAGGGGAGGTGATCTCAGCTATGGTCTCTATTATATCTCTGCAGCGGAGGTGATCTCAGCTATGGTATCTTATATCTCTGCAGGGGAAGTGATCTCAGCTATGTTCTCTTTTATATGTATGCAGGGGAGGCGATCTCATCTATGGTCCCCATTATATCTCTGCAGAGGAGATGATCTCATCTATGGTCCCCATTATATCTCTGCAGAGGAGATGATCACATCTATGGTCCCCATTATATCTCTGCAGAGGAGGTGATCTCAGCTATGGTATCTTATATCTCTGCAGGGGAGGTGATCTCAGCTATGGTCTCTATTATATCTCTGCAGAAGAGGTGATATCAGCTATGGTCTCTATTATATCTCTGCAGGGGAGGTGATATCAGCTATGGTCTCTATTATATCTCTGCAGAGGAGGTGATCTCAGCTATGGTCTCTATTATATCTCTGCAGAAGAGGTGATCTCAGCTATGGTCTCTATTATATCTCTGCAGGGGAGTTGATCTCAGCTATCTTCTCTTTTATATGTATGCAGGGGAGGTGATCTCAGCTATGGTCTCTATTATATCTCTGCAGGGGAGGTGATCTCAGCTATGGTCTCTATTATATCTCTGCAGGGGAGGTGATCTCAGCTATGGTCTCTATTATATCTCTGCAGGGGAGGTGATCTCAGCTATGGTATCTTATATCTCTGCAGGCGAGGTGATCTCAGCTATGGTCTCTATTATATCTCTGCAGGGGAGGTGATCTCAGCTATGGTATCTTATATCTCTGCAGGGGAGGTGATCTCAGCTATGGTCTCTATTATATCTCTGCAGGGGAGGTGATCTCAGCTATGGTATCTTATATCTCTGCAGGCGAGGTGATCTCAGCTATGGTCTCTATTATATCTCTGCAGGGGAGGTGATCTCAGCTATGGTCTCTATTATATCTCTGCAGGGGAGGTGATCTCAGCTATGGTCTCTATTATATCTCTGCAGGGGAGGTGATCTCAGCTATGGTCTCTATTATATCTCTGCAGGGGAGGTGATCTCAGCTATGGTCTCTATTATATCTCTGCAGGGGAGGTGATCTCAGCTATGGTCTCTATTATATCTCTGCAGGGGAGGTGATCTCAGCTATGTTCTCTTTTATATGTATGCAGGGGAGGCGATCTCATCTATGGTCTCTATTATATCTCTGCAGAGGAGATGATCTCATCTATGGCCCCCATTATATCTCTGCAGAGGAGATGATCTCATCTATGGCCCCCATTATATCTCTGCAGAGGAGGTGATCTCAGCTATGATCTCTATTATATTTCTGCAGGGGATGTGATCTCAGCTATGGTCCCCATTATATCCCTGCAGGGAGAGTGATCTCACCCAAGACTGAGAACTATAGTCCCTGTCATATCGGTGCAAGGAGTGTGATCTTATCTGTGGTTCCCAGAATTTCTATGCTGGGGAGGCGATTTTACCCAAGTCTGAGCTCAGTTGTACCAGTCATATCCCTGTGGGGGAGGTGATGTCGCTCTGAGTGGAGAACTATGGCCCCCATCGTCTCTATGCGGGGAAGGTGATCTCACTCAGGACTCCCAGATCTGGTGTCACGTCTCATTGTAATGGTCATACAACTTGGAACTGCTGAGGCTCCGTAGCCATGTACAGCACTGGATATACCAATGTAAACTGTATACGTTCACCTTCAGACTCCTGTCCCGCTAATCATAAACCAGAGCTGTCTATGTAAATATATTCTCTACGTAACCCAAGCACCACACATGTCTGGCCATATTTATAGAGCATAGATATCATAGCATAAATATAGTCAGGAACATCTCTGCCTTTGTGCTCCATAGACCTTGTCATTATGTCTATATACTACATGACAAGTATCAGCCGGGGTTAGTAATGGAGGTGGCTGTTAGTGCGCTGAGCATCTGCTGCGGTAGCCCATCACTCCCATTAGGTAGATTACCGCGGCCTTGTCTATAAATCTCCATCTACCAGATGTTTGTTGCTCTGCAGGGATTTCCTATGTATCTAGATGGAGGGACGAGGGGCCATTATACCATATGCTGCCATGACAATGTTATTACAGCCCCCATCGTCTGTTCCTTTAACTCCTGCCCTGTGCATTGTCAAAGCGGACGTGAGGTTCTGTCCTGTGTTTTTGCGGTTTCCACCACATTGCGTTCTGTCCTCGAATCTAGGACCTGATTGCCACACACCGGCATGACGCAGACCCCGGGGCGATCTGGAGTGTCGGAATATGAGAGTGTGTATATATAATCTACCTACACGGGATAAATCTCTATATCTACATGTATAAGCACATGACCTAACAAAACACCCTCACATCATGAATTATTCAGGGTTTTCCCTTAAAGGAAAACTCCACTAAAAACAAAAATGTGAAAATTCCGGTGTTCTTGTAGTTAACCCATTCCGAGAATTGCTGAAGCTGAGATATGAGGGGCTGTTATTTTGGGAATATTAAAAATAAATTCCTTTTGTTTTAAGGGGTTAAAATTACTTATTTTTGAGCTTACAGAGTTACCGTATTGTTAATCTGGGGAAACAAGTTACAGGCAGCGCAGTATCCATACAATATAAGGATACCGCCATACAGCTCCACGTATCTCACCTTCCTGGGGCATTGCTGGTATAACATGGGTGGCAAGAGCGATAAAGGATATTGGGGGTAAATGAATTCAGATTGTAATGTTCAGGTTCACATATGGTGGCAATGGTTCTGCCTCGGAAAGACATGAAGAGAAACGTATTGGTTTGTTATTTATGGCCGTGGATTTAATGCTACGTTCACATGCTGCAAGTCAGCAGCCGTTCTGTGACATGGCCGTGTTACAGAGCGTCCGCTGTCTTTGAAGTTCATCCCGGCCGCTACTGCAGTACCGACCAGATGAACTTCATTTCTGGTGTGCCCGCGTTCCAAATAACCATTGCGGCCGGAGACGCACTTTACATTGTCAGCACTGTCAATTTCGTGCGGCCACTATTCAGTGAATATCGGCCACACAAAATTGAAATGCCAGTTTTGAGTGTGGCCGCATAGAATCCCAGACGGAGTGTTATTTGATTTTTCACTAAATAGCAGACATTGTTGTAATCCTGCAACAATGGCCGTTAGTTAATCAAAAGATACATTTTGGCCTGATAAAAAAAAATTTTTTTTCTAATCAGCTGGTTTCAGAAAGTTATATAGATTTCTAATTTACTTTTATTGAAAAAAATCTCCAGTCTTCCAGTACTTATCAGCTTCTGTATGTCCTGCAGGAATTGGTGTATTCTTTCCAGTCTGACACAGTGCTCTCTGCTGCCACCTCTGTCCATGTCAGGAACTGTCCAGAGCAGCAGCAAATCCCCATAGAAAACCTCTCCTACTCTGGACAGTTCCTGACATGGACAGAGGTGGCAGCAGAGAGCACTGTGTCAGACTGGAAAGGATTCACCACTTCCTGCTGAAACTGGGCAAGCCTTTCCATTATAATTTTGCCTAGTCAGTTCCACTTCTGATTTTGGTTATACAAAAAAAACAAACTGACCAAACGACTGATGGAAATACTGTGTGTGAACATAGCCATAAAGTGAATCCCAGACCTAACAAATTGTTTCCCTAAACCACAAACCCTAAACCCTAGCCATGAATCTCTTGCCATAGCAATAGACCTTGTGCACCTTCTACATAGGGTCATGACAAACCTCAACCAAAGTTGATTGTTGTGACACGCTTGTAGAAGTAATCGGGAAGCTCAACCTTCATGCAACTTTGCCAGAAAATTCATGCAATATGGATAGCATCAAGGTGTTTTTTTTGTTTTTTCTTAAGATTTGGGTCAATCTTTCCCGAACCATTGGATATAGTGCTACAATATGCAGGGATATAGGTTGGGGTGTATAGGAGCGGACATGTGTATAGCCCCAGAGCTAGAGCTTCCTTGGGTAGATTGGAGGTCACCGAGAAACCTGAATTTCCAGTTTGGAGAGGCAGTTGTGACTGTAGATGTCTCTTCAATGCAACACGATCCGCGGGTCTCGCTTTTCAGACTCTGGTTTTATCTGCACGACTTGAGACTATCGCTGCGCTCTCTCCTGAGGTGGCTGCACAAAGTTTCGTATAATGGAACTACTGGCAAAACTTTACATGCGAGACTTTCCTGCAGTGTTGGGTTACCGCCTGATAAGATTCAGCACTTCTTCTGCTCCTGACAGGGATGGAACCGACTTGCTCAACAATGGGGCTTTTTTATTGCCAGTTTTCTGCTAAAAGCCTAGTTCACAGCCAGGTCATTCAGAGTGATTGTGATACGTGGAAACGCTCCGCCGAGTGGAAATGTACAGGAATTCCGGAATAATTACTACCTAGATGGCATTTATTAAGCCAATCTTATTGTCTTGTAGTACCTGTTGTGACCTGCAGGGTGGCACTATTTTGCCCTTTCAAAAACCAATACTGAAATTCTTTCTAGGACAGTGCCACATTTACACAGGTTGTTTATGGTATTGCTCCTCATCTGCCTCAAAGTGATCAAAGTGGTTATCCCACATAATTCCAAAAACAGTGCCATTTTTGTCCTCAGTTTGGGTGTAGTATTGCAGCTTAGTTCCATTGAAGTGAATGGAGCCAATTTGTAATACCACATATAACGTGAGAACAGGTGTGGTGTCGTTTTTGAAAGAAAAAAAAAAGCACCTATGTTTTCTGAGTACTGAATAGCCCCTTTAAGGGTGAGCTGTAAAACCACAAACATTGAGAGAAAGGAGCCATAGTTTAATAATTCTCATCAAACCCTTTAAGGCCAAATCTACATGTAGCATTAATCCTTGTGACTACCTTGCCCTTTCCTCATCTCTCTATAGACACCAGTCCTGTAGTTCTTGGAGGACTGTTTCTCCTTATGGAGACCACCACACCAGACAATGTCTCCTGGGAAATGGTATGCAAATTAGCTCTACTTCAGATGGAAGACTGTTTCTCTAGTGCCACCTAGTGGTAGTATGCCCGGGTATTGAGGTAGCTGTCAACAAAAGGTGGCACTAGTGAGAGCCATGTATTAGTGCATCTAAATGAAATCCATTTAGACGCAATAATACATGGCACATTGTTGCATTGCATTCTGGGAGATGCAGTGTTTTCCAGGGGGAGATTTGTGTAGATTTGTTCCGCAAGCCTTTGCCAGGTGTAGAGCCAGCCAGCTTTACTACAAGGCGTACGCCTCTTAGTAAATTCAGCCTGTGAAACTGGGCAGGGCTTTTATTTAAGACTGGCATACGAGTATGCCAATCTTGATAAATCTCCCCATATATGTCCCACAATGCCTTGTAACAGTGTGCTCTGTGCAGACATAAAAGCAGAAGGTGGGCCGATGCAAAGTCTCGCAGTCGAGGACAAATTTAAAAACTTGCAGAACTTTGAATGCAGCTCTGGATGTAACTTGTACCATAGGCTATGCAGGGAGTAGTAGTTATGCAACAGCTGGAGAGCCGCAAGTTAGGGAATGCTACTGTATGTCTTGTTAGGGGGCTCTACAACATGGGCTTTATTAAAGCTACCAGCTGGTCATGATGGGACTTGTAGTCCACCCTTACAATGATTGCTGCAGGAGATTTAGAGCTGCACCCTGGGATACTCCCCGGATTCTCACTGTCTCTCAGGTTTTCCTGCAGTTGACAATGAATGAATTTTCGGCGGCACAAGTTTCTGCTTGTCGCCCTCTTAGTGGTTGAGGCCGTCTGCCCAGAGATGCGTTTCATTCATTACCTCAGTTGTTTGCTTGTGGGTGAAATCAAGTCTCTACATCAGTCCCTTAAAGGGCCACTAACCTTATTTTATCAACTAAAAATAGTCCATCAGTATTATAAGAGCCATTGATATCAGTCACACATGAGACATGAGAAATATCAGGACAAGAGAGAGATTAGTGCTGCTGATTTGATTACAGAGGATTGACTAGACTGGATACAGTTGTACCAAACCCTCAGCTCTCAAATAGTAAGGTGGATACATTGAAATTGTAACTAGCTGCGCCTGATGTATGCTCACCAAGTGGACGGTGGTTGGAGGCGGTGGATTGGTCATTTTTGCAGAGCAGTACTTAGGATAGGGCATATGAAGCTGCTTGCTGAGGGTCTGACCACAAGGGCCCCCACCATCCAAAGATCAGCAACGCAATTGCCCTACAGTGGATGAGCTCTAACTATGCCTGAGCGGCCACCGCGGTCTGCACTCCATTCATTCTCAGTGAAGGTGAGTAATGCTTCAAAGTTAAGCGATTAGACTCATTTGGCAGCCCCATATTATATGGGGGCCGCACAGAGGGGGATGCACAGAGTCTAATACTATATGAGCTCTGCACAGAGGGGCCTATTACTATATGAGGGCTGCACAGAGGGGCCTAATACTATATGGGGGCTGCACAGAGGGGCCCAATACTATATAGGGAGAGATCAGAGCAGCACTCTGTGACAGTCCAGGTGGTTCACGAGGAAAGGAGCACAATCCAAATAGAACAATTCAATAGGAAATCCCGACTCTCACCAATTTCATAATCATCCAAATTTATTCGGTATCCATAAACCATGTAAGTGTGATCAACAGTGTGATCTGCTGTTCACACTTTCATAGTTTATGGATACCGAATAAATTTGCATGATTATGAAATCTGTGAGTGCCAGGATTTCCTATTGAATAATACTTTATGGGGGCTGCACAGAGGGGCCTAAAACTACTTAGGGGCTGCACACAGGGGCCTTATACTATATGGGGGCTATTCGTGTGTCTGCGCTCTCCAGATCAGTGGGGGGCCCAGGGGTTGAACCCCAAGCAATCAGCTTGTTGTCTCTTATCCCTACAAACTTGGAAATACCAAGAGGATGCAAAGCTACTGTAAACCAACACTGCACATCCATCATTCTAAGGATATGCCATCCCTTTTATGCCATAGAAATCTACCATACAGCTGCTATAGGGCTCCTATGATATTGGGCTTGATTGGGAGTTTGTGATGTGAAAAGAGCACCCAAAACTGGACTCATTTTTATCCCCTATGGATATGTGAGATAACCAGAATTAATTATAAAGATGGTGGCCCATCTTCGCCATACGATGCACTCTGCAGTATTGTGGGCCATGGAGGGTATTGCATTATTTCCCATGTTCATAGAATTTGATTAGCTGAATATCCGAGCAGACGCACAGCCAGGTAACCGATATACAGGGTGGAGGAGCATTTATCCTGAATATGTGCAGGTCCCAGATCCTGGCAGCGAGGCTGGAGAGGCGGCTCGTATTGCACATTGTTATTGTAAGGCCGTTGCTGGCATCAGTTGTACGAGTGCTATTCTTACTGTGGTACAAAGGCTTAGCGTGCAAAGATTTCTGGAGCTCGGCTAATTAGCAAATGCCTGTTTACAGTCTTATCCTCCTCTGCCAGGAAGTGCACAATACATTGTCTTGGTAAAGAGGGTGGCGGTGCCCATAATCCACTCGATACAGAGTATCAGTCGTGATGCCTTGTATGCCTGTCTCAGGAATCTGTTCAAGGCAATTGAAATTTGAAGAAGAATTGACTGTAAAAAAATTTTTTAAATGGGTTTTATTTGTTTCCTTTCATCATAATACTGCCCCTCTGTACAATAATATATCAACCTACTTTAATAATGCCCCAATGTACAGGAATATATAAACCTACTATATTACTTCCCCCAGATACAAGAATATAACTAATATAATACTGCTCCTATATACAAGAATATAACTACTATAATACTGCTCCTATATACAAGAATATAACTACTATAATACTGTTCCTATATACAAGACTATAACTACTATAATACTGTCCCTATATACAAGAATATAACTACTATAATACTGCTCCTATATACAAGACTATAACTACTATAATACTGTCCCTATATACAAGAATATAACTACTATAATACTGCTCCTATATACAAGAATATAACTACTATAATACTGCCCCTATATACAAGAATATAACTACTATAATACTGTTCCTATATACAAGAATATAACTACTATAATACTGCTCCTATATACAAGAATATAACTACTATAATACTGCTCCCTATATACAAGAATATAACTACTGTAATACTGCTCCTATATACAAGAATATAACTAGTATAATACTGCTGCTATATACAAGAATATAACTGCTAAAATACTGCTCCTATATACAAGAATATAACTACTATAATACTGCTCCTATATACAAGAATATAACTACTATAATACTTTCCCTATATACAGGAATATAACTACTATAATACTGCTCCTATATACAAGAATATAACTAGTATCATATAACTGTGTAGGCTGTAATAAGTCTTCTGTCTCTTGAATCTTTACACTGGTAAACTAATGATACTTTGATACATAGACTTGTGACTTGTTCTTGTGTGTTATAGTGCTTTGGTTTATAGGCCTCGCTTTGCTGTTACTGCTCTCTGGGGTATAATATTTAGAGGCCACAACATTTGTTGTATTTAAGCCCTGCACAGCTGTATAAACTATACTCCCTGATAGACGCTGAGAGATGGGTGTAAGCGGACACCTAAAATGTTTTGGCTATGGTCGGAACAAGTGCGCAAATTGCAGAAGACGTATATATCACTATACATTTGACATGTGATAGCAATAACATTTTTTTTATCTAAGTTTGGATTGGAGGAATATTTTTTGTATTAGTTTTGGATTTTTTTTTTAACTGTGTATTTTATATTTTATTACCTTTACACGTTTTAATAATTCTGATGTTTCAACTAGTTGGGATCACCATTTATGGCAGTATATAAATACTCATACATGACAACTGTAGAAACTTAATAGTCTTGATGTGAAGGTCTACAAATCTCTTGTAAATTATGTTACTCTATAGGCTAACAAACTATCCACCTTTGTTTCCTTGTCTCTGTATAATGTGATATATATATATATATATATATATATATATATATATATATATATATATATAATCCTGAAATATTACAGTTTCATTATTGACCACTAGATGTCAGACTACACAAGACAGTTTAATAAAAACATCTCATTTTACAACCTGTTGTAAAGATTAATATCACTAGCGATTGAAGTCTTGATGACAGAATTGGGTCTTAAGCAGGTCTACACAGTGATGAGAGGCATGCCCTCTAGATTAATGCTACAAGATCTGCAACACCAGCAAACAGTACTTGATCTTTTCTCTCACAATAGTTTCATGATCACTCATTGGTTATGAGTAGACCAAGTGCTAAGTATATTTTCAATTTGCATCTTGCAGGTGACCAAGACAAGCCGTCCTGACCTTATTCTCTTCCTCATGAAGTACCTGATGGCACTTGTAGTAGGCATACCATCTGTCTTTTGGGTTGGAAGCAAGAAAACCTGCTTCGAATGGGCCAGTTTCTTCCATGGTCGGAGGAAAAAAGAGTAAGTATTCATGCAGCTGAGGGGTGCTAGAAGTGGAGCTTGGCCAGTCAAGGAGCACCTTGCCCAGTACACCCTAGGGGATTAGACATACTTAGATTAGGAACACTGCTATCTGGCAGAAATCCATACACCAGTTCTTAATGTTTTTTGAGAATCCACTGAAAAGAGGCTGTGAAGGAGTTTCTGATATGTATAGTCCAGAGTGGTCCTGGATCTTGAGTAGAATCTTGCCAAGATATAGGGGGAGATTTATCAAAGGATGTAAAATATACGCCGTTGTAAACTGCCCACAGCCAACCAATCACAGCTCAGCTTTCAGTTCTGGTAAAATAAAGAAGAAGCTGTAATGGGTTGCTGTGGGCAGTTTACACCAGTCTATATTTTGCACCTTTTAATAAATTTGGGTCAAAGGGGGACATTTATTAAGTCCGACTTTTTTTATGCCGGACTTAAAAATGTCCCCGCATGTCCGGCGCTACGGAGATTTATGTAGAGGCGTACTGCCTCTACATAAATCCCGTGCGCGTCGGTGCCGGAGCAAAAGATAAATCGCGCAGACTCTGAGTCCGGCCATTTGCGAATAAAATAATACGCAAATCGGCAATTTCCGCCAATACGCACCTTAATACATGTCCCCCATAGTCTCTAAGATTGGTGGCTGAAGAAATTGAATCTTGGCCAATGAAGGAACAGCTTTCCATGAGAGTACATTGTAGGAGACTAGAGGTACTTGGATTAGGAACATTGCCCTATGGTGTCAGCCATCTACACACCAGTTATCAATGGAACCCACCAATAATTTAGAGGATACACTAAAAAGAAACTGTGTGGTGCACAGTAGTTTGTGTTTGTGTATGTGTATGTATGTGTGTGTGTGTGTGTATATATATATAATATATATTATACATTATTCTAAAATTTCTTCCTTACATATTCTATCAGCAGAGGTGTGCATGAAAGTCGGCAAGTTCTCCAGGAGCCGGATTTTGCTCAGTCGCTTCTGAGGGACCCAAATACTCCCATCATCCGAAAATCAAGAGGAACGTCCACTCAGGGTACGTCCACCCATGCCTCGTCCACTCAGCTAGCTATAATGGATGATCAGAGAAGCAAAGCCGGCAGCGTGCACAGCAAAATGAGCAGCTACCACGGAAGTCTCCACCGCTCCAGAGATGGAAGGTAAGGATGATAACAGGGCTATGTCTCTCCAATACAGCTGACCCTAGATAACTTTTTAGAAGGAAAAATTACTAAAGTCAACATTACAGTCAGAAAAACGTATATGTTTTATGAAAAAAACATTGAACTGTTGACCTCTAGCGAAAATGCTCATGTCCCGGCTGCGTTCCAGTGCTGCCACATTGTGCCATCAAGCCCAAGCTGACGTCACTGCACTATATGGCGGAGCTGGTATGCAGCTGTGCTGTGACGTGAGCATTTTCACAAGAGGTAAACACTTCCAGCGGTCAGGGCTGCATAGTGAGTGGGCTTTGGCTGGAGTACCCCTTTAAGCTAGAAAACTCTTTTTACAGCTTGACTACAATTTGACCATTGTATTATCACTCTGCTAGGTACACACCATGCAGCTACCGAGGAATCGAGGAACGCATCCCCCATGGCAGCATGTCCCGTCTGACCGATCATCATTCTGTACATAGTAGCACCCACAGACTCAATGAACAGTCTAAACAGGGAAGTATCAGAGACTTGAATAACCCCCTCAACCCTCTGGCTCACATCACACATGGGACCAGTATGAACAGGGTCATCGAAGAGGATGGAGCAAGTGCTTGAAGCACACTTTACATTCAGAGGAACTATGATCTACACCTGCACACAGGTCACTTAGTGACCATCGAAACCCATGTGATCTACATGCATTCTCTACTTATCGAGCAATGGAACATGATACGTGGAAGCTTTTACTTAAGAGATGGGTGGAGCAAAGACCATTTTAGTCCACAGGACCATGTCTGATGTCATCTGGACTCAAAGTAAAAACCTACTGTAATATCCACCAATGGTTTCCTATCTGTGAAGAACGGTGATCAAATCATCTCCTGGTGCTGTCTTCTTTTGGAGGTGTACTCACAGAAAGAGTTGTCCATCAAGAGAACAATCTTCAGTGATGTTTTTGTTTTTTGGTTTTTTTTTTGCTTCTCGAAGACACACTGGTGCATTACCATTTTTCCCCTGGACTCGTTAATTATTTATTTGACTCTATGTTCCCTTTGTTTTCAACAGAAATAAATCTCAGAGATAAGTGTAAGAACTTCTGAAAGAGTCCTTACAGCTGAATGGGTTTCTTATGGCTGGGATGTCGAATGTTCCATGTCATGGATCTTCATTCTCTACACCGTGGTACTTACAGACTACAGACACAGACTCCTGTTTAGTCCCTGCAGTTGAAGATTGATGTAAACAGTTGGCCTTGGTGATGACCATGGCCATGAGGTCTCAACTTCACACAGGACTAGAATAGTTTGCCACAACTGTTGCATAATTTGAGCTTGCAATTTATATGGTATTGACAAAAACATCTGCTTTGGGCCCCAGTTTATTGGAGGCTACTGGCAATTGTTCCATTTTGCACCACCTGCAACTTTGCAACAACTTAATGTTGTCAGATTGACAAACATTGCCCGTCCAGATCGGTCATCTATTGCCAGCCTGGAGAATCTGGAGGATAGGGATTGTAAATGGTATTACAATAAGGGAATAAAAAAACGTCAACTGGACTCATGAAATATTCAAAAATGTTTTCAATCTCCGAAGTCTAACTATGACTAGAAGCCATTCTAGCACTGGATTATAAAAGTCAATGTGAGTATGTATAGTGGAGTCTGGCATAGTCGTCTGTACAATAGGAAATTATCTTGTAGATATTTGGGAGGAAAATGGAATTTGTTGTAATTTCTTTTCCTAAACAAAAAGTGGAATTTGCTGTATTTAAAGTTTTTTTTTTAACTGCTGATAAATGTGGGTTCATTGCAGTATTTAACCTCCCTCAGGTCATAGGGAGAGAGATTTTTTTTTCTGTTTTAAAGAAACATCTGTCATGTACTGTACTGTCATTTACTACACTGGACTCTGCCAGGTTTACAGTCAAGAAACATGGTGCACATATTCGGCACATGATGGTGGCATTCATATTGATACCTGACCTTAAAGGGGAAACTCACGTAAAATAATTTGTTATATGGAATTGATAGCACTATGTTGGTGGTCCAGGAGCTGTAGATCTGGGTTTATTTTCTAAATATACAGGGCTTAATGACCTCTTTAATACAAACATGGCATTGGGGTGAAGATTTTCATTAGAGGTTTGGGAACACCACAGCCATAAAAAACATTTATCTAGATGGAATTACTCTGAAGGTGCTCTGAATGGGAACAGGGCTTTCATAGCTCAGTTGGGTTTTGCATAAAATTCCTTCAAAATTTTGCCAGCTTATTGTAGAGAACCAGTCACTTAAAAAAACATAATAGAGCACTCTGAAGATTTGCAAGACGATATAGGGGGCTCCTCAGAACACTGCAGATCCTTGTTTAGGTAGTAAGTGGGTTCTCCACTTATGGTCCTCCACCGTAGGGATGATGACATGGGTTTGGGTTTGGGAACACCACAGCCATGTTATGACATAACAAAACATTCATCTAGATGGATTTCCTCCTCAAGCTTCTCTGAAGACCTCATAATGGTGGTCACTTCCCATTCCTTATAAGATAGTGAGTAGGAACAGAGTTCTCATACCGGGGTCTAACTTACTGTAGAGTCCCAGTGACTTCCCCAACACAACACCCATGATAGTAGACATTTCAGACATTAGGTTGGAGATTTCGATTTGAGAAGCTCCAAGAAGATTTTGACGGTCTTCAGAAGACCATAGTTCCTTCTATAGGAAATTATTAGGATTCTCTCTGCTCATGGTTCTCCACCAATGTGGTGATTTAAGATGAGTGTGACCCAAGCATGCTTGAGTCGGCCTGCTAGGCATTTGGATGCAGCTCTAGGGAGTACTGAAAACATTGATACAGCCATAAGCCATAGGTCATATCCTTGTTTTCCAGGACTCCCTAGGGCTACACCAACTTTGTCATCCACCGGTATTCAAATGCCTAGCAAGCCAACTCAAGCATGCTCACGGTCATCTCTAGTGTTGATGTCTTCTTCTGACAATGCATTCATTTAGATGGCGTTCCTCTTGAAGCCCTCAGGATCGCCTCAGTTTCTAAACAATTAAAAAAGAGAAATTATGTGGACATAGTACTGCCCCCTGTATAAAACTGGTGCAGTGCACTGTATCGTAAGGTCTGGTATGGTCCTATTCCTGCTAAGCATCATGGGAGCAACGTTTGTACCTATTGTATGATTGTATTGTAGATCGCTGTACTATTATTTGCACTCGGTTGTGTAGATTTATACTGTACCTACCTGTTTACAAGGCATCAACCTCTCGTCTGTAACTATTTTTTTTTTTGTATTAGCACTTTAACCAATGAGTGTAAAAAGTTGATTCCTTTTGTCTGTAGATGTACATTTCAGTTTAGAGAGAGGTTGAATTTTTGTAATAAAAATTTCTGTGAAATATACAAAAGTCTATGATCTGGGTTTTTATTGAATAGATAAATTATAATACACTATGTGACCAAACTGTGGTGCTGGGTCACATGACCCAGCCCCACCCCTGCATAACACACACATGGCCCCACCCCTGCTTACCGTACCCACTTATGTTGCAGGGTTTTACATCTGGTTAGATCATAGATGCTGCAGAACAGGGCAAATATGGGCTCTACCATGATGCAGTACAGAGATGAAAGGATATCAAGGTCTTCTACCAATGGTTATGGGCTCCAGAGCAAATAGTGGTCTTGGACCCCCCTACTGGTGTTAAACTGATGTTGTCACCAGTGATTACACGGATGACATTCGCTGTTCAGGCTGCTGCTGTATTATCACCAGTGAAGTATCACTTTAAGCAGTTACATTCTATATTCAACAAGGAGCATCTTGCTACCTGTCATGTCCCTCTACACAGCTTACTCATTTTCAGCTGACAAGATGGCTATAGGGTCTGCTCTAAAAACTCATCTCAACTGTTCTAAGTGCACTTCAGCTCCCCTTTGTTTCACTGAAGTTCTCTATTTCTGAGTTGGGCAACCACACCCAGCTGCTACAGTCAAGCCATGCTTAACTATGCTATAAAGGTGCGTTTACACAAAACGATAATTGGCCCGATCGTACGATTAACGATGTCGGAGTAACCATTTTTTTTTTCATATCAATCAGCATTAAGACGGTACATTATATCGTACGGAAAATCGTTTTACGATCGTTTTGTGATCGCTTAAGCCTATCTCACATATTGGTTAAATCGGGGAACGACTATTTACACGGAACGATCTGCGAATTTTTTGTGAACGACGATTTGAGAACATGTTGAAAGATCAAAATGAACGATTTCTTGTTCGTCGTTTGATCGTTCGCTGCGTTTACACGTACGATTATCGTTCGAATTCAATCGTTATCGCGCAAATTTGCACAATAATCGTTACGTGTAAACGCACCATAATGCTTCCCTATTAGAAACCTAATAAACATTATATGCTTACCTTTCCATGCTCTCCCAGTTTCCTGCTGCTGTGTCTCAGGTGTCCCCTGCTGACTACAGCCCCACCACTTCTGAGACAAGCTCATCTAGGCAGTGACAGCCTGTTCAGCCAATCACTGACTGAGACGGGACAGCGCCATTGTATAAAAAATTGTCTAACGTTGGATAACCCCTTTAAGGACCACCTATACTCCAGAGCCTAAGCTTTATGCTCTAAGGCCGGCTTCACGCACTGTATGACAGCGGCCAGGATTCCATAGCAATTAAAGCAATCAGCAAATTCATTAAATAACTTCTGTGGTTGCAAACCTGCGACCGTTGTTTAATGAATTCTTACGTTGTGTGAACTTAGCCTATTAATGTACAAAGATATATCCATTGCTGTTTATCCTGGTAAAGACTTGGTCTCTTTTTGTTGCTGTATTTCTGTCTGCTGCCTGTCCTGACCTTGTGCCTGAACTTCACCTAACAAGATCTCTGCCTGCCCCGACTACAGTCTGTTTGATAACAAATTCTTTCTTCTGTGTTTGTATCTTGTCTTGGACTTCAAACCATATATAAGTCGACCAATGCTAATAGAGACTATTTGGAGGGTATTGACCTGGGGCTTTTTTGTAGCAAAATCCACACCTCCTTTGTAGGGACAGTTTATAGACTCAGTTTATTGATATTCCAAATTGCCCAATCCACTTCTCCAGTAAACACTGTGATATGTCACTATACAAACATAAATATTACCACCATACCATTCCCATATATCACCACGACATTAAGTATTACTGCGTTACACTGATCAGGATCGCACATATTCTGTAAATTTCTTAACTCGATACATAGCAGTCCTCTCGGTTGAATCTTATTGGAGGATTCAAGCTACAAGCCCCGCCCTCTGGATATCTCATTATATACCCGAAAGCGATGTGTCTTTTTACATCTCACCTAAGTGGAGGATCGCTGCTGATCTGGAACACAATGGACGGTAGCGAGTTCTAAACGCCATTAGTTAAACCTTATCCAGGCACACCGCCCCTTTAAACTAGTAGTGACTCCTGCTCCCTCCAGTAATCCGAGTATAATAGGGACATTGTATCACAGAGGGAGCGGGAGCATCCACATCCGCGTGCGCTTAATACCTTTTTAACAGCTCATTTGCATCAAGACATAAATTAACCTCTTTAAGCTTTGGCGGTTTCTTTTAATAGTACTTACACGGTAATCTCATCAGAGCCCCTCGGATCATGGGGTAAGCTGGTAATGACTATTTTCCGCCCGCTGCACACAAATCCTCTCTAACATTGGAACTAAAAGATTGTGAGTTCCATGTCTGCCGCCTGCGGCTAGTGTCACCTTGAAGGGATTGTTTTATAAAATATGGTGTCTTGGACAATAAGAAAAGGAACATCTGCCTACATAATACTGTCATATAGTATATATATATATATATATATATATATATATATATATATAATATACACAGAGTGTATAATACTGGTGTTACAGCCCAGTATAACCACCATACAGTGCCCAACTAACATGACATGGAGCATATAAACTGTACTTTCATAATCCTCTAAGGGGGATTCCCATCTGACACAGCATAAGTGATAACTAGACTGGAGGTGTGATCAATAGGGGCCCACCGCTTAGAATGGGGTGGCACATTCTACATGCCACCACTCCATTCATTCTTTATGCCAGAACACTGTACGTGGCTGTTTCCACGGCTCCTATAGAGCATGAATGAAGTGACGGCGCATGGGAGACTGGGGACCTTTTTTCAAAATTGCAGAGGATAACCCTCTATGATATATGTTAGCATACTGTCGTGCCAAGTTGCCACTATAGCATCATAACAGGGGTGAATATACCGTTATACTGACAGGTAGCATATTATGCCCTGCCCCTGACAGGGTCTAATAGGCTCCAGTATACAGGGCATTTGTTAGGGTGGGTTCGCACTATGGAATCCACGCGGATAAGTTCTGGTAGATTCTGTTGCTCATACCCGTTGGCGGCTGCGCGCCTCTCCGCCAGCTCCATAGATACCATTCTATGGCTGGTCCGATTCCGCTGTCCGCCGAAAGTATTGACACATCAGTTCTTTCGGCGGAAGGCGGAATCCGGCCGGCCATAGAATGGTGTCTATGGAGCTGGCGTAGAGGCGCGTTGCCGCGCACGGGAACGAGCAACTGAATCTGCCTGAACTTATCCGCACAGATTATTATTATTATTTATTTATAAAGCGCCCTTAATTCCAGAGCACTAGATTCCGTAGTGTGAAGCCACCCTTAGGCCATGGCAACCCTTGACACCCTGTAACTGCAAAGGAGTGCTGATGGGCTTACAGATGAAACCACTGCCAGTAATGACAGCAGCATCTGAGAGCATCTAAATGGTTGCTAAATAGAGCTGCTAAAGCTTTCTCTTACCATTCTTGGTTTGCCGTCCTCCTAGGGGGTATATAGGAGAAAACATTGTATTATTCCAGCGCATACTGCGTGGAGAGAGGCAGAAATTAGTCATCTGGGCCGTCATCATGGCTCTTTGCCTGTCATTCATCCCTGCAAAGCCTAAACACCCATTGACATGTTGGGAATTGTAGTTTTGCAACAGCTGGAGGGCCGCAGGTTGTGCCCCCTTGATGTAAACAGCCCCTATGACAGATATAGATATATTCTTAGTGGGGCCCTATAATTAAAAGTATTTTTCCTTAGAATAAAGTAAAGGTAACAGTGATGTCATCAGAAGAAAAGATGTCATACCGCCACATCAAGGGAAATATAACATACTCATCACCCCAATTGTTTGCCTTATTAAAGGGTTAATCTTCTGTCTTTCCTGCTCCATTATAGGGAATGATTCTAGTAATACATATATAATGTGCAGTTTAGCAGATAGCCTAGGGGTATGTTCACATGTCACTGTCATATCACTGTGTGTGATGGGAAAAGCCTGGGGACCCCTGAAGGTGTTATTACAGGTGAGTTCACATGACAGCGATGGATGAAATTGTCCGCCACCCCGGTACCTGGCTTCACCTGAGCAGCTGCGTACAGTCCTGAGAGCTGACAGACTCCGACATTAACCTGCTGACGACTGCAGAGAGATGTCAGCCATGATTTAGGATGCGTGTATCCTGTATGAGAATTTATTTGCTGAGATTTTCATCTGACGCTTTATATTCTGCAAATCTGCAAATCTGAAACATAACTAACATGACGCTTATACTTCTCAGGATATGTCACCCACGCCTGGGAAATAGTCTGCGATGTGGCTTGTGATGTTCTGGTATTGTGTATATGTCACTGCATTTGAGGCAACCTGTATGGGTCCCATGATGGTTCCCACAGGTCTGGTTACCAACAGTACAGGAAGCAGTAGAGAGCCGGGCCCATGGATTATATTGGCAACTAGGCACAGATAACAGCTGAGTGACAACCAATATGGCTGCCATTAGAGCTTCTATTGGTCAAAGGTGAGTGAGAACCATTATGGCCACCAGTATAGCTTTCAAAGGACAAAGTTTAAAAACAACCATTATAGTGATCATAACAGCTTCCAATGATGAAAGCTAAGTGGCAACCAATATTGTTACTATTACAGGTCATATAGATGGGGGGGCATGTCCTAGCGATGGCGGTCTAGATATATGCTCAGTTTGAACTCCAGCCACAGACCTTAAAAATACCGGCATATCACCCACTCCCGTCACACAGGTGATATAGATTACAGCTGAGTGACAACCAACATGGCTGCCATTACAGCTACCAATGATCAAAGCTAGGTGACAACCAACATTGTTGCCATTGGAGATAATATAGATCAAAAATGAGTCACCAGCATAACCATCATTACCACTTTTAAAGGGCAAAGCTGAGTGACAACCAGGGGAGCGAGTATGTTCAACATTAAAGCTTCTACAGATCAAAGCTGGGTGACAACCAATATGGCTGGCATTACAGCTCCCACAGTCCAGATCTAAGTGACAACCAATATGGCTGCCTTTACAACCCCCAAGAGCAAAGCTGAGTGACAACCCATATGGTCGCCATTACCTCTCCCAAGGGTGAGGCTGAGTGACAACCAATATGGCTTCCATTACAGTCCCCAAGGGCAATGCTGAGTGACTATGAATGAGACTAGGGGTTAGTTCTCCTTCCTCTTCCCTTTCATCACCCTCCTCCTCACGTTCACATCAGGCCAGCAGGCCTCCTTCACTCTAGCCCACATTGTGCAGGTATATACTGTATACAGGTGAGTATTGTATTGGTGTCATCGTCTGTGCACATCACTGCGTTCTCAGGATGACGGCCACACTTCTAACATTTCATCACCTGTCCATGAGAAATACCTTCCCTTAGGAGACGTCCCGCCAGGCAGTGACCTGTACATGTTCTCTTCTCTCATTACCTCCTCGTACTCTCACCTTCACCCCTGGAATTCCTGCCCTGGCCCCCTGGTGCTGCCTCCATATTACATCCTCGCACCCTCAAGGGAGACGTTCACGCTGAGTTGTTTTGTGAACTTTTACTGTTTTATTGCGTGTGACCTTTACCACAGGATTTTACTGAAAGCAAAACTCCAGTCAAAAATGAAAAATTGCTGTAATAATTCTCATCCTGGACATCCAGAAAGCTTTACCCTCCTTGTAGTCACTGTTACAGTTACTAAATGTTTCATATTCCTCTACTTCTAGTCACACCATCACAGTATCGGTACCATGAAAAATGCCAGATAGCAGGTACCCCCCTAAACAGTGTGCCCCCATAACCAGTGTCAGACAGAGTGCCTCTATAATTAGTGCCAGACAGAGGCTACCTCCATAATCAGTGCCAGACAGAGACTACCTCCATAATCAGTCACAGTGCCCCATAACCAGTATCACAGACTACCCCCATAAACAGTGCCAGACAGAAGAAAACCTCTACAATCAGTGCCCTCATAAACAATGTGCCCCTATAATCAGTGTCAGACAAATTACCTCTACAATCTGTGTCAGAGACTGCCTCCATAATCAGTGCCTGATATAGAGTACCTTTAAAGTGTCAGAGAGTGCCCCCATAAACAGTTTGTCCTCATAAACAGTGTTAGAGGGAACCTCTATAATCAGTGTCAGAAAGTGCCCACATAAACAGTTCCAAAGAGTACCCCAATAATTAGTGTCAGACACAAAAGTGTCCCCATAAACAGTGTTCTGGAGTGCCCCCATCAACAGTGCCAACCAGTGCCAGTGTTAAATGTATCAGATTCCTCTTCTTCTAGTCACACCATCGTGTTATCTGTACCATGAAAAATGCCAGACATCGAGTGCCCCCCTAAACAGTGTCAGACAGAGTGCCTCCATAATCAGTGTCAGAGAGTGCCTCATAAATCAGTGCCAGACAGAGGCTACCTCCATAATCAGTCATAGTGCGCCATAAACAGTGTTATAGAGTACCTCCATAAACAGTGTCAGACAGAGGAAACCTCCACAATCAGTGTCCTCATAAACAGTGTGCCCCCATAATCAGTGTCAGACAGAGTACCTCTATAATTAATGTCAGCGAGTGCCCCCATAAACAGTATTAAAGGGAACCTCTATAATCAGTGTAAGAAAGTGCCCCCATAAACAGTGCCAAAGAGTACCTCTACATTAATTGTCAGAGAGTTCCCCCATAAACAGTGTCAAAGAGTGCTCCAATAATTAGTGTCAGACACAAAAGTGCCTCCATCAACAGTGCCAACCAGAATGTCCTATAAACAGTGCAAACCAGTGTGTACCCAAAAAAACAGTGCCAATCACAGAATGTCCCATAAACAATGCCAACCAGGCTGTGACCGATGAACAGTGCCAACTAGACTGTGACCAATGAACATTGCCAACCAGAGTGTGCCCCGATAAGAGTTCTAACAAAAGAGTGCATTATATACAGTGCCAATCAGAGTCTGCCCTATAGAGATTACCAACCAGAGTCCGTCCCATACTGTATACAAAGCCAGGCAAAATTCTCTATGGTCAACTTGTCCAACTACTACTTCCATGTACAATGACTATTGACACTAAAGACATCTGACCACAGCAGGTGGATGACTCAGGTGCCCTGACCTGTAAAGATATATAGAAAACTCATACCCCCTTAAGGCTGTCTCAGGTGGAAAAGGGGCATCTGCCTTAAGTATATAACCGTGTATAGATGTATATCCTGCACTATACTGAATCTTGTAAATACATTGCTTTCACCACAAACCCACCAAACAAGTTTCTGGAAGACATGTCTCCATAAGTTGGCTTAAAATAATATCAGGTATAAGTATTTACTTACGATTTCATGGCTCTTTATGGAATTTTATCTTAATTACCAGGAATTATAAGTATGTAAGACTTAAGAAGAGCACAAAATATACAGAGAGACTGATAGACATCTACCACACATAGAGGTCACGTCATCTTCCGTCTGATCGGCCATAAGAGTCATGTAGTGTCTCAGCCGACCTGCCTGAGATATCACCTTCTCCATAATACCAAGGGGGGGATATTTTAAGACAGGCCCCCATTTACCTGGACTGATCGGCTAAGGGTCCTATTCCACAGGCCGATGGGGGCTCGATCAACAATGTAAACGAGCGCTAGATCGTCGCTCGTTTACTGGGCTTATTTTAAGCGAGGGCTGCAGGGACATTGTTACCGATGTCCTTGCAGCCCTTGCACCATACATAACCTGTCCGGGCTGCAGGTCTTCTCCTTCTCCCGGGGTCCCGCGCACAGCAGCTTCGGAGCGGGGCTGTCTGAATTGACAGACCGCTCAGCCAATCACTGGCAGGGACCGCCGCGGCCAGTGATTGGCTGAGCGGTCTGTCAGTTCAGACAGCCCCGCTCCGAAGCTGCTGTGCGTGGGACCCCGGGAGAAGGAGAAGACCTGCAGCTCGGACAGGTAATGTATGATGCTGCTAAAATCATCGGTCACCGCCACGCACCGCTATTCCACCGTAGCGATGCGCTGGTGGCAAACGATGATTTTAGGTCTGAACCTAAATGAACGATCAGCTGATGACACAATCATCGGCTGATCGTTCTCTCTATTCTGATTCGGCCGATTATCGCTCTGTGGAATAGGCCCTTAAGAGACACACGCCTCTCGGTAAACCTGCACCTGCCACACAGCGGGCATACAAATCTAAATTTGCTCCAATGCACATGTAGATTTCTACCATGATTTACACCTAAGGAATCAGGTGTAAGGCCATGGCTCCCCTCCTCGCCTTGCTGCACCTCCCCCCACACACACCAACCTATCAATCTAGTGGGGCTTATGACTGGTGTATGCCACGGAAAAGGGTCAAATCTGCCCCTCCAAATTCCCAAGCTAAAAAGATGCCAAACCTTCACCAGTACCTACCCAGTGCATGAGAACAAGGCACAATCAGCCATAAAATCCCATAATCCGATTATGAATCATCTACACTCTATGTAACAAAGTGATGATCTGGGAGGTGAACAATGTCGGGCACGCATGATCGCCTACTTCTTGTTGATTCTCATTTTTACCAACTTAGCCATCATATCTGTGTTCTGAAAAGTATAAAGAATGTTTTTTCCAGATTATACAACCCAAGCAGAATAGTGAGTGCAGCTCTAGAGTATAGTACAGGATGTAACACCAGATCAGTACAGGATAAGCAATGTTATATTTAAAACTGACTAAACTTTCTAATTAATGACGTCTTCAGATTTCCCCCAGAAACGTTACCATCCCAGGGTCATGGCATAGAATGGAGGCCATTGTGGATCATCACAACTTGTACATAAGATGCCTATAAGGCAGGAAAGTGAAAGTAAAGGTTAATAAACTCCCCTGTGTCCTTTGTTCCACTTGTAGTAAAGTGTTATCCAGATTCAGGGGACACATTCCTCACGTCAGACCCACAGGTTACATTACACTTTACAATGAAAGACAATTAAAGGGAATAGGGCAGGTTAGGGCAAGAAGTAGTCACTGGTGATGGTCACTAAGCTTAATCTGTTGCCAAAGAAGGCACAATCTGACTGGTGGGCACATGGCCTATTTAGAGTCCTGTGACCCCATGAGTTGGGGTCATACAAGGTCTTAGCATAGGCACCTGCAGTGTCCTAGTACTACTTATGATTCTGGTGCTACTGTTGCACATGGTTGATGCAGAACTCAACTTTACACTCACATTCAGTTTGGATATAGTTGTTTCTTAACTAAGGGAAAGAGTACAAAGTCTGGGGTCTTCAAATACGGAAAACATTCCGGATTCTCTCCTGCTCTTTAAAACAATCAATACTTAATTTCATGTTTAATAAAATTCTAACACGTTTCAGGCTAACCAGCCTTTAAGGCCCTATTACACCTAGCGATTATTGGCCTATAGGCCGTATTGCTTGGTGTACTTGTGGTGCACTTTTGTGAGACTTGACCGGAGGAGGAGTGGAGGAGGTGTGAGTAGTAGAGAGGAGTTTCTACTGAGAGTCTAGAACAGTGGAGAGGAGTTTGTGCTTCAAGTTCAGAGTAGTGGAGAGAAGTGTGTGCTGAGAGTCCCGAGTTGTAAAGAGAAGTTTATACTGCAGGTTCAGAGTAGTAGAGAGGAGTAGGTTGTGAGAGTCCCAACCCAATTATTAATGTGCTCTGCCGAAAATTTAGAAGAACAAGAAGAAGTAGTAGAATACTAAAGACTTGAAAATAGAAGTTTACTTGTGCCCGTGTTTCGACCTTTGTCGCTAGACCACCTTTTGCCCACCAGTGTTGGGTGACCCGTCCGATGAGGGTTACACAAGCCCAAGACCTTGTTACCTGGGTTGAGCAGAGTGGCCAAGATTTCCTAGTTAAGAAACTGGTTTCAAGAAACTGGTGTCTGCGTCTCCCATGTGCGTCTGTTCTGTACAGGAACCTGACTAAGACTGCGGACTAGTTTTGGAGTGGGGATCTGGCAAAGCCAGGGTCCAGCTGGACCACAGCAGGGACCAACTTGTCTTGCATCCTCTCTACTCTACAACCAGAGTAAGACTGACTAAGAGTGGGTGCATACTTCCTCTCCCCATGTGACAACTTCATACTGGAGGTGTAATGTCCCCTGTGAGTGGTGGAGAAGAAAGCATAGAAAAAAGGAGCTTAGAGATAGGTAGAGAAGAAGAGAAGGTCTTCTTTGGTGTACAGATTATAACAAACAATAATCCTTTAGTTACCTGCAGCTGTGCAAAATACAAGTACATATACATACAATAGTGACATCTTGTGGCAAAACTTAGGTACTACTTCATTACCACAGTTACTTGAAGTACAGGCTTTTGCGAGGGGTGTAACATACTAGTAACACCTCTGGTGGGACACCACATAATAGCTCCTGTTAAAAGGCAACGATCCTTGTCTTTCAAATGTTGAAAAATTTTTGAACAACAGTGACGGTCTGCTGGCTCCATGTAATTGGAGCGGCGGCAGCGGACCACCGCTATATCCAATGGGCCTCTCAGGCAATCTAACGATCTTCCAGGGAGCGCCTCCCAACGTCTAGCCACCATTTCCGCCCTTGGTTCTACCAATCCATTGGTTTTGGGGGTGCATTTTCATTCAGCGCCTTTAATTTAAGGTACCCCGTTCAGTCTTATATAAAGCTCTTGAGGATAGGCTAGAAAAAGTCCCAGACAACCCCTTTGTGGGTATGTTTACATCATATCATCACAACTGTCTACCAACCTTAAGAATCTAGATAGACCCTTAAAGAACCAAAATTATTTTCAATTCTCTTGAGATTTATCCTTTACAGGAAGGTTTACTTGCAAGACGAGATGAAGGAAAGACATAGTAAATGCCAAAGTTACATTGTATGGAAAGTTGGGGCTCGAATAGGGAATGTTCTCACTGATTGAGAGATAATGTGACCAAAGCATCTTACTTTCATACATGTTACCACTGGGTGCGGAATAGACACAGCAGTAACTCTTGTACTGCTAACATACCTCAGTGTATGCTGATATGCAGTGTGTAGCAGATAGGGGTGGAGATATGGGTACTGGGACACTGCAGATTCCCCAGTCCCTGTGAAGCCATTAACCCTTTAATCATGTTGTGGTCACCCAATCCTACATGGTAGATGGGACCTTAGTAGTACAACTCTAAATGAGTGTCAGTGTGTTGGCTGACACCATTACATGTTGGAATTTGGGCTCCACCGCCCTATTGTCCTAAGACAGTATACTTGTATGGTAGTTGCCCTATGGCGTCTCTTCAGGATGGACACTTGGATAAGTCATCTGTCATCCCACATACAGACATTATATGTGACCACTTATGCCTCGATGACAGAGAAGAGACCTTGGAATAACAGGTTTAACGCTAAGCAGGTAGAGAGATTACAGCTGGAGCCACCAGGCTTTTCCACACAAGATGCCCTCACAATGGATGAGAAAACACACTCGATCCTCCATTGTGTGGACTCTATAGACCTGGGTGTAGAGAAATGAACAGGTTACAATTCACCACCACAGCTACGACGATCCGGTGATGACGGATGAGTGTGACATAAGCGGCGAGACCTCACGTAACGCTTCTAATGTAAACAGATGCCGGCTGCCATGTGTAATCCTGCCTTGTGCCCTCAGTGTTTATGTTGGCCGCCCCTGTAGATATACATTGGCCGTGCCTGTGACTATTGACGCTTTGGTACGCCTCCCATACAATAGGTAAATAAGGAAATACACACTCTAGATGGTTTTCTAACATACTGTTGTCATTGAATAGGAATCTTCATTGTAGGGTTTTTAGGGGGCCCAAAATGTTCCTGTACCCTATAAGACTGTGGTGACTGGGGGTCTGCAGAAGGATTGTGTAGTCTAGGCTAGCTAGTTGGGACAGTACCAGTTTATGACTTTTGTCACTGGCCAGAGTGGTACACTCGCCTGTCCCCAGATCACTAACACTTTGACCAAAAACAGTTATCCCAATCATACAGTGTGTTGGCAAAGGATATCTTGCACACAGTTTTTTGAGATAGCCTATAACTTACAGAACAATTCTTAAGGTACAGTTCAATACAGTCTAATGCTTGTTCACAAGGTGCAAAGAGACTCTTTGGCTTGAGAGACAATATGCTGGTCACTTCCCCTTTAAATAGAACCCCTGCTGCTAGCAGGCAAACTGTAGTATTTGGTTCTGGGAGGCTTGAGATGGGAAGGCTATACTTGACTTTATTTAGGTAACAGATAGGTGACTTCATAAGGAATGCTCAGTCAAGGAAGAATTTGACGCACATTGAGGCAATGCACAGTTTGACTGGCTGTGTGTTGAGAGAAGAGGGAAAATTGTACTCACTGGGATTTCCTCCAAATCTGTCACATGACACCCGTGTAGCATATGCAGGAGCACAATAACCGACCTGGAAGCCGGTCAGCACTGTTTGTGACCAGAGGCTGGAAGGAAAATGGCAAAGCAGGGGGGCCCTTCGGCAGAAAGCAACTACTCCAACCCTTGATGAAGACTTGAGTTTTGAGAAATGCTGGAGCTTGCAACACAAAGTGGCAAAACCTTAGAGGTAGCATAGCTCTGATCAGAACACACAGGAACACTCTGACTCACTAAACTGACTGGACTGAACCCACAGCACACACTGTGCATGGCTCTCTACACCCGACATGGTATCTGTGAATAGAACTACAGTTTGAACACCCTAAACATACACAGTACCCCTAGACTTTGAATAAAACAATATGATTGCTGCCCTACATAATATTACACATTAACAGCATGAAGATGGGGTCTTAGGGTCCTATTCCATGGGCCGAGGAGGGCCCGATCAACGATGTAAACGAGCGGCGAATTGCTAGATCACCGTTTACTGGGCCTATTCCACGGCCCGATGATCGTTGAGCGAGGGCTGCAAGGACATCGTTACCGATGTCCTTGCAGCCCTTGCAGCATCATACATTACCTGGCTGCAGGGCTTGTCCTCCGCCCCGTCTCCTCCCCGGGTCCCCCGCACTCTATCTTCTGAATGGCTGAGCGCTCCGTCAGCTGACCGGCCATTCAGAAGATAGAGCGAGCGGGACCCAGGGATGAAGACAGCGCAGAGAAGAAGCCCTGCAGCTAGGTAATGTATGATGCTGCTGTTATTTCTCAAATCGTCGGTCGCCTGCCGCGCACCGCTATTCAACCGCAGCGATGCGCGGTGGAGGAACGATGATTTTAGGTCTGGCCCTAAATGAACGATCAGCCGATGACACGATCATCGGCTGATCGTTCTCTCTATTTCACCGAACGATAATCGTCCGAATCGGGCCGATCCGGCCGATTATCGTTACTGTGGAATAGGGCCCTTAGACACTGCAAGACTACTTGACATGGTAGGTGGGAGACCTGTGAAAGATTGTGCATTGGGGCCCAGGGGCTTCAAGTTAAATTACTGAAGATGGAGTGAACATGGAGATTAATGTGATAGAAAATGAAAGTGTCCGTGTTTTGTAGTACTGGATAACCCCTTTAATGTTTGTACATAACTGTTGAGATTCCCCCTCCAATCTCAGCCTGACAGATTCTTTGTCCTAGATACAGAACAGGCCTGCCGGGTATCTATACATCTTTCATCTATTCAGGAGACAGGATAAAAGAGATGAGTGGTGACAGCAGCGGCGTCATAGATGAGTCTGCAAAAGTTTTAATTCACCAGCAATGCAACAGGATTAGATAGAGGCTCAATGATGCCCTAAGGAGGGTAACATATAACTCCCATCATCCCCCACCTGTGCCTACAATTGGTGTCAATCAGCAAACTCACCCGTTTTATTTGGAAGCAGATGCTCTGTGTCATGCCCTAAGATTAACTAAATAGACCCTAAATCTGCTGACTATTCACACAGTAATATAATCTGCACATGTATCTACATTACATTACTGATCCTGTACTACTCCTAAGTTATATTCTATATTATACTCCAGAGCTGCACTCACTATTCTGCTGGTGGGGTCACTGTGTACATACATTACATTACTTATCCTGTAGTGATCCTGAGTTACATCATGTATTATACTCCAGAGCTGCACTCACTATTCTGCTGGTGGGGTCACTGTGTACATACATTACATTACTTATCCTGTACTGATCCTGAGTTACATCCTGTATTATACCCCAGAGCTGCACTCACTATTCTGCTGGTGGGGGTCACTGTGTACATACATTACATTACTTATCCTGTACTGATCCTGAGTTTCATCCTGTATTATGACAGAGTTATTATATCCATGTTGACCCTGGCTGTAGGGATTAGTAGGGATCTCTCTGAGCTATAGACATATTGGAGACGTCAGGTCTCGTTGTTGATGCTCCAGCGCCTCCTTACACCTCCTGATCCAGGTACAGGATTATATGTCACAGATTATCTGCTATTACACACACAATATATTGCGGTTACTTTCTTTACTATGGCAGGGACTATCACCAGCTGACCTGCGTGCTGAGTGACAATAGAGGATTTTTAATCTCGGCCGCAGCGCCAAATATAATACAATACCGCCAAGTGGGTTACATTTCCCAACGCTCTTTACATCATCTCCAAGATTATTATAGATAGATTATAACACACGGGAGAACTGAAGTCCAGCATAGTGCAAATTACACTGTGACTACCGACAATCAGTGATCACTGATTCACTGGGATATTTAAAGGGGTATTCTGATGGATAAAAAGTTTTTCATATGTTTCTATCATGATTTTATACAACTTTGTAATATAAAAGTCATTAAAGAAAACATATTTTTTTTTTCTTTTAATGTTTTTGCATTGATTGGCAGCAGTAAGGAGCTTAACAGTCACTCTGCGCCCACCAGTGGCTGTGTTGGGAACTACAGGGCTGCTCAAGTTCTGGTCCCCACACTGTAACATATAGCTGGTGATACTGAGCCTCCCCCATATAATACATGTTACCATTAAAATAGACACTAGGAAGAGCTCTCTGTGTCACTAGTGCCGGAGCCTCCCCTGATGTCTATATAATACATGTTACCATTAGAATAAACATTACACTGGGGGGAGCTGTCTGTGTCACTAGTGCTGAAGCCTCCACTGATGTCTATATATTACATGTTTTCATTAGAATAGACATTACACTGGGGGGAGCTGTCTGTGTAACTAGTGCTGCAGCCTCCCCTGATGTCTATAGAATGCATGTTACCATTAGAATAGACATGACACTGTGGGAAGCTAACTGTGTTAGTAGCACTGCAGCCTCCCCTGAAGTCTATAGAATGCATGTTACCATTAGAATAGACATGACACTGGGGGAAGCTAACTGTGTTAGTAGCACTGCAGCCTCCCCTGATGTTTATATAATGCATGTTACCATTAGAATAGACATGACACTGGGGGAAGCTAACTGTGTTAGTAGCACTGCAGCCTCCCCTGATGTCTATATAATGCATGTTGCCATTAGAATAGACATGACACTGGGGGAAGCTAACTGTGTAAGTAGCCCTGCAGCCTCCCCTAATGTCTATATATTACATGTTACCATTAGAATAGACATTACACTGGAGAGAGCTGGCCGTGTCAGCAGCGCTGCAGCCTCCCCTGATGTCTATATATTACATGTTACCATTAGAATAGACATTACACAGGGGGAGCTTTCGGTGTCAGTAGCTCCGGCACCATGCGGTCAGCTATCCCTGCTCTCTCTGCCACAAACAGCTTCCTGAAGTCCAATGTCTGTTCAAATACTAACATGTATTATACAGACATCAGGGGAGGCTGCAGCACTAGTGACACAGACAGCTCCACCTCCCCAATGTAATGTCTATTCTAATGGTAACATGAAATATATAGACATCAGGGGAGGCTGAGTATCTCTAGCTATACGTGTCAGTGCCAGAACTTGAGCAACCCTGCAGTTCCTGAAACATCCACTGGAGGCAGCAGAGAGGCCATGTCAGCCCTTACTGCTTCAATCTTTTTTTTTTTTTTCTGGAATTCTCTTTTAATATAAAGGTTGTAATATATATATAATGTATATAGTGTTGTATGGTGGTGTATTCTGGTCATGTGACCCATGTCGTGTGTATTCTTATTCAGTTAGACCATGCAGGTGAGTTCAGGTTATGTCAGTGAGATTAATGGTGATGAATCTGTAATACTAGGAAACCCAATCCCCGAACTAACATTCTCAGGTGAGCGGACTCTATAGTCACACGTTAGGAATGTCTCCGCATCCCCCATAACAATGAGAGGCTTATAGCTCTGACAACTAATGGAGGCCAAAGCCAGCAAAGTGCCAAAGGTGTGGAAGCTGCTGAACATGGCACACCCCGATCTTCACCGGTATCTGCGTTAACTCCTGAGGAACCATCAATGTTGTCTATTAGAGGGAAAGCACAGGGACCAGGACATAGGCCAGCCGGACTGTACCCTATAGTGTTTCAGAGGTCCTTGTGGTTGATGAGACCATCAAAGAACTAAATGGACCTCACCAGCAGAATAGCGAGTGCAGCTCTTGAGTGTAATACAGGATGTAACTCAGGATCAGTACAGGATAAGTAATGTTATGTATGTATGTACACAGTGACCTCACCAGCAGAATAGTGAGTGCAGCTCTGGAGTATAATACAGGATGTAACTCAGGATCAGTACAGGATAAGTAATGTAATGTATGTACACAGTGACCTCACCAGCAGAATAGTGAGTACAGCTCTTGAGTGTAATACAGGATGTAACTCAGGATCAGTACAGGATAAGTAATGTAATGTATGTACACAGTGACCTCACCAGCAGAATAGTGAGTACAGCTCTGGGGTATAATACAGGATGTATCTCAGGAAAGGTAATGTAATGTATGTACACAGTGACCTCACCAGCAGAATAGTAAGTGCAGCTCTGGGGTTGTGATGATCGAACAGTAAAATGTTTGAGTTCGAGTCAAACCTCAAACAGTAGTGAAGTTCTGTTCGATTCGAACTTGAACCCCATTAAAGTCAATGGGAGATGTTAGGGTTAATTTTTATACCTATACAGGTGAGGGGAAGCTGGAATTACCATCCAGAAGAGGAAACTGGATAAATGGAACAACTTAGTGAAGAAAATTTGGCTCTAAGAATGACAGAAAAAAAAATACATCATTGAGTGATGAGCGAATAGTACGCTATTCGCGCTAGACCGAAACAAATGCTTTATCACTAGTGCTAGATGCATCCAGGCACGCTTTCCCTGCAAACAGCACCCACTGCTTACTGTCATTATGTGTGAGTTATTTGGTCGGACACATATTACAGTGGTGTGGTTGTCATAGAAACCATGTAAGAGACCCTGTAAATTAAGTGTTCACACTTTAAATCCTTTAAAGAGTATCTAAGAGAAGGCAAATTTAAATTGAATTAGATGGAAAACCCACCCACTTCTACGGCCTCTACCGACCTGATTGATCCTGCCTGCTAAACAGTGACTTTTTTGACCTAAAAACAAAAATTGATTTTGTGGCCCTTAGGAGTATTCAATTTGCAAAACACAGCAATCACTGAGTTCAAAGAGATAAGTGAAAAAATTCCAATGAAGTTCTCAATCAAGAGTCTCCACTGATGCTCCCAAAATTTTAATATGCAAAAAAGGAGTCCGTGGAGCCTCTGTTGCGAATCTCAAAACACGGGAATAGCTAGATATCCCTAGCCTGTTGCCAGGGGGCCTCAAGTATTCAATTTGATTCGATTAAAAAAAAATAAAAAAAAAATAAAAATGAAAAAAAAGAAAGATTGAATTGAGTTTGATGAGTCATTAACCACACTAGAGAATCATTATACTCAACTCTCTAACTTTTCACAGGAAATTAATGAAATGGCTAGCTGTTACTATGTGTACCTGAAATACAGAAGAGAACTGCGAGAATGTGAAGATGTTCTAAAGCATGACTATGACCATGCTGCATTTTCACTGTCTGTTCTTTTGATTTGATTTAAAATCGAAGATTAAAAAAACAGCTGATGAAGTGGCCTTTAACGAGCTGCTGGCTTCTGCCTTTGAAACAGCTACAAAATGAAAGGAAAGCAGAGGACACCCCTCGACGGGAGATGTTCGGGTTAATTTTGACACCTATATGTAGGAGAAACTGTAATTATCCTCCACAACAGTAAACATGGAAGAACTCATAGCCTAAAATGTGGCTTTAAGAACATACATCTAACAGATGAAGAGATTATTTAAAAAAAAAAGTTGTTCTGCAATGCAGACTGTCAAAAATGGGCTCTGTAGCCACTCAGGATAAATTTAACCACCAACTCTTCTGTACGAAACATTGATACATCTAACAGATGAAGAGATTATTTTTTAAAAAAGTTGTTCCTCAATGCAGACTGTCAAAATGGCCTCTCTACCCAATCAGGATAAATTTAACCCCCAACTCCTCTGTTAGAAACATCGATACATCTAACAGATAAAGAGATTATTTTTTAAAAAAATATTCTGCAATGCAGACTGTCAAAAATGGGCTATGTACCCACTTAGGATAAATTTAAGCACCAACTCCTCTGTACGAAACATTGATTCATCTAACAGATGAAGAGATACTTTTACAAAAAAAATTCTGCAATGCAGGTTCTTAGCACCCAGCCAGTGGTCGGTCTGAGTGCGCAGAGCCCTCCACAGCTCTTGACCTGTGTGTTGACAGTCTCCAAGACAAATTAATTTAAGAACTGCCTGGTTTCTGTTAGCACGTGTTGCTACCTGTCGAGGTTGGGGATCATGGCTGTGCACCATCCCAGCAGTTTTGGAGACTGTCAAGGAGACCCAGAGGCACCAGAGGAAGTGTCAGCCACCAAAGTCACCCAGTGAGCAGTCACTGATATGTAACGACCTTGACAGTGCTTACTGGTAGATGTGTCTGTAGTCAGATGGACCTTGGTGGACACAGATGCAGCCAACGCATTTAAGATATTTTCTGCAACATGCTGGACCAGGGCAGGGACAGCTTTTCTTGCAAAGAAATGCCTGCTAGGCATCTGATACTGGGGACATGCCAGGGCCGGAACGTGGCGGAAGCACTACCTTGTGCACTCCCCTTCCTACACCTGATATTGCTCTCCTACCATCTCTGGTTCTCACCATGTTCACAAGATGAACATGAAATCTTGAAATCTATAATAGAGGATACGACAACAAAAAAAATCAACAGTGTACCAACTCTCGATAAATCTACGTACACAAATCAGATGTACGTTTAATTACTGGGTATAACAGATAAAAAATACGGAATACTTGACAACGGACAAAGGACGTTTTTCAGCTGATAGGAATACACCTGTAATCACTGAACAAATGCAAGTATCCAAATGAGATGTACATTTAATTACTGTATAAGAGATGTCAAGTATTTCGTATTTTTGGTGATGGACAGAGGACATTTTTCAGCTTATAGGAATACGCCTATAATCACTAAACAAATGCACGTACACAAATGAGATGTACGTTTAATTACTGTATAGCAGATGTCTACTGTTTCGTATTTTTGCTGACGGACAGAGGACGTTTTTCAGCTTATAGGAATAGAGCTGTAATCACTAAACAAATGCACATACACAAATGAGGTGTATGTTTAATTACTGTATAACAGATATGAGCAGACCAAAATACACTTTTGGGCACTATGTATAAATTGGCAAATCCAATATGCAGCCTGCAATATCAAAGCTAAGTATTGCTGTGACTGCAATGCTGTATATGGACAGGAAAATGCTTGTTTCAATTATGCTAGTGTAACCTTGATAAGCAACCCACTAAATGCCAGCATGCAGGGAGACAATGATACACTGAGATAGCAGTCGGTACAGCACAGTGAGTGAGGAGAAAATGGCGTCCAGAATGCAGCACAGTGACTTATCGAAATGCCAGCAGGCAGGGAGACAATGATACACTGAGATAGCAGTCTGTACAGCATCCAGAACGCAGCACAGTGACTTTTATATGAGATGGTCATGTGATTTTAGTTGCCAATGAGACCCATTACACCTCAGCAATGACATTTCTGACGCTTCTATGTGCTCTGCACTGATTGGATGCCAAAAAGGCCCTCGAACACTAACTCGAACAAACAGTAAAATGCTCGGTTCAGTTCAAGTTCGAACCTAACTTTTCTCGAACAGTTCGATCAACACTACTCTGGGGTATAATATGGGATGTAACTCAGGATCAGTACAGGATAAGTAATGTAACATATGTACACAGTGACCCCACGAGCAGAATAGTGAGTGCAGCTCTGGAGTATAATACAGGATGTAACTCAGGATCCGTACAGGATAAGTAATTTATGTACACAGTGACCCCACGAGCAGAATAGTGAGTGCAGCTCTGGAGCATAATACAGGATGTAACTCAGGATCAGTACAGGATAAGTAATGTAATGTATGTACACAGTGACCCCACCAGCAGAATAGTGATCACAGCTCTGGAGCATAATACAGGATATCACTCAGGATCAGTACAGAATGTAATATATTTATAAAATGCCTCAATCCCTTCTGTTAATGCACTACATATACTCAGGGCCAGTTTTAGACTAAATGTGGCCCTGGGCAAAGTTGAAGGCGGGCCCCAAATGCTGAAATATTATATCAACAATTTAAGGTCCCCATACATTTTACACTTTTGTCGGTGGTACCTACTACTCGTGGTGGGTTTGGCCATCAGTGTAAGGTGTATGAGGCTCTCTGGTTTTCAAAGAGGTTTATTAAGTTTTTTGTATAAATGCACTCACAATTAGCCTAACATAGGCGTAACAACAAGGCCTAACAGTAGGCCAACAAAGAGCAATGGGCGAAAATATTATCATCATCTTTAGATAACATCCTATCATGTCCCGTAACAAAATTATTAACTAATAGTCCCGATTCAAGACTGAGTAAAGTGGGAGGACGTTTTTTTTCTCCCGCCCATGACTAGATCAGACATCTAAATTCAACACAGAACATATATCAAGCATACACACACCAACAGACGCGAGACTAAGGACACAAGGGAAGGGGGAAGGAGGATGGGGGGGAGAGAGGGTAGCCCTCGCGGCCACCTCCACCTAAAGAGACTAGTTTCTAATAGTAGTGGGGTCCAAATATGACATCCAGGGCTGCCAGACCTTGTGGAATAATTCTTCCTTATCATTAAGGATAGCATGGAGCCGGTCATTGACCATTATCCAATTTAACTTGGATTTAACCAGGTCTATTGGCACTGTCATTTTTTTCCAAGAAGTAGCTATAGCAATTTTAGCAGCTAGGAAGAGAAAGGAGGCGAACTGTTGAGAGGTCTTTGGCAGTCCTGGAATTTTCACATTTAGCAAAGCGTAATCGGGTGACGTCCGTACATTGCATTGGGTCAGTGAATATAACATGTTAAAGATCCTACGCCAAAATCTTTTAACTTTTGAGCAGGTCCACCACGTATGGAACATTGTTCCTTCTGCACCACAACGTCTGAAACAATGGGAGGGGTAGGTCGGCACCATCTTCACTATACGTACAGGTACTAAGTACCATCTCAGGAAAACCTTATAATTTGCTTCAACTAGCGCTGCATTTATGGAGATCCTAGCTGTATAGTGAGCCATATCCTGCCACTCACGGGTAGAATAGGACACCGATAGGTCACGTTCCCATTGTACCATATAACTAAGTTTGTCCGGCGGAGATATTAATGTTGCATATAAAATAGACAATACATGACCCCCGTCAGAAAGTTTAATACATAAGTTCTCAAAAACCGTAGTGGACGTTACATCAGTTGCTCTCTCCTTCACTGAGGACAAGAAGTGAGAAATTTGGTTAAAGCGAAAGTATTCCCCCAGAGGCAGCTTGAAAATTGAGACAAAATAATCCTTTGGGCGGATCCCTTTATGGTCGCAAAAGTTACCTATTCTGTAAAGGCCTCTATCCATCCACCACTGAAATTGCCTAGGCTGCATCCCTGGGGGGAACTCCGGGTTACCAAATAGTGGGGCTGCAGGAGTATGTGATGATAGGAAATTGAAGGGTTTATGAAGCCGATCCCAGAGAGCCAGCGTTGAAGAGAGGAGTGGGCATAAGATAAGAGGCCTTTTACGCATGGGCATCTATGGTAGGAGATCAATTGGCACTTTCGGACAAGCTTGCTGTTCAATGTCAACCCACAAAGGGCGAGAAGATTTTCTATGTAAGACCACAATTGATGCGAGGCAGGCAGCATAATAATATTTAGTAAGGTTGGATAATCCCAAACCCCCATTAACCTTGCTAGTATACAAAGTTCTACTGGCAACTCTACAGCGACGAGGGCCCCATACAAAAGTTAGAATCTCTTTTTGGAAAGAACATAAAAAAGAAGAAGGGACATCTATCTGTACCGTTCTAAATAGATATAGGATCTTGGGTAATAGGGTCATTTTAATGGCAGTGATGCGACCAAACCAAGACAGATTTATAGCTGACCAAGAAGTTAGGTCAGCTTTAAGCTTGCGTCTCATTGCTACAAAATTGGCCGCGAAAAGAGCGGGTAGGGACGGGGTGAGATGTATACCTAAATATATCAATTTATCCTCTCTCCATTGAACATCAAAATTCAATTTGATCAATTTAGCGGCTTCCACCGGGATATTTATATTTAAAATTTCAGATTTGTTATGGTTGACCCTAAGACCCGAGATCTGAGAGAATTTGTCTAGAATATTATATACATTAGGGAGGGAGGTCAAGGGGGAAGTGAGCGTGAGTAGAATATCATCCGCATACAGTGCGCATTTATGTTGGATTCCTCCTGCGATGCCCTGGCCCCTGGGGGCCACTTCCGCAGTGCTGGTGTTATGAGCGGGCAATGACCGGGGCAGCTGCAGGGGTTATACTTGTCACGGTATAGGCCTGAGGGCAGCACAGCTGTAGGGCCGGTCTGTGGAATCTGCGGGTGATGATGGGCATGCGATTCTTCGCTGCACCTAGTCAGGGCACCAGTTAGTGGACACCAATGCCAGGGTTCAGTAACAGCGGTTTTATTATAGATGAGGTAACTAGTAGTAACAGTTCTGTCCGGATGCAACCGGGTATATAGCAGGCTTTGACAAATAAAGCAGGAGTGGTGCTGCATAGGCTGTGAGAATACGTGCCGGATGATGGGAGTAGAAGTATGAGAGAAATAGCGTTGCTGGGTGGATTAGCTTGAGAATAATACTTGCTGTGAATCCTTGCAGCGATGAGGAGAGATAACGGAATGACACCCAGATGAGAGAGAAGAATCCGGTCACTTGAGCAGGCAGATACAGCCGAAGACTTGAATACAGCAGCAGACTCAGTCACTCTTCTGAGGGAGAGGACAGAACAACACAACCTCCTTGCTTGGAAGCAGGGGCTGAACTGACTTGTCAGCAGGAAGTGGGAGGTCACATGGTTGCTCCTGGCCAGAGCTAGTCGGCCATTGGAGGAACCATGGTTACAGGTCACGTGATCAACAGCCTTGCATACCACTGTACAATGCAATAATACACAGGAATACATGAGAATACACATGAGAATGCACATTACTAGAGAATACTAGGGGAAAAACCAGCAGCAGTTGCAGTGCAAACACTTACCAGAACAGGCATTGACACAGCAAGAGAAATGGCCATAATAGGAGTAGTAGTCTGCATGTTCTGGGACACTGCATACCTCCCTAGCAAATTTGAGCCGACCTCGGCGAATCTAGAAGGCAGCAAACATGAATAGACTGGACAATTAAACAACAGGAATGAATGATGAGAGTGAGTGTGATGAGGTGTGTGTTTCCCACGCCCAAGGCACAGGTGAGAAGAGAGAGAGGATGAGAAACCCTAGTGGCAGGACTTCACCTAGGGGTGCCTAACGTACTCTGGCGACCAGGTAGCTAGTGCGTGAACCATCTGACGTGTAAGCCAGGACAACTTAACTGCTGGCAGGTGACCCTCCATATTCCAGCCAGTTAGACAGTAGGTTTTCTGTTAAATGTGTTACCCTACTGGAAAAGAGAACTGTGAAGACCTGTGTACTACCTTGGCGTGTCTGAGTAGTGTCTTGGATACCTGGAAGAGAAAGAACAAAATAATAAAAGCAAGCATACATCTGGGCGCCCATGCATACGGGTCAATTATACAACACAATTACTCAATAGGCCAAACACACGAAAGGGTATCCAAGGTGCAATATGTATGGACCAGTGTGAATGTTAAGTAAGACTATGTGTGATTACTACTGTGTTGGGACAAGACAGAGGTGAACAAATACTGGAAACAAAAAGGAAGGGAAACACAAAAGACAACAAATACTGCGAGGTCTTGAGGAGAACTGGCTCACATGAATCTGAATGAAACCTGAGAAAAATCTGAATGAAAATCTGAGAAAAATCTGCATACGAACTGGCTCAACTAAATCTTTCCAGCTATAGATATGATAATAATACACAATAATGAGACTGGATGAGAAAATACACTCCTACATAAACTGGACTTTCTCTGAGGTATATGTAACCTGACTTCTCTTACTCAGAGGAGGAGCTAACTGACTTAGACACTGGAAAAAATATACTGTTTTACAAAAGAGGCGCTCTACTCTGAAGCAATCTATGTAACCTTGTGCTTACTCAGAGGAGGAAATACAGAGACTTTGACAACCCTGAAATACAATAGTAGAATAAGTGCAATAATACCCTGTGTGGAACACACAATCACAGGAAAGTGCATTAGGAAGGAATGGGTTAAGTGTCTCTGTTAGGTAGAGTCTCTTTTAGGCAATTAGACATCGTCCATGTAAAAGGCTCTGGGACAGGCACTAGAGAACTTTTTGTTATTGTAAGTGTCCATCAGCTCATGGCTGGTTAGTACAGGGAACTTGGTCAGGAGGACCAGGCACAAACCTTAAACGTTGCATAGCAGGAACCTGAAACAATTAAACAGTTAGACAACAGAAACAGTTAAGGGCTCTGGTCTCTGTAAGGATACTTAGCAGAAATGTCCTGGAGGACCCTGAGTAGGCTTCTTCTTTTTCTTCTTCCACGGATAGCGATAGCGTGAAGGGCCTGGAGCAGAAGCATCACTGGATGCCGTAGTGACTACAATGCTGGGCGTCACCATGGTGATAGGAGAGATGATGGGGGCCATATGATAGGTGACGGTCGTGGTAGAAGAGGCAGCCTTAGCCACAGCAGTGGGGGCAGTAGAGGGGACTGCGGTAGTAGACGGGCCCGCTGTAGTGGAAGCTGCAGGAGTAGCGCTAGGCATAGTGGTGGCAGCTGTAGTGGCAGGCGGCAGGGCAGCGAGGGCCTGCTGAATGTACTTGAACAGCTGTATAATCTTAGGCCCGCGCCCGAGCATCCATTGCAGTAAGGGCGGAGAATCACGCCCTGGAGGCCGCCACAGCCCTGGGGAAATTGAGGCCTTGGCAGAGGTTTCCCCTTTGGGGCCGGGGCCTGAGGAGAACAGAGTCGGTCCACTTTCAATCTGCTCGCTGTCCGGTGATGAGGACCCTCCGGTAGAAGAAACGAAGTCAGCGCTGCTGGAGTGACCGGGTCCCGGTGAGACGCTGGCGATGGAGACAGGCTCTTCGTCCGGACCGGAGGAGACTGGTGTAGAGCCCCTACTGTTATCGCTGGCGGAGGGTAGCGGCACTAGCAGGCACGCAGGATTGAGCGGAGGCAGACTCTCAGGCAGTGTAGGCAGCACAAGCGCTGGGTCTGCAGGCAGGTGCTCCTCGTAGGCCGCCATCTTGCTGTGCACCGACCGGATCTTGTAGCCGGAAAGGGAGGAGCAGAGGGCTGGAGGATCAGGTCTCAGAGTCTGCCCGGCAACAGTGACGTCATCCGGCCCAGGCAGCCAATCAGGAGCAGTCAATGGAAAGTCTATGGCGCCGGGCGATTCCCGCGCTTTGGCAGCATGGCTGTTAACCCCCTCCTCTCCGGGGTATGGCGCAGCCAGAAATTGAAGAAGACGGCGGCCATCTTGGGTACTGTTTAGGGCCCGAAACACTTCAATCACCCCCATAGTAATCGACAAAGGCTCTGGGGGGTAACAGTACAGTTCTGGGGGCACTGACAGTTGGCACAACACAGTCTGTATCCTGTTCGTGACGCCAAAAATGCGATGCCCTGGCCCCTGGGGGCCACTTCCGCAGTGCTGGTGTTATGAGCGGGCAATGACCGGGGCAGCCGCAGGGGTTATACTTGTCACGGTATAGGCCTGAGGGCGGCACAGCTGTAGAGCCGGTCTGTGGAATCTGCGGGTGATGATGGGCATGCGATTCTTCGCTGCACCTAGTCAGGGCACCAGTTAGTGGACACCAATGCCAGGGTTCAGTAACAGCGGTTTTATTATAGATGAGGTAACTAGTAGCAACAGTTCTGTCCGGATACAACCGGGTATATAGCAGGCTTTGACAAATAAAGCAGGAGTGGTGCTGCATAGGCTGTGAGAATACGTGCCGGATGATGGGAGTAGGAGTATGAGAGAAATAGCGTTGCTGGGTGGATTAGCTTGAGAATAATACTTGCTGTGAATCCTTGCAGCGATGAGGAGAGATAACGGAATGACACCCAGATGAGAGAGAAGAATCCAGTCACTTGAGCAGGCAGATACAGCCGAAGACTTGAATACAGCAGCAGACTCAGTCACTCTTCTGAGGGAGAGGACAGAACAACACAACCTCCTTGCTTGGAAGCAGGGGCTGAACTGACTTGTCAGCAGGAAGTGGGAGGTCACATGGTTGCTCCTGGCCAGAGCTAGTCGGCCATTGGAGGAACCATAGTTACAGGTCACGTGATCAACAGCCTTGCATACCACTGTACAATGCAATAATACACAGGAATACATGAGAATACACATGAGAATGCACATTAGTAGAGAATACTAGGGGAAAAACCAGCAGCAGTTGCAGTGCAAACACTTACCAGAACAGGCATTGACACAGCAAGAGAAATGGCCATAATAGGAGTAGTAGTCTGCATGTTCTGGGACACTGCACTCCTACCTCTATTCCTTTAATATTAATGTTGGATCTAATTAGGTGGGCAAGAGGCTCGATGGCTAGGACAAACAAGGCGGGCGACAACGGGCACCCTTGGCGTGTACCCCGTCTAATCGCTATCTGTGGGGACAAGTGTCCCTTTATATTGACCTGGGCAAAAGGCGCGGAATACAATCCACGCAGCATCGTCAAGAACCTAGGGCCAAAACCCCAACGTTCAAGAACATAGAAAAGGAAGTCCCAATTCAATGAATCAAAAGCTTTATGTAAATCTAGAGATAAACAAAGGGCCTGTTTAGAGGGGGAGGGGGCCCATTGAGACTGAACTAGAGCAATTAGATCCAGCACCCACCTTGTTTGGTCTGAAGCCTGTCGATTAGGGATGAAGCCGACCTGGTCGGGATGAATATAAGATTCTAAAAAGGAGTTCATACGGAGAGCTAAAATTTTTGTCAGGATTTTCATATCTACATTAATGAGCGAGATAGGTCGAAAATTCTCTCAATAAGCATGATCCTTGTCCGGCTTTGGAATCACCGAAATATATGCTTTTAGCGTTTCCGGGCAGGGGACTCCGCCATTCCGCACAGTATTGAACACCTCCAATAATTGGGGTGCCAGTACATCAGCAAATTTTTTGTAATACAGACTTGAGAATCCATCGAGACCCGGGGCTGATCCCCCTCTAAGAGATTTAATAGCTGTGAGCACTTCTTCCAAAGAAATCGGGTCATCCATAAGGTCCCTGTGTGTTGTAGATAAAGAAGGCAAATTAATGTCTCTAAATAGTTCATCTGCTTTTTGTTTATTAAAGGTCTGACTATTAGTATATAATGAACCGTAAAATCTATGGAATGCCTCTAAAACTCGGTCAGGGTGTACGGAAGTAGTGCCATCAGCTAGTTTCAGAGTTGGGATTAACGACGTCTTCGGCCTGGGCGTTAACCTTCGAGCTAGAAGCGTACCAGGTTTATCACTCTGGCTGAAGAAGCGATATTGCGTCCATCTAAGGCTGCGTTCTGCCACCGTGGTTAACCTTAAGTTCAGTTCCGTTCTGGCAGCCTCTAAGACTGGCAGCACGTTGGCCTGAGGATCGCGTTTATGTTGGGGCGAGAAGGGACGCGTATTCCATTTGTTTCTTTTTCAGGATGGCTTCCCTCTCCCTCTTCATTTTAGAGGCTATGCTAATGAGTTTGCCCCGTAAACAAGCTTTATGTGCCTCCCAATTTATGAAAGGAGTTGTATCTGAAGCCAGATTAATCTGGAAGAAGGCTTTCAGCTCAGTCAATATTTCATCGCATAAAATGGGATTAGTTAAAAGAGATTCGTTAAGTCGCCAAGGAAGTCTAGTTGGAGAAGACCAAAAGGATTCAAGAGTTACTAGTATTGGATCATGGTCAGACCATGAAGTGGGGATTATTTTGGAGGAAGCTAAGTGGAAGGAGAGTTGAGAGGATAGGAGAACGTGGTCTATTCGGGAGTATGAGGAATGGGCCACTGAAAAATAAGTGTAATCCCTGGTAGTGGGATTAGCTGACCGCCATGCATCAATCAAATCATAAGAATTGAAAAGTTTGGCTAAGGTAAGGCCATACTTGGTCGGGGCTCTACGTTTGGGAACCTCCCCTGATTTCTTGTCCAGAGTGAAGTCCAATGCCAAATTAGAGTCCCTAACAAATATGAGCCGTCCCATAAAATGAGGGGCAAGTGTCCAAAACATGTCTTGGAAAAATTTTACCTGGCCCGTATTAGGTGCGTAATAGGATAGGAAGGAGACCGGGGAACCCTGAAGAGTACCCGTTACCATCAAATACCGACCGTCTGAGTCACAGTGCGTGCCTGATGACACAAAGTCCACTTTCTTTGAGAAGAATATGCCCACTCCTCTCTTCTTCTCATCTGCTAGGAAAAAAACAAAACAAAGGAAATTGTTTATGCATAAAGTTAGGGGTCGAGTCCTTAGAAAAATGCAGTTCTTGTAAAAATATTACATCAGCTCGCATAGAATTAAAAATATTAAAGGCCTTTTTCCTCTTAATTGGGCTATTGAGCCCCTGTACATTATGTGTCACCACCCGAAATACTGAGTTATCCGCCATTGTGTTTGGCTAATCCCACTATTGAGCTGGCGAACAGGGGGGAGGGGCGAGGGTAAGAGTCATGTCGGATCGGGACTAACATAGAGGACAGGACAAGACATTGGGACAACACAAGACAAAACAACCACCACACATCCGCAGTCATACAGGTCACTAAAGACCTGGGGCCTAGGCCCCTTGTAAGGACCCCGAGATAGAGTTCCCCCAGTACCAGTCCGGGGCAACCCCTCTAGAAGTCGTCTAGAGAGCAAGCACTATTCCACTCAGGCTCACCACAGCTCTTATATGAAACAATCCCACCCGTCACATAACAAAATAGTTATGAACAAACGTAGGGAAGGGGGGGGGAGAGGAAAAAAAACAACAGAGAGAATTGGCAGAAAGATAAGATATGCAACCGTAACCATAATTGCTAGGTAAACAGGAACCCAATCACACTATGATCGTTGTAAGGGGTACAGGAGCCCATTCACACTGTCCAGCGTCAAAATCATGGAGGAGAGGCTCTGCCCACTCTCTTCCATAGCAGTGAAATGGGAAGACGTCTTCTCCTATCAGGATCTGCGGTTGGTGCCGGGTCTTCAGAAGAATGCGGGCGATCTCTGGACAGCCAACCCAGTGATTCCAGCACCTCTTCTCCTTCCGTGAGGGAGGTGAAACTGTGTGTGCGGTTCTTGTACAGAAACACCAGACGGAATGGGAAGGCCCAACGGTAACGAATTTCCCGTTTTTGAAGGATCTGTAAAAGCGGTTTAAGGTTGCGTCTCCTTTGAATAGTACGAGGCGCTAGATCAGCATATATTTGTATCGGTGTATCTCGTAGTCGCAGTTGAGTAGTATCCCGTGCTGCTCGCAACAGTTTCTCCTTAGTTGCATAGTAATGGGGTTTCACCACTATATCCCTGGGAAGACCATCCGCTCTAGGGGCCGTCAGCGCTCGGTGGGCCCTGTCCAGCTCATAATATTGGTCAGACATGTCGGGCAAAAGTTGGTGTAGCAATTCTTTGGTAGCTTCCTCTACATCAGTCACAGATTCGGGTAGGCCTCTGATACGGAAATTGTCTCTGCGGGATCTATTTTCCAGATCCTCTATTTTAGAGTTGGCCTCCTCAAGCTGATCTGACAGGGTTTCTATCTCCTGTGAGTGCTGGTTTATGGTCGCAACAGTAGAGTCCACCTTTTTTTCAATAGCTTCTATGCGGCCCCCCAGTGCCTGAAAGTCAGCTTTCAATTCAGGTGTAATTTTAGCACATGTTTTCTCCAATTCATGTTGTAGAAGTACAGAGAAACGTGCAATAAGGATTTTATCCCCAAAGTATAGAGCAGCTGTAGAAGGGTCACTCTCCTCTGCTATATTATCATCAGCCTCCTGTGTTTCAGGGCTGGATTGGCTGAAAGGCAGTTCAGCAATAACTCTATCCATAGAGGAGGCCTGTGAGTGTTCCCCAAAGAGATCTGAGGCCGGGCTGGGTGTTCTGGGGTGAGGGGTGACTGTCTCTACCGACCTGGCCGTCTGCTGCAAGTGCGGGGAGCTGAGCTGCGCCATGCGGCCCTTAATGGCGGCGGCTGGCTGTCCTTGCTTCTGCTCCGTCCCCCTCTGTGACGTCACCGGAGCGGTACGGGCCAGAGTCTGTGTGCCGCCTTTCCTCCCCGTTCTGGACGCCATCCGTGACCCCCGCTACTGCCCGAGGGTCCCCCGAACCTTCCGCCACCTAGCCTGGCTGATTACCGGGTGGTTTATAGCTGATATCAGCTGCGGGCGGCCGGAGCGGAGCGGAGCTCAGCGGCGCACGTCCGGCATGAGTCCCACACGCATGCGCTTTTGTATGAGGCTCTCTGGACAGTCCTCTGAGATGATGTCAGTGGACACAGGGGTCGGGCGTGAGGGAAAATCAATGCCCAACCTCTTTGTTCTCGGAGAGATAAGCCGCCATCAGATGTGTGTGTGTGTGTGTGTATATATATATATATATATATATATATATATATATATATATATAAAGCAATGTCTGTGGAACAATTGCTGTATATAGTAAACAATAAAGATATATACTACCTGATCACGTTCCCCGGTGTCCTCAGGCCTTGTCAGTGGGATCTCCCAGTCACCACAGCTGCAGCTCTCCCTTCTGGTCCCGTCTCTGAAGTGACAGGCCGCTCAGCCAATCACTGGTCGTAACAAACAGACAAAGGCTGAGGACACCGGGGAACGTGATCAGGTAAGTAACAGCTTTATTATTTTATATGCACAATCATCAGCCAAGGATTTTTAAACTTGCCAAAAGACAATGATCAGTTGATGATTGTTGTCTTGATAACACAAAGCGATATCGGTCTGATTCAGACAATTTTCGCTCCGTGTATTGGGGCCCCATTTAGTCAGCTCAGAAGGTTACATGCCAGGACTGCCGCTACAGGCCGAGACTGCCGCTACAGGCCAGGACTGCCGCCAGTGGTGTAAACACAAAAACTATTTATATGCATTGTTTAACCTCTTAACGACGCATGACGGGTTTACCCGTCATGCGGCCGTTAAGTGTAAACAGAGAGGGCTCCCGGCGTGAACCCTCTCTGCAGCCCGCGGTCCCCGGTTGCTATGTGCAGCCAGAGACCACTAATTAACTATTCAAATGCAGCTGTCAAAGATGACAGCTGCATTTGAATAGCAGCTGTGCCCCCTGTCCCTGGTGTCTAGTGGGGAATCTCCCCCCCCGCGATGTGATCGTGGAGGGGAGATCACTTGTACTGAGCCGGCCGTGGCTCAGCGTCGCTCCAACGCTGTTCCCGGCTCGGCAATCTATTCAGATGGTCTGCAGCAGACCATTATAATAGAGCCATGATCTGATGGATCATTGCTCTATTATATACACAGGATTGATCTCAATGGGAGATCAGTGCTGTGTATATAGAAGTCCCCCAGGGGGCTTCATATTACTGTAAGGGAAAGTAAAAAAAAGTGTTTTTATTAATAAAAAATCCCCTCCCCTAATAAAAGTTTGAATCACCCCCCTTTTCCCATTTTACAAATAAAAATAAATAAATAAATAAACATGTTTGCTATCTCTGCGTGCGTATTCGCCCGAACTATTAATTTATCACATTCCTGATCTTGCACGGTAAACGGCGTAAGCGCAAAAAAATCCCAAAGTGCAAAATTGCGCATTTTTGGTCGCATCAAATCCAGAAAAATTGTAATAAAAAGTGATCAAAAAGTCGCATATGCGCAATCAAGGTACCAATAGAAAGAATGCATCATGGCGCAAAAAATGACACCTCACACAGCCCCATAGGCCAAAGGATAAAAGCGCTATAAGCCTGGGAATGGAGCGATTTTAAGGAACATATATTCGTTAACAATGGTTTGAATTTTTTACAGGCCATCAGATACAATAAAAGTTAAACATGTTATATATCGTTGTAATCGTAACGACTTGAGGAACATGCATAACATGTCAGTTTTTTCATAGGACACACGGCGTAAAAATGAAGCCCCCCAAAGAAAAATAATTGCGTTTTTTTTTTTTTTCAATTTCACTGCGCATATAATTTTTTTCTGGTTTTGCAGCATAGTTTATGGAAAAATTCAGCCTGTCATTGCGAAGTACAATTAATGACGCAAAAAATAAGGGCTCATGCGGGTCTGTAGGTGTAAAAATGCAAGTGCTATGGCCTTTTATACACAAGGAGGAAAAACGAAAACACAAAAACGAAAGTTAGCCCGGTCCTTAAGGGGTTAAAAAAAAATCACTATATGAGGACCAAATATTACCTCCACGCTGTTATTGAAGAAAACATACTATATATAGGCCAATATTACCTCCATAGAGTGACCACCGCATAATGATGTGGTGAGCCCCCGATGATGTTGTAGCGGTGGGACGGCCGGTCACTTGCTAGGTGGAAGTGTGACGCCACTCCTGTGGTGGATGGCCGAGATACAGACGGACCTTAGGGCTTTGTCACGTGACGCCAGTGCCCGGTGGGCACACAGGTGTGATGGCACGCCTGCTTTTAGAGAGTAAGGCCGGTTGTACCCTTCTCCCCTGTGGTCGGTGTCCTGTTGGGTTTCTGCCAGGTCCCTTGGGATAGTGTAGTCACAGGTGGTCAGAGCGGTGTAGTAACCCTCTGGAATAGTGGTAGGACCCGCCACCCACAGAAAGGGGAGGTGTCCCAAGGTTGCGGTGTAAGTGCTGTGCAGGGGGTAGTGAATAGTCACAGACTCAGGTGTTAATGTTGACTTGGTTACTACTTGTAAATGTGCAGCAGGTAATACAACAAATCTTGAGATACACTTCATACAGTTTGCCATGTTGTCTATAAAGGTAAGGGCCTGTTCACACTGTCACCGTGTCTATGTATATTCACTGCAGTCACCAGGACGCCATGTGTCAGCCTGTAGGGGGTGCTGCACCCATCACAGCCACAGTTACTTCCTCCAACCTCCACAATTATTCATATTTGTAACCATGAAGATGGATTAGAGATTGGGGAGATTTATCCTGCTGTCCTAAAGTAAGATGTTTCTCACTGCCCCTAGCAACCAGAGCTCCCATAGCAACCAATCACAACTCAGCTTTTATTTTACCAGAGCAATTGGAGAAATAAAAGCTGAGCTGTGATTGGCTGCTGTGGGCAACAAGGAGAAACCTACTATAAGATAGAGCCATAAATCTCCAGCAAGGTACCTGCTGTGTGTTTCTGGTGCTGCCCCCTGCTGGTCTCCCTCTGGTCCTGCTGAGCTGCAAGTTGTTTGTAACACATACATATATATATATATATATATATATATATATATATATATATATATATATGTTATGGAGGGGTGTCCAGTGTGGCCTCAGTGTATTCTCTATACAAAGTAACAGCTGAAACCTTCCAATGACTTTAATGACACTAACTAGCTTCTCCCTGTTTTATTGCTACAGAAATGGTCTACAGTGTGCAACTTGCACTGTAAGTATCAGCACCATCCTCAACTTCCCTCCACCCTCCGTCATCCCCCCACCCTCCTACCATCCCCCGCCCCCACCTCCCTACCATCGTCCGCCCCCCACCCTCCTACCATTGTCCACCCCCCACCCTCCTACCATCGTCCGCCCCCACCTCCCTACCATCGTCCACCCCCCCTCCTAACATCGTCCGCCCCCCACCCTCCTAACATCGTCCGCCCCCACCCTCCTACCATCCTCCGCCCCCGCCATCCCCCCACTTCCCTATCATCCTCCATCCATCCCCCGCCATCTATCCTCCCCACCATCCCCAACCCCCAGCCATGGACCACCCTGCCACCATCCTTCTGCCAGTCTCTCCATAATCCTCACCACCATAACCCCCCACAGTCCACCCCACCAGTCTCTCTGCAATTCCCCCACCATCCTCCCCGCCCTACCGCCATCCTCTCTCTCTGTGATCCCCCCACACTCCCCATTTGTCCGCTATGTACACAATAGGATTCTACAACCAACATGGGGAGGGATTGGGTGTTTCACTTATATTGAACATCTCATTAAATCTCATCTCTGTTTTTGTTTTACAGCTGAGGACTCAGAACCTTGGCAAGTGAATTTCATTGTACGGTGGCTGCGGTGGCATCACAGTTCTTCCCTTCACAATGGTGCCCCTAGCCACTGTGTAGGGAATTACAACACAACTCTATTCCAGTGGCTGGGGCTGCACTACAATGCCCAGCACAGCCAGAGGCAGGAAGCATGGCGACATGAAGAAGTCAGAAAACTATAATACAGACCCTAACTCTATATTGCTGCTATAACAGATTACCAAATATCATTGTCTTCTTTCCTTTATAACAGGAATTATGAATCCTTAGATGATGAGAGCGAGGACCCTGGTGAGTTGTGAGTATCAACCCCCCCCCCCCCACACACACACACACAAACATACACCACCATGTATGGTAACATCAAAATGCCCTGCCTCATGGCACCACATATCCCCAATGGCAACTTATCTACTTATACCCCCCTGGCCACTTTTATCCTTATATCCCATGGCCACTTATCTCCTTATAACCCATGGCCACTTATCTCCTTATACCCCATGGCCACTTATCTCCTTATACCCCACGGCCACTTTTATCCTTATACCCCATGGCTACTTATCTCCTTATACCCCATGACTACTTATCTACTTATACCCCATTACCACTTATCTACTTATACCCCATGGCCACTTTTCTCCTTATAACCTATGGCCACCTATGGCATAGTTCTATGCATCACTAGTTGTGGAAGACTTATCAATGTCTTTCTTCTTCTGGCTTCTCTTGCAGATGGCTCTCTTTGGTCCATTCGGCTCTTTATGCTTTCAGGTATGGTGGAATCTTCCTTGTAGAAGAAAAAAAATCCAAACATCTGAATATTTTCTGTAGATTCCATTTATGTTATGTTATCCTAGCCAGTTCTGTTCTCTACCAGTGGCGGCTTTCAGAAAAGGACCTGGAGACACTCTCAACATTATGAGGTAAGACCCCATTCTTTTCTATCAGTCAGTGCCAGTCATGGGGCATATCCTGCTGCACAGAGATGCCACCGGATGTGAAATGCTTGCTGGAGAGTCGGTCAGTGTGCTCCTCCCCCAGGGGTCTCTAAAGCTTTTTCATGTCAGCTTTCTTCTTGTTATTCCTTTGGATAAGATCATTCTTTTGCTTCTGCCGTCCAAACATTGTGGACTAAACTGTGAGTATACAAGATCCTTTCTGTAGTCATTCCACACAATGCCGCCCTTACCTACTGCTCAGAAATGTCAAAGATAGCCATAGATTTTACCACTTACACAATAGATGTGATCAGCCGCTGAGTGGGCGTTTTCCCGCTCCTCGGCCGATCACTGAAACCTTTGGGCCTGCTGAATATTGGTCATATGTGTTTAACAACACTCCTTGCCAATAATCTGCCAGTGTAAAAGGGGCTTAAGTACAGCACATTGTCTTACACTTACAGAGTTAGAGTGTTACTGGTTTGTGCTTTAAGGCCGGGTTCATACAAAGTATGACACCGTTCGGTGTCAGCGAGGTTCATTCCGGCTGGTACTGTAGTACCGGCCACATAAACTTAATTTCTATTGAATTGGGATGCAGGGGCATTCAGTTGTGCCTGCATCCCAATTCACCACAGTAGACAATATAAAGTGCGGCCTAAGCCGCATGCTCCATTGTGTGAACTGTCAGTGTTGTGTGGATGCTATTCAATGAATAGAGGCTGCACAAAACTGACACGTCAGTTTTTCCTGCGGTCACTAGGAATCCTGGCCGGAGTGTATACTATGTGTATGTATATATGTACTATGTGTATAAACTCTGGTCGGGTTTCTATTAACTTCAGTGCAATATAAATTTTCAATTAATCACGGTCGTTGTTGCATATTGCATAGGTAGACTAGGGATGCACGATGCACCGAAATATCAATACTACTATCGATATTTCGTGCAAAAAAACGATTCGGTACCAGGATTTCCTGGTATCGATACTTTATATTAAGCTGCCTAATAACGCAGCTTAACATAAAGTATAGAGCAGAGAACACAGCCGGCGGCTAGCAGAGGGCCGGCCATGTTCTCTGAGTGCTGCCCCCTGGCGTCACTTCCTCCTCCGCCCGCCCCTTCCTCCGCTCACTGCAGGGATAAGTTATAGCCGCACACAGCGATCGCTAGTGCCAGCTATATAACTGTGCAGATGCCGCTGTCACAACTGATAGCGGCATCTGACCCATCCTGAGCCTCTCCAGAAGCAGTGGGGGCCGGCTACTGTGTGAAGCAGACCCCCGCTGCTAATGACCCGCAGCCTGTCACACCTCAGCCTCCTGTCACACCTCAGCCTCCTGTTCCCCCTGTCATGCAGCCGGTGTGAGGAGCTGCGTCTAGGGCTGCGCTTCTCAGTGTGAGGTTGGTGAGGCTCTAATGCCGGCTCGCTCTCCGTCCATCCGCGGCGCTGTTTCTATGCATACTCATGTATGCACACTCTGGGTGGCTGTGCTTCCTGACCGGCCTGAGTGTGCACACATGAATATGCAGGAGGAACGGAGGCCTGACAGCTGGGAGCTTCCCGGAGCTGAGGGGAGGGGGATTTGTAAAGGGAGCTTATTTAGGGTGCCTTCACACCTACCATATTGCAGCAGAAAATCCGCTGCGGATCCGCAGCAGATTTAACTGAATGAATGAACACAGCATTAAATACGCACTGTCAAATCCGCTGCTGATCCGCAGCAGATTTGTAAGTTCAGATTTGCAGCACAGAGAATGTCAGGAGAGGAGGCTGCTGATCTTATAGGGGAGGTCGCAGGGTCCCAGCAGCACAGAGGATGTCAGGAGAGGAGGGGGCTGATCTTATAGGGGAGGTCACAGCAGCACAGAGGATGTCAGGAGAGGAGGGGGCTGATCTTATAGGGGAGGTCCCAGCAGCACAGAGGATGTCAGGAGAGGAGGGGGCTGATCTTATAGGGGAGGTCGCAGGGTCCCAGCAGCACAGAGGATGTCAGGAAAGGAGGGTGCTGATCTTATAGGGGAGGTCACAGCAGCACAGAGGATGTCAGGAGAGAAGGGGGCTGATCTATAGGGGAGGTCACAGCAGCCCAAAGGATGTCAGGAGAGGAGGGGGCTGATCTTATAGGGGAGGTCACAGCAGCACAGAGGATGTCAGGAAAGGAGGGTGCTTATCTTATAGGGGAGGTCACAGCAGCACAGAGGATGTCAGGAGAGGAGGGGGTTGATCTATAGGGGAGGTCACAGTAGCACAGAGGATGTCAGGAAAGGAGGGGGTGATCTATAGGAGAGGTCACAGCAGCACAGAGGATGTCAGGAGAGGGGGGTGATCTATAGGAGAGGTCACAGCAGCACAGAGGATGTTAGGAGAGGAGGGGGCTGATCTATGGGGGGAGGTCACAGCAGCACAGAGGATGTCAGGAGAGGAGGGGGTGATTTATAGGAGAGGTCACAGCAGCACAGAGGATGTCAGGAGAGGAGGGGGCTGATCTATAGGAGAGGTCACAGCAGCACAGAGGATGTCAGGAGAGGAGGGGGGTGATCTATGGGGGGGTCACAGCAGCACAGAGGATGTCAGGAGAGGAGGGGGTGATCTATAGGAGAGGAGGGTGCTGATCTTATAAGGGGGGGGGGGGTGTTATATTTTATTTCGAGGTATCGAACTGGTATTGAGTATCGAACTAAAAAATCTAGTATTGGTATCGAACTCAAAATTCTGGTATCGTGACAGCACTAAGGTAGACCATATAGAGGCAGGAATTAGTAGTGAGGTGGAGACTGTATGGAGTTCCCAGAAATGGACGCTCTATGGTTATGGCTGGTTGTCCCCCGCATATCAGCCATTACTGTGTTGTTAGAACTTGTGAATTTTTTTTTTTTTTTACACCTTATTCAGCTTTAGTTCTAGAATATTCTTTAAGGAAATTTTTCATTTCTTCATCTCTATAAAGAGCCATAAGATGTGAACTGTAATAGAAGTATAAAGTATCCTTCACTTTTTTTCTTACCATCATTGTTTGGTGTCTCTCTGCTCCATACAGGTTTATAAAAACATATTCACCATCTGGCATCACCACCTGGCAACGCCATCTGGAATTAACATCTTTCATCTTAACCATCTGGAATTTTTAACATCTGGCATTACCATCTACCATCTGGCATTACTATCTATAACATCTGGCATTACCATCTACCATCTGGCATTACCATCTATAACATCTGGCATTACCATCTACCATCTGGCATTACCATCTATAACATCTGGCATTACCATCTTTACCATCTATTATTACTATCTCGGATTCAGTAGCGAAATTTGATGGGGGGCAGAGGGGGCGGCCGCCCCCGGGCCCACTCTGGCAGGGGCCCACTGTGATCTCCAGAGATTATAATTTGACGCCGCTGCCCGCCGCTGTCCGCCGCTGCCCGCCGCTGTCCGCCGCTGCCCGCCATTGGATGGGTGAGTGCAGCCCCCCCCCTCTGTTACCGGCAGCCCGATGCAGCCCGGCCCCGGAGGCTCACAGCTCCAGCCCCGCCTCCTGCATCCCTCTCCTCTCCTGCTCGTCGGCAGACGTGTGACGTCATCCGTTGCTGCCCGCCCGAGCAGGAGGGGAGAGAGATGCAGGCGCCGCGGGTCTGGAGCTGTGAGCCTCAGGGGCCGGGCTGCATCGGGCTGCCGGTAACAGAATATGTAAGCAGCTAACGGCACCGGACCAGAGAGGACCTGCTGGATCCACCAGAGGTGAGTATACTTTTGTTTTTTTGTTTTTTACATGAATGCTCATGTGGGAGCTTCACTTGGGGCCTATAACATGTGGTTACAGAGGGGGTCCTATACTATGTGGGGGCTGTACAGGGGAAAAATGCAATGTGGGGGGCTACAGAGGGATGCTTTTACTGTGTGGGGGGCTTCAGGGGGGGATAATATGTTGTGATTATTCTATGTGGGGGCTGGCTGCACAGGGACCTATACTATGTGGGGGGCTACACGGGGGGGGGGGGGGGGATAATATGTTATGGCTATACTATCGGGGGAGGGAAATATGTGGGGGCTGGCTACACAGTGAGTGACATCCCCGTATACTGTGCATATACTGAGTGACATCCCTGTATACTGTGCATATAGTGAGTGACATCCCCCTATACTGTGCATATAGTGAGTGACATCCCTGTATACTGTGCATATAGTGAGTGACATCCCTGTATACTGTGCATATAGTGAGTGACATCCCCGTATACTGTGCATATAGTGAGTGACATCCTCCTATACTGTGCATATAGTGAGTGACATCCCTGTATACTGTGCATATACTGAGTGACATCCCCGTATACTGTGCATATACTGAGTGACATCCCTGTATACTGTGCATATACTGAGTGACATCCCCCTATACTGTGCATATAGTGAGTGACATCCCTGTATACTGTGCATATACTGAGTGACATCCCCCTATACTGTGCATATACTGAGTGACATCCCTGTATACTGTGCATATAGTGAGTGACATCCCTGTATACTGTGTATATAGTGGGTGACATCCCTGTATACTGTGCATATACTGAGTGACATCCCTGTACACTGTGCATATACTGAGTGACATCCCTGTATACTGTGCATATAGTGAGTGACATCCCTGTATACTGTGTATATAGTGAGTGACATCCCTGTATACTGTGCATATACTGAGTGACATCCCCCTATACTGTGCATATAGTGAGTGACATCCCTGTATACTGTGCATATACTGAGTGACATCCCCCTATACTGTGCATATACTGAGTGACATCCCTGTATACTGTGCATATAGTGAGTGACATCCCTGTATACTGTGTATATAGTGGGTGACATCCCTGTATACTGTGCATATACTGAGTGACATCCCTGTACACTGTGCATATACTGAGTGACATCCCTGTATACTGTGCATATAGTGAGTGACATCCCTGTATACTGTGTATATAGTGAGTGACATCCCTGTATACTGTGCATATACTGAGTGACATCCCCCTATACTGTGCATATAGTGAGTGACATCCCTGTATACTGTGTATATACTGAGTGACATCCCCCTATACTGTGCATATAGTGAGTGACATCCCTGTATACTGTGCATATACTGAGTGACATCCCCCTATACTGTGCATATACTGAGTGACATCCCTGTATACTGTGCATATAGTGAGTGACATCCCTGTATACTGTGTATATAGTGGGTGACATCCCTGTATACTGTGCATATACTGAGTGACATCCCTGTACACTGTGCATATACTGAGTGACATCCCTGTATACTGTGCATATAGTGAGTGACATCCCTGTATACTGTGCATATACTGAGTGACATCCCCGTATACTGTGCATATAGTGAGTGACATCCCTGTATACTGTGCATATACTGAGTGACATCCCTGTATACTGTGCATATAGTGAGTGACATCCCTGTATACTGTGCATATACTGAGTGACATCCCTGTATACTGTGCATATAGTGAGTGACATCCCTGTATACTGTGCATATAGTGACATCCCTGTATACTGTGCATATACTGAGTGACATCCCTGTATGTTGTGACTTTACTATGTGGGGGCTGGCTACACAGGGACCTATACTATTTGGGGGATACAAGAAGGGGGGAATAATATGTTGTGGCTATACTATGCGGGGGCTACAAAGGGGGATATACTATGGGCGCTACACAGGGGGAAGGGCTATACTATGTGGGGGGCCTATATTATGTGGGACTGCACAGGGCATCTATATTATGTGTGGGGGGCTATATGCCTGACTACTATCTGGAGGCACATATTGGGCCTGGCTGCTTATGTGGGAGCACAGAGGGGGCACTGTTACTGTGTAAAGCAATGGGGAATATAAGGTTATAATGAGGTATAAGGTTAGGATGATGCTAGAACGTGGAGCCTAAAGTGTTTGTCTCGCAGATTCTGGGGAGACGAGTCATGGCTGGAGAAATCTTCATGATGGGATGAGCCAGATGAAAAGAAAAGGAAAAAACAGACAGCTTTCACTACCAAGAACGTCACTTATGATTCATGTAGGAAGACGCCTCCTGTAAGTCACTGGAAGTAACTGCACAATCATGCATAATCACTTTTTTGGTGCATTCACACGTACAGGATCTGCAGCAGATTTGATATCGGGTTCCGTCATTGAGTAATAGAACAGGAAAAGAGTTGTCAGCTCACCCACTCAGTCTTGCTTCACCTGATGTGTGGATCTCCGTGATGTGGAAGCTCGCGGGTACTAATATTGGAGACCGCAGCCCGAATCATCCATGATAAGAAAAAATGTGTTCATCCGCAGCTTCATAAAATTCAATGGCTTTATTCAACGTCACAAAACATAAAATAACAGGTGATTTAAAAGACACGCCGACGCGTTGCAGGGTGAGAACCCCTTAATCATGGAGATGATTAAGGGGTTCTCACCCTGCAACGCGTCGGCGTGTCTTTTAAATCACCTGTTATTTTATGTTTTGTGACGTTGAATAAAGCCATTGAATTTTATGAAGCTGCGGATGAACACATTTTTTCCGTCATTGAGTAACAAAGCTATCTGCAGCATCAAATCTGGTGCATATCCTTTATGTGTGAACACACTCTTAAAGGGGTAGTTCACCCAAAAAATTTTTCTTTCAAATCAACTGCTGCCATGAAGTGCCAGAGATTTGTTAGTTACTTCTATTAAAAAATCTCAAGCCTTCCAGTACTTATCAGCTGCTGTATGCCCAACAGGAAGTTGTATTATTTCCAGTCTGGAGAGCAGGAGATGTTTTCTATGGGGATTTGCTGCTGCTCTGGACATTTCCTGACATGGACAGAGGAGGCAACAGAGAGCACTTTGTCAGACAGGAAAGAAAACACCACTTCGTGCTGGACACACAGCAGCTGATAAGTACTGGAAGACTTAAGATTTTTTAATAGAAGTGAATTACAAATCTCTGGCACTTCATGGCACCAGTTGATTTGAAAGAAATTATTTTTTGGTGGACTGCCCCTTTAAGGTCTGTAGATCCTTTGTATAGCTGGATCTCTACCTCTATTTGGTCACTGCTAGAGATGAGTGACCTTACAGTAAGTTCAGGTTCACATGAACCCAAATTCTCTGAACTTCATCTCTAGTCAATGCTGAGGTAGAATATTGCATTTTATATACTGGTGCTATAAAGGGAATATTATTTATAGACAGTACAGCAGTATTATCCAGTCACTGTATGGTGATAACGGCAGTGGTCATGGTATTATTTGTCCTGTGTATACTCCTTTTATTGGTATTACTTGTGTTCGTGTAGTGGATTTTATTCAGTGACAGTATAGTGGTATTAGTCATGTTGTTGTAATGATGGTAGTGGCCATAGTGTTGAGGTATTATCTGTTACTTGTATACTGTAATAATGGTAGTATCAGTCTCTTTATAATAGATTGGCCAGTAACAGTAATGATGATATTCGCTTCCTGTATACTGGTGTTTTTTGGTAACTATAATAGCTATTTAGAGATATACAGTATTATCATGCATAGAAAATTGTCTTACCAGTGCTAACATTATACAGGAAATGTGTAATATTATTTTACATATCCTACAAATTTCCCTAGGACCCTACTTATATATATTATCACTGCTGTAACCTGTTGTTGCATAATAGATAGATAGATAGATAGATAGATAGATAGATAGATAGATAGGAGATAGATAGATACAGTAGATAGATAGATAGATAGATAGATAGATAGATAGATAGATAGATAGATAGGAGATAGATAGATAGATAGATAGATAGATAGATAGATAGATAGAAGATAGATAGATACAGTAGATAGATAGATAGATAATAGATAGATAGATAGGAGATAGATAGATGGATAGATAGATAGATGATAGATAGATAGGAGATAGATAGATAGATAGATAGATAGATAGATAGATAGATAGATAGATAGATAGATAGATAGATAGGAGATAGATAGATAGATAGATAGATAGGAGATAGATAGATAGATAGATAGATAGGAGATGGATAGACTTGGCACCATTTCTGTAAATAAAAATGAGTTGAAATACAACACAACACGACCTAAGTGTGTTATGGTATGTGGGCTGGAGGGGTGTGAGTGCCAGGGCTGATTTTCAGTCCCAGTCCGGCCCTGCCCCCCCATGTCACTCCGCCGCGGCCGCCGCCATCTTAAGCTGATCGGGTGCACTGAGGTTGCGTATGGCCTCAGCGCACCACTGCTGGTACGTGCGCCGCCCACCTGTCAATCACCTCCGGCGCGGCGCTGTCCCTCTGGGTTCCGTCTCCCGCGCTCGCACCAGGTCAGTCACTTGCTGAACAGCATAGGAGCCGGACGGCCGCCTATGACTGCTGCTGCTGCACACAGAACAGGGGAAGGCCGACCTGGACATGTGGAAAACGGGGTGAGGCTGGACATGTGGAAAACAGAGGTGTGCTGGACATGTGGAAAAGGGGGGGTGGTGCTGGACATGTGGAAAAGGGGGGGTGCTGGACATGTGGAAAAGGGGGGGTGCTGGACATGTGGAAAAGGGGGGGTGCTGAACATGTGGAAAAGGGGGGAGCTGAACATGTGGAAACAGGGGGAGCTGGACATGTGGAAACAGGGGGAGCTGGACATGTGGAAAACTGGGGGAGCTGGACATGTGGAAACAGGGGGAGCTGGACATGTGGAAAACTGGGGGAGCTGGACATGTGGAAAAGGGGGGAGCTGAACATGTGGAAACTGGGGGGGCTGGACATGTGGAAACAGGGGGAGCTGGACATGTGGAAACAGGGGGAGCTGGACATGTGAAAACAGGGGGAGCTGGACATGTGGAAACTGGGGGAGCTGGACATGTGGAAACAGGGGGAGCTGGAAATGTGAAAACAGGGGGAGCTGGACATGTGGAAACTGAGGGAGCTGGACATGTGGAAACTGGGGGAGCTGAACATGTGTAAACTGGGGGAGCTGGACATGTGGAAACAGGGGGAGCTGGACATGTGGAAAACTGGGGGGGCTGGACATGTGGAAACAGGGGGGGCTGGACATGTGGAAACAGGGGGAGCTGGACATGTGGAAACAGGGGGAGCTGGACATGTGGAAACATGGGGAGCTGGACATGTGGAAACAGGGGGAGCTGGACATGTGGAAACAGGGGGAGCTGGACATGTGGAAACATGTGGAAAGCAACCGAGCTTCAATACCACACACACACACACACACACAAGATAAAGACAGGGGTGGTGTTTTTTTTTTCTAGAAGAGAGCAATCATGTTTTTCTTATCCTGAAGAACCTCTTTCATTTTATGTGTCTATATATGTAAATGTAGAAGCCTCTAACACTGCTCTTTATCTTAATTCACTATGAGTAATGGAGCAGAATATACCCTTTATTATTTAGAAAGCATTGTTGTTAAGTGAGGTTCCCTTTGGGTAACATAATCGGTTGGGGGCCCACTCAGACTTGCTCGCCCCCCCTAGGCTGAACCCCTAGCTACGCCCCTGCTCGGATTCCATCTTACCATACCTGGCACCCTCCTCTCTGCATCTGCCAGGCACTGCTAATACTGTGCGGAAGACACATTGGCTGGCAAGCACACATCGCTGGCCCACGACTGGTGGCAGACAGTCCGGGTGCAAACAAATGTACTTCATCCGCTCTAGATTTTATGCTGCAGTTAAACCTTTAACAATTGGTTCTTAATACATTTTTATCTTCAGCTGCATTTTGTGTTTACTTGCAACCAAAAACATCCCTCATACATCTTTCTCCTCCAAGAGCTCCGGTACCCAGCAGCGGTGTCCCCTGCTCTATCTCCTGGATCCTCAGTGGCAGGTCCAGGAAGTGACGTCAGCCACCAGAAATGTCATCAGGGAATTTTAAAAGAGAGCGGCCTGTAAGTGTCCCTTGGTGGGAGTGTAGCAGGTGCACCCTCTCCTGCAGTGACATTTCCAGAGCTGGTGTCCTGCCAATATGGTGAGATGCAGCCGAGCCCTCCTCAGGGAAAGTGTGTGCATATTTGCCAACAGTCCTGGTTTGCGGGGACTGTCCCGATATTGAGCAGACAGTCCCGACAAAACCATATCCTGGTTTGCGAGATTAGTCGGCAGCAGACAACAAAGGATTGCACAGTGTGGGGGGTGGGGATGGGGCTATTCAGAGGTCAGAGAAGCCAGTGGTGACATCAGAGGAGAGAGCCTGGTGATGTAGCTGTAACTTAACTCTTTGTTGTCCTCTTTTAGTGCCTCATCTCACTCTTTCCATAGGAGAACAATGAAGACAGGGGGGAGAGCTTCAAACTGCTTTTTCATGACAAAAATTCATTTTTCAGCTAATAAACCCAATTACAGAGTTTCTTAAAATCGCCTGTACTATTGATTTCTGCAAAAAAAATTTAATGACAGTGACACTTTAAGTCTTCCAGTACTTATCAGCTGCTGTATGGCCTGCAGGAAGTGGTGTATTCTTTCCAGCCTAGAGAGAAGAAGAAGAGGTTTTCTATGGGAATTTGCTGCTGCTCTGGACAGTTCCTGACACGGACAGAGGTGGCAGCAGAGAGCACTGTGTCAGACTAGTGAGAATACACTACTTTCTGAAGGACAGAAGGACAGCAGCTGATAAGTACTGGAAGACTTGAGTTTCTTTAATTGAAGTAAATTACAGATCTCTGGCACTTTCTGGCACCAGTTGATTTCAAAGAAAAAAATAATTTGGTCAACAACCCCTTTAACCTCTTAAGGACCCATGACGTACCGGCACGTCATGGATCACTGTCACTTAAGGACCCATGACATACCGGTACGTCCGCCCTTTAAACGGGCGCCGCGGCCGGCCGGGTCCCGATCGGGGGAGATAGCCTGCTATAATACATAGCAGGCCATCTCTCCCTGTCGGCATGGAGGGTTGTTAACCCCCCCCATGCCGACGATCGCCGCTATTGGCTGATAAGCCCATAGCGGCGATCGGAACCTTTCCGGGCCATCGGTGGCCCGATGACCCGGAAAAAAATGGCGGTCAGTGCCGTCCGAGGACGGCACCGACCGCCATTACTGTAAAAAGTAATGGTGGTCATGGTACCACCGTCCCGATCGCCGTGAACGGCCGGCCAGCCGGCCGGCCGTTCACGGCGATCAAAGTCCCCACAAGTAATAAATACCTGCTCCGGACCCCTCAGCTAGGTAGCTGAGGGGTCCAGAGCAGGTATTTGTACATTACTCACCTGTCCCGGGGTCCTGATCGGCGTCTTCCGGGTTCCCGGCGTCCTCTTCATCTTGTCGGGACTTCGGCTTGTTCCGGCTCCAGCGTCGTCCTTTTTCGTATTTTTCCGGCTCCAGCGTCGTCTATTTTCGGATCTTGCGCTCTGCTGCCCCCTAGCGGCTGATAAGTGTAATACACATATCAGCCACTACAGGGATGTTCAGAATGTAGTAAAAAAAAATTTTTTTTTCCCAATTTTTTTTCTTTCTATTTTCCGCACCCTATCGCCGCTGAGTGTTGATCAGCATCGCACGAAAGTGCGCTGCTAATCAGCAACTCCTCCTTTTTGGCGTAGGGTGTTTTTTTTCTATATTCTACTGCCACGGTCTGCTGATAAGTGCCGAACATAAGTGCGGCATTTATCAGCAACACCATTTTTGGCGTAGGTTTTTTTTGTATACTTACTGTAAAAAACACGTAAAAAAACACTACATTACACCACACTACATTGAATAAAGTTTTACACTACACCAATACATACCCCATATACCAATCCCCATATAAAGATGGCCCCCAGGGTGTTTTCGGTATCGGACGCATACGTTATTATTGCCTCCGACACCGAAACAGCCAGTGAGGATGAATGGGGGGTCCTTTGTTCCTCCATTCATCCTCATCCTCCTCATCATCCAGTGACGTGTCTGGGAGTAGCGTAGCGTACGCTGCCCCCCAGACACGTCTTTTCTGCCAGTACCGTCCCAATAAGAGATCACGGTATGGTGTGAAATTCTACAAACTCTGTGAGAGTACCTCAGGGTACACTTACAGATTTAGGGTACGTGCACACTGCGGAATGGCGAAGGATAACCCTTCGTGCATTCCGCAGCTGGCACCCGCCGGCGGACTGATGCAGGGGCGCGTCTCCGCCCGTGTCATAAACTCTATCCTATGCACGGGCGGATTCCATCATCCGTCATTCCATCAACACGTTGGACGCAGAGCGGAATCCGCCCGTGCATAGAATGGAGTCTACGACACGGACGGAGACGTGCGCCTGCATCAGTCCGCCGGCGGGTGCCAACTGCGGAATGCACAAAGGGTTATCCTTCGCGATTCCGCAGTGTGCACGTACCCTTAGAGTGTATGAAGGAAGGGACACTCGAATCCAGCCCCCAGATGCCCACTCCCCCCCCCCATCCTCGGAGTTAGTGGGGACATCGTCCGGGAACTGATCTTCCCACTGCTGGATAAAGGTCACCACCTGTACGGGGATAACTTTTATACCAGCACCCCCTCTTCTGGTCCCTCGCTGCCTGAGCTACTGTAGCTTGCGGCACGATCCGAACATATCAGAAGCAGTAATAAAGCCCTAATATTTAGCAGCCATGGAGCGGACCCAGCACTTCTGGATATGAAGGACCCCGTATCGCACCAGGACAACATTTTCCAGGTGACGTCCCCCACACTGGAGAACGGGAGACCCCAGAAGAAGTGCAGAGTGTGGCGTAACAGGGGGATCAGGAAGGACACCATTTTCCAGTGTGCCACCTGTCCTGATCACCCCGGCCTCTGCATACTGGATCGCTCCAAGGCGCACCACACGTCACTGGGGTTCTACATTATCTAAATTCTGTCCCTTATTCCTATTTCAGGGGTCACGTTGATCCAGGGATTATTCTGATCATTATGGAGTCGGGAAGGAATTTTTCCCCTGTGATGAGGCTACTGTCGTCTGCCTTACGAGGGTTTTTTTCCTTTCTCTGGATCAACACAGGTTGAATTTGATGGACACCTGTCATTTTCAACCTTATAAACTAATAATTGGCCTAATACCCTCAAATAAATTAGAATTGTCCCTTTTCCACAGCTAAGTAGGTATGGCCGCCATTCCCATTAGAGGATGCCATGATGCAATTACAAAGCCTCTGTGCGGCCAGGACAGTAGAAACCCCCCACAAGTGACCCCATTCTGGAAACTACACCCCATAAGGAATCTAACAAGTGGGGCAGCGGGTATATGGCCCCCTGGTGACGGCCACATTTGGGACGTGAAAATGAAAAAAATTTTATTTTTTATTTTCACGGCACATGTTCTACACATGTGCCCATCACTAGTGGGGTCCATATGCTCACTGCACCCCTTGTTAGATTCCTTATGGGGTGTAGTTTCCAGAATTGGGTCACTTGTGGGGGGTTTCTACTGTTCTGGCAGCACAGGAGCTTTGTAATTGCGACATGGCCTCCATCCCCCATTCCAGCCTCTAAATGGCGCTCTGTCCTTTTGGTGACTTGCCCTGTGCCCATATGGCAAATTATGTCCACATATGGGGTATTTTCGTACTCAGGGGAAACTACCCTACACGTTTTGTGTTCATTTTCTTTTTTAACCCCTTGTGGAAATGGAAAAAAATCAAGGCTAGACCAACATTTAGTGTAATTTTTTTAAAATTTTTACTCTAAATCATTGATCTTGTCTTGATTTTTTCATTTTCACAAGGGGTTAAAAGATAAAAAAAAACACAATGTGTAGAGCAATTTCCCCTGAGTACGGAAATACCCCACATGTGGACATAAAGCGCCATGCGGGTGCAGGGTAAGCCTCAAAAGGGAAGGTGCGCCATTTGGTTTTTGAAGGCTGGATTTGGATGGAATGGATTTCGAGGGGCCATGTTGCATTCAAAAGGCCCCTGTGTTGCCAAGACAGTTAAACCCCCCACAAGTGACCCTATTATGGAAACTACACCCCTCAAGGAATGTAACAAGGGGTGTAGTCAGCATATGGACCCCACTGGTGACGGGCACAAATGTGGAACAATGTGGCGTGAAAATGAAATATTAAATTTTTTACACTATAATGTTGGTCTAGCCTTGAACTTATCATTTTCACAAGGGGTTAAAAGAGAAAAAAAAACACAAAATGTGTAGAGCAATTTCCCCCGAGTCCGTAAATACCCGACATGTGGACATAAAGCGCCATGTGGGTGCAGGGCAAGCCTCTGAAGGGAAGGAGCGCCATTTGGATTTTAGAGGTTGGATTTGGCTAGAATGGATGATGAACGCCATGTCGCATTTACAGAGCCCTTGTGCTGCCAAAACACTGTAAACCCCCCACAAGTGACCCCATTCTGGAAACTACACCCCTCAAGGAATCTAACAAGGGGTGCAGTGAGGATATAGACCCCTGGATGACGGGCACATTTGTGCCATGAAAGTGAAAAAATGAAAATTTTCACTTTCACGTCACATTTTTCCACATTTGTGCCCGTCACCAGTGGGGTCCATATCCTCACTGCACCCCTTGTTAGATTCCTTGAGGGGTGTAGTTTCCAGAATGGGGTCACTTGTGGGGGGTTTCCAGTGTCTTGGCAGCAGGAGGGCTCTGTAAATGCGACATGGCCCTTGAAATCCATTCCAGTGAAATCCAGCTTCCAAAAGCCAATTGGCGCTCCTTCCCTTTGGAGGCTCGTCCTGCGCCCGCTTGGCACTTTATGTCCACATGTGGGGTATTTCCGTACTCGGGAGAAACTGCGCTACATGTTTTGTGTTTTTTTTTTTCCTTTTATCCCTTTGTGAAAATGAAAAATTGAAGGCTAGAACAACATTTTAGTTTAAAAAATACTTTAGTCTTTTTTCAAGCCATATTGTTTGGAAAATCTGTGAAGCACCTGTGGGGTCCAGATGCTCACCGCACCCCTTGTTACATTTCTTGAGGGGTGTAGTTTTCTAAATGGTGTCCCTTTAGGGGTGTTTTTTAGGTTTTGGCACCCCAGAGCCTCTGCCAACCTGAAGTGGTACAGTCAAAAATGACCAAAAATAACGGAGCCATTGAAATTCACTAGGCGCTCCCTTATATCTGAGGCTTGTGGTTGCGTCAAATAGCGCAATAGGGCCACATATGGGGTATTTCTATAAACTGCAGAAACGGGGCAATCAATATTGGGGTGCATTTCTCTGGTAATAGGTTTATAATTATGAAAAATATTGGATTACAATAAAATCTCTGCACAGAAAATTAAAATTTTCAAATTTCTTACACACTTAGCTTTTATTTCTGTGACTCCCCTAAAGGGTTAAAAAACTTTCTGGATGTGCTTTTGCAGAGTTTAGGGGGTGCAGTTTCTGAAATGGGGTGCTTCGTGGGACTTTCTAACACACAGTCCCCTCAAATACACTTTAAACCTGAACAGTTCCCTAAAAATATCTGATTTTGAAATTTTACAGAAAATTTGGAAATTTGCTGCTAATGTTTTAAGCTTCCTATTGTCTAAAAAAAATGAAATATAGTTTAATAAATGCCGCCAACATAAAGTAGACATGTTGCTAATGCTATTTAATATATAATTTATGTGGTATAACCACTTTCTGTATAAGCAGAAAAGTTTTAAAGTTGGAAAAATGCATTTTTTCACAATTTTTCACCCTATTTTGGGTTTTTTCATAAAGATTCGTTATAAGTATCGACTCCAATTTACAAGAAATGTGAAGTACAATATGTCACGAGAAAACATTCTCAGAATCAGCCGGATAGGTAAAAGCATCCCAAAGTTATTAATGAATAAAGTGACACTGGTCAAATTCATAAAATTTGCTCCGGTCCTTAAGGCCATTTCAGGCCCGGTCCTTAAGGGGTTAATCCTTAGACCGGGCCAATTTTCATTGTTGCACTTGCGTTTTTTCCTCCTCGTGTATGTAAGGCCATAGCGCTTGCATTTATCCACCTAGAGACCCAGATGAGCCCTTTTTTTTTGCGCCACTAATTGTACTTTGCAACGGCAATGTAATTTTTGCCTAAAATATGCTGTGAAACCACAAAAAAATGTATGTTCAATTTTTTTTATTGAAAAAAAACCACACAATTTTTTTTTTTTACTGTGGGAGGGAGTGTTTGTTTTTACGCCATTCACCCCAATTTTATTTGATGGCTTTTAAAAAATTAAAACCTTTTAAAAAAATATATGTTCCTTAAAATTGCTCTATGACCATGCTTATAGCGCTTTTATCCTTTAGTCTATGGGGCTGTGTGTCATTTTTTGCGCCATGATGTGTACTTTCTATTGGTACCTTGTTTGCGTGTATGCGGATTTTTGATTTTTATTAAAATTTTTCTAGATTTGATGCAACCAAAAATGCGCAATTTTGCACTTCGCCATTTACCTTGCGAGATCAGGAATATGATAATTTAATAGTTCAGGCGGATACGCACGCGGTAATACCAAATATATTTATTTATTTGTTTATATTTATAAAATGGGAAAAGGGGGGGATTCAAACATTTTTTTTTTTTAAACACTTACTCGAAGTCCTTTTGGGACTCTAGTATAACCACATTGATCTCTTATTGAGATCAATGCAGTATAGATATACTGCATAGATCAATGGTGTTCTATTGCTCTTGGCTGCTGCAGCCGAGAGCAATAGAATGCCGAGCCAGGATCAGTGCCATTACTGTGCAGACCCTGGCCCAGACAAGATGCGGGGATCGCCCCTCCGTGATCGCGTCATGGGGGAGGGGGCAATCCCCCCCACTACACCACCAATGAAGGTGGAAATCAAGCATTTAGATGCAGCTGTCAACTTTGACAGCTGCATGATATACTAAAAAAACAGTTACCCTTATTATTACAGAGATTTTTTGTCATTAGTTATGATGTTAGAGCATTTTATAGGGCTTACAGCTATAAATGACTTGCTATCGCTTCCTGCTGGCCATATACTGTAACATCGTTCTTGTCACACTAGCGGACTGTAACACTTACACTGCGCACACTCACATCTCCTAGGTTAGAGCTATGATGGGATGATATTCTGCATTCAGCTGATTGCTCATCTACCGCTTACAGCACAATACATTACATCTTTGCATCACAATTGTGGAGAACATTGGGTTGAAGTTACAATCAGTCACATGGGTTTTGCATTACATATACAATGACATTTACAAACACTGATTTACTCTTTGCAGTTCCCCATGTGTTTTGAAATTAATATCACAGGCTTCATCATTATTTATAGGGATGAGACTGATTTTGCTCTTCACCTTTTTTATAGATTACTCCCACCACTGCAGATGCAGCAGATTTTTCCTAAAATGAACTCCCAATTTCTTCCACAAGGTGGCAGTATAGACCTAACAATAGAAATCATTACTCACATATGCTTTATAACAGAATTGTCATTGCCTTCTATTATTAACCATCACTATACCGGTATTAGAGACGGGAAAATCTTTAAAGTGTCAAAATCTATATCAGTAGGGGATGTGATATAAAGCAGGTTTGTAATGCCTAATAACAATAATACTTACTTGTATCCAGGTCTTAGTCTTGTGCTGGTTGAAGAAAAAGACTAAACACAGGAAGTCCCGGTTATCTGCACAAGAACCTGTACTCATGGCTATGACTGATCTGTGTTTTGTTGGAACAGGACACTGAATGACACGACCCAGGAATACAGGCCCCACTTAAAGGGGTATTCCACTCAAACATAACTTTTGATATGTTGCCACCCATGGTGAGACTAACAATTCATTTCATACTTATTATCTATTTAGTCTCCTTCCCCCACTTCTCAGCTGCTGCTTTCTGCTGAAGACACAAAAAATTGTGTGTGAGCTTTTCTCTCTGTCTCCCTTCTGAGACATCTGATGTAAAAAAAAAAAAAAAAAAAAAGTCCCTTACTGGCTTTATCTGCAACATTGTAGCTTCTGTGTAATGCTGGGAGGATTAATCCAAGGTCAAGTTACTGATGAACTCACTGTGATCCTCCTGGCATTAAAGAGTTGCTACAAAGTTGCAGATAAGGACTTGTTTACATCAGCCGTCTCGGTAGGGAGTGGGAGACGAAGAGAAAAGCTTAGGCACAGTTTTTTGTGTCTTCAGCAGAAGATTATGAGGCAGAGTTGACAGGGATAGGCCAGCAATCCAACAGACAATAGAAAAGATGTGCCTAAGCATGTACATCATTAACCCTTTACTCTTTACCCTTCAGCTGTGCTTTTACAAAGGAGGGAAATACAGAGAGACATCTAGTGGTCAAAATGCAGTACTGCAAGGCTTCATCCACAGAATACCCAATAGCAAATACTTTTAGTGCCGACCTACAAACACACAGACCCAGCGGTGGCACATGGGCTCCGGCACACTGCATGTGGATATAAAATGTCAATCAGAGGATTTTTTCTATGGCGTGTAGAGTAGATCTGCTAGGGTTAAAATGAATGATTATTGCCAATGTATTGTGGAAGACAATGGCACTTTAGCTGCCATGTTGTGTGTTTTCCCCCTTCCCTTTTTCTCCACTTTGTTGCCCCTGTGGATTATATCTCTGTATATCTCTGTACTTTAGCTATGATCCCCGGCCCGGAGCACCTGACTCAGTAGCCTGGTCAGGATGATATATGGCCGCCTCCTCCTTATCATCACCCCATTCTTCGCTCATACTTAGAACAAGGTACAGATTATCCCCAGATGACAATTAAACCCTGTAGTCAGCACACGGATGAGGACACAGTATAATGTCGCCGGTGCGGACATTGATGAAGTACGGCAGCAGATCGGCCTGTAGTCAGCAGTCCGCACAAAAGAACTGTGAGGAAGACACAAGCCTCCGCCATAGCCGCTAATAAATGGTCTAATCAGGAAGTATTAGCACCCGGGGAGATCGCTCTCACTGACCCCTTATTTATAAAACTATAATATAATAAAAGAGGCACCATCCCTTTAATGCTGAATGGGTTCAGTTAAAGGGGTTATCCAGCGCTACAAAAACATGGCCACTTTTCCCCCTACTGTTGTCTCCAGTTCAAGTGCGGTTTGCAATTAAGCTCCATTTACTTCAATGGAACTGAGTTTCAAAACCCCACCCAAACTGGAGACAACAGTAGGCGGGAAGTGGCCATGTTTTTGTAGCGCTGGATAACCCCTTTAAAGGAGAACCACCACTATTTTTAGGGTAGTGTTCTAACTTTAAAGGTGTTATCCAGCGCTACAAAAACGTGGCCACTTTTGCACCACTCTTGTCTCCAGTTCAGGTGTGATTTGCAATTAAGCTCCATTTACTTCAATGGAACTGAGTTTTAAACCTACACCCAATCTGGAGACAAGAGAGGGGGAAAAGTGGTTTTTGTAGCACTGGATAACCCCTTTAAAAGAGGAACAAGAGGACTGTTACTGGTAGCCACCTCTAGGGGGAGCATGCTGCATATGTATTCATATGGTACGATATAGATATGTCACTGATATGGGGGATATTTCTGGCACTGTTAATGAGGACCTGGCCGGTACTGTTTATGGGGGACACTACTGGTAGCTTTGTTAATGGGTCATACTGGTATCATTGAGTAGGGGAGACATTCGGCAGGCACAACTGTTTATGGAGGCACATCTGTGGCATTGTTTATGGGGGCACTCTGCTGGTACCGCTCAGACATATTGCTGGTACTGTAAATGGGGACACTGAAGAAATTTATAATAGGGGACACTGAGCTCACACTGCTTATGGGGGCACACAGTCAGTAGCACTATTTTTTGGGGTACCCTGCAGGTACTGTTCATTGTTTATAGGAGCACTTTGCTGGCACTGTTTTTGTGGAGCACACTTCTGGTAGTATTGCTTATGGGGGGCACGGTGCTAGGGGATATGCCGCCGGTACCACTGTTTATGATATTCTGATGGCATTGTTGGTATTCTTATGGCATTGTTTATGGAGACACTCTGCTGGCATTGCTATCCACAAAAAACAGGCAAATTATGTCCCCTGGCATCTTATTACCCCACAGTGATCCTAGAAGTGTACCAGCTGCAGTGCCCCCATTATATTTGTACTAGAAAAGCCTCATAGCAGTGACTATATGATAACAGTATTGATGACCGTAATAACAATACCGTATAAGAGGAGGTGCTACTTAAGAGACTATGGGGGAGATTTATCAAACATGGTGTAAAGTGAAACTGGCTCAGTTGCCCCTAGCAACCAATCAGATTCCACCTTTTATTTCTTACAGACTGGAAAATGAAAGGTGGAATCTGATTGGTTGCTAGGGGCAACTGAGCCAGTTTCACTTTACACCATGTTTGATAAATCTCCCCCAAAGTGTCATCATACCATTGCTGGGAAGAGTGACTACATAACAATGCCATGACACAGTGCCTCCACAACATTGCCCCATGGCAGATGCAGGCAAAATTCACATAGCTTTCATCGCCTGCACTGTTACTTTTAATTTAAAGACAGATTTGCACATAAAACATGTAAACGCTATAAGATAACAATCATTTGTGTGTAGCACCTCCAGGGGGCGCTCACTGCACATTGATATACTGTTGGGTCCAATAGGAGCTGTAAAGAATGTAGGCAGAATGCCCTGGTCTCCCTTGTAGGTTGTAGATACAGTCATAAAGGTCATAAAGTAAGGGGTGAGATACAGGATACGCCTCCCTCTATAATAAGTGGCGGTGAAGAGAACGATAGGGACACACAGCAGGGGGCGCTCTTTATCCAGCATTTATTCAGACCATCAATTATACTGATCAAGAGAAGAGGGAATAAGGATCTGAATGAGATGACGCTCTGCCTGCTCCAGCGGATGGAAGAGGAGGAGATATACTGTATATACCAACCTTTAGTGGAAGTAAAACGGAACAATAACCCTAGACCACCAGGGGTGCACCTCACCCCTCAACATCCTAAGCGAGGGGTAAAACCAATGCTTCACCTTACTATCCTATACCACCAAGGATGTATCTCAAATACCTAGTCCTCCAGCTATATGAACTCATAACAACCTTCTATTACTACAGGTTAAGACCTAGACCACCAGGGAGATTGGGTATTAACCTCTAGCCCATATTGTGTATATTACCCAGAGTACTATCACTTGCCAACATATAATGTAGAAGTGTGATACAGTGCACATAGATGTCTGACAACGCAAGTAAAATGCCCTAGGCCCAAAGATAGGTAATGCCTTTACCTCCATTGACCACTAGGGATATAAGATATTAACCCCTAGCCCACTAAGAATATTACCAGGAATACTATCACTAAAAAACATGAAAAATATGTAGAAAGTTGGCAAGGCAAGTAAATTGCCCTAGGCCCACAAATATACACATATATAATACCATCACCTCCCTAGACCACCAGGGATATAAGATATTAACCACTAGCCCACTAGGAATATTACCAGGAATAGTAACACTAGTTAAAATATTATGTCAAACCTTGTTATGTAGTATATATTATAAGTTAGAAAAGTTAATACATTGATGTAGACCCCAACAGATAAATTATTAGTTCCCTCAAAAACCACCAGAGATTTTGGATATATCTAGGAATAGTACCCTGGGAAGTGATTAGGAGCCAAAATTTTATATAAAAACTTGCGATGTAGTTGGAAATGAACATATAATTCCCTGGACCACCAGGGCTATTAGATTAAAGGAGAACTCCGTCCAAAATGTCTTTTTTTAACGTTATTACATAGGCAAAATTAGACAAATTCCTAATCAACACTAATTATGGGAAATGCACATATAGTACTATTTCACACAATTTAGTAGATCAGGCAGGCTTCAATTTCTCTAAAAAAATGTGATGTCATGGCCCCCGTGTATACCTGAAGGGTCCAGCAGGGGGTGCAGTATATGTAGAAATACTAGATATTAATCCCTACCTTACCAGGGATGCTAGATATTAGTATCCTCTAGCTCACCAGGGATAATAGATATTAACCTCTAGCCCACTGGAATTATTACCAGGAATACTATATTTTGTACCTAAAACACACAATGTAACATGTGTCATATACTAGATGTAGAAAGCTGCCATAGTAAGTACAATGGGCATTTGTTCTGGGAGTGAGATATGTAACTGAATGGTAAATAATATAGGATGAAGTTTTTGTTTTTCCATTCGATTGCAGATATAAATGTAGAATAGATTCGGTAATGAGCTCCGGATGCGACAAGCGTTTGTGACCGCAGGCTGAGATTTTACAAAACACACATTAAAAGCCGTTCTCTTTCTGATCTTTTTATCATTTTACAGTCACCAGCAAATTGTAGAGAACAAACTGAGAACTATTTCTTGATGACATCAGGGAGGCAGAAGACGGGGACAAGCTGACCGCGTGCGATCGGTTCTTCTCCTGCAGGCTGACAGCACCTCCTCCTGCTCCAGTCAAGACGGAGCACAGAACAAAGCTTCAGAAGAATCAAAAGAGCCTGTCATCAGGCAGCTGATACATATCAAAGTCAAGATGTTTCCATCTTAAAGTTTCAAGTTGTTTGAGGCTCGGGCAATACTTTGGTAATGGGAAAAAATTCAGCTTATATAACATTTTTCCTTAAAGCCGTATTCCCAAGACGTGTGGCTAGTGTGTATAGGTGCTGGTGCGGAGGTAAAGATGACTGAGTCCCAGTGGTATAAAAATAGAACAGCTTTACTGTACAGTCTCTTGGTAGTACAACACACTTTTGCAGCAAAAAGAGAAATCTTTACACAGACTTTAGTGCTTGAACTCATTTGTGCTGAGGAAGTGCTTGAAGAAGTAGAGTAGATGTAGTTGTAACGGTGCTTGAAGAGTTGAAAGTAGAGTAGAGTAGTGTAGAGGAGTTTGTAGAGGGAGTTCTAACCCAATGTAGCAATGTACTCTGCTGGAACTTGAGAGGATACTAGAGAGTGAGAAGTTAACTTAGTCAGACCTTAGTCTGACCAGACAGTGAGAATAAAGGGCCTTGTGTAACTTCCTTCAGCTGGGGATCTCAAAAGACGTACCTCCTGCTTCGTGCAGTGCTTTCTTCCTGTTTCTTACAGGGTTTTAAGAAAGAGAATAGTTCCTCAGCAATGGCCCTGGAGTTCCTGGCGTGGGCTATGGTGTCCCTGGACTATTCTCCCTCACTGTTGCTTAGCACTGCATAATAGAACTACCTGCTTGCTCAGAAGGCTTTAGCTGCATCTGCGCTTGGTTCCTGTCAGGGATCCTGGCAACAGCCAGGCCCTGGCTTAACTACAGCAGGAACTGTTGTGTTGTGTGTCCTATCCCTGTGAGAATCTGGATAAGACTAAGCTGCATTTCCTCCACCAAGTAACTAACCTCCTACAGGGGCTAAGTAATCTACCCTGTAAGTGGTGGGGATGAGTGTGTGCAAAAGAAAGAAGGCTAGAGATAGGTCAGAAATAGAAAGCACCTCCTATTTGGCAATTAGAGCACATGGTACACAGAAAACATTAACCCATTAGGACCTTCAGCTGTGCATACATAGAAATGCAAAATACTAGTGGTGAAACTATAGAAATACCTTCATCACCACTTAACCAGGATTGGGAAGCTTTTTAAGGGGTGCAAAGGTGAGAAAAAACACCCATGGTGGGACACCACAAATACATTCATATAGCAAACTTGTCTCCTTCTCCTGAAATTCTGCTCTTTACCTCCCATTGTTAAAAGCTTGTTGTCTAGGTTATCTGCCACCACTCTGCTCAGTGGTCAGACTGATATATAGAGATATAGGGGGAGATTTATCAAAAATGGTGTAAAGTAGAACTGGCTCAGTTGCCCCTAGCAACCAATCAGATTCCACCTTTCATTCCTCACAGACTGTTTGGAAAATGAAAGGTGGAATCTGATTGGTTGCTAGGGGCAACTGAGCCAACTTTACTTTACACCAGTTTGATAAATCTCCCTCTATCAGTATATATACACTGTATAATATATATATATATATATATATATATATATATATATATATATATACTGTATATATATATATCTAGTTAGTTGAGATGGGAAGTTTTTCTAAGGCTCTGTTCACATTTGTACTCTCTTTTCTGTTTTTATGTTCTGCTATAGGTACAGAAAATGTCGTACAAACGCATTGTATACAAGCACAGAAAGTGCCCTGCCAAATCTGGAAAAATTTGGGATGTGTGGATTCAGACACCGAGAACACTGATTTCGGTACAGGATATGCCCACTTTTAATTAAGATTGATTACACGTGGTGGAGAAGTACCTCTCCAACTACATCGCCTGAAACTCTTTATATAGGCTGCAATACTATTTTGAATGCCCTGTCTGATTGTTTTATTATGTACAACTTGTCTTCCCTATGTTAAATACTAGATATGGACCTATGTTCTGTTCATGTCCTGCGGATTCTTATAAATGATTCTGTATATTGGACTTTAATACTGACTATAATGCTTTGTATGTTATGCTATACACTTTCAATAAAATTAAGTTAAAAACAACTGGAGACAAGGGTGGTGCTGTCTCAAAGATGGCCATGTTTTTCTGACTGCACATAGACCCAAAGCAACCAAAAACCATAATTAATAAGCATAGCTGCCAGGAATAAAGACACAGACACCAATTTAACTTTTGCTGGGTGGTGATCGGCCACAGCTTTTAATTATTTCTCAAACCAAACCAATAACCGGGCACGTAGTGCCGAACTCTTAGACCGAGGGGTGTAAAGGGGTATGCCGGACGACAGACTCCTGCCGTGCAAGTCCGCCTTACTAACCCAACACGCCTGCTTAGCAGGTAATTTCCGCCAGCTGTGACTTATGTATAATTACAAAAACAAAGCACAAAAAGAAACAAAACACCATGACAAACCAAGATCAAAAGGGAGGGCGGGTGGGCAAACCGGCTGCAGGTCAGTCCTGTGGAGACTGAGGGCAGGAAGAGGAAGTTCAGGTTCCTAAAGGCAGAGGGAGGGGTTAGAGCAAGGAGGGAATCCGGCCTATTGGCCACAGAGCTCATAGGAAACACCCAGGAGCTGTGTCTGAGAGGGGTGTGGGGAGGAGTTACAGCCTCACAGGAACTGTTAACCCTTTCCTGGCAGCTGCTGACGATCAGGTCTTAGGAGGAAATAGAGGAGAGTGCATGTGCAGTCAGTATGCACCCTCCATATCCAGTCAGGTGCCTTCCAGACTGCACATAGACCCAAAGCAACCAAAAACCATAATTAATAAGCATAGCTGCCAGGAATAAAGACACAGACACCAATTTAACTTTTGCTGGGTGGTGATCGGCCACAGCTTTTAATTATTTCTCAAACCAAACCAATAACCGGGCACGTAGTGCCGAACTCTTAGACCGAGGGGTGTAAAGGGGTATGCCGGACGACAGACTCCTGCCGTGCAAGTCCGCCTTACTAACCCAACACGCCTGCTTAGCAGGTAATTTCCGCCACGGAGGAGACCCTGTAGCCCTACACGGGGCTCCGACCACCACCCAACAAAGAGGGCCTGCTTAATGCCATCTTGGATGCAAGAGAATTACATCAGCTCAATATATATCAGAGCACTCCATCAACCGCCATCAATCTCTGTTATCGCCCTTTAACCGGTGACGCTCCACCCTAGAGCATCATCGAACAAAACAGGACACGTGAGTGTTCAGTGAGAGGTAGTGGATACCATACCAAGAGTCCTAGATGTTACACACCGCAGATTATTGTCGCAATGCCTGATCTCTGCAGATTGAGCAGCCCCCAGTGTAGAGTTCTCCACAATCAAAACCAATGAGTGAACCTAGAGAAGAAAAAAGATAAATTTAAAACAACCAAAACAGCAGCTTCAAAACCCATGTAGTGTGCAAAGCAAGAGCAAACGGTAACGCCTATTGCAAATGAACTCAGTCTAGGAAAGGTCTTGCTGCTCCATAGCCACCTCTAATGTAAGGGAGTGTGTCTCTAAGCCACTGGGAGAGAGTGCAAGGGTTGCAAAAGACTGAAAAATAGAGCAAGATTAAAACAGTGAAGAAGTGGGGGGTTAATCCTTGTGAACCAAGAATCTATTACCTAGAACCATGATTTCTGAAAGTCGACCACAAGCCACTCTGAACAGGCCGAGCATGAGACCGTCTGCAGTGGTACTCACACCCTGTAATCACGGAATCACTCCTTAACTTATGGACCCAGACTCAGATCGGTTTTTTCTCATGATATCCCCATTTAAGAGAAAAGGACCTCACAAATATCAAAGTCTACTAAAACCGCTCAAACAACTTGGCCTCGTATGAGGACTTGCAAGCCAAAAGGCAAAGCTGAATAAGTAGCCAAGATAATTGAAAGGCGATGGCACTCCATGGGCATGTGCTCCCTTCTTCACCCCTTAAGAGCCTGGTATATAGGGAAGACTAAGTGACATCTTCTCTATCCAACATTAAGCATAAATACAATTCTGAGCAAGATCCCAAGAAACCAGACTACCTTAAGCGCAATGAATGATCAATTGTAAACTTCAGCAGTGCGGCAGGATCAGCAGCAATTTCCCAACAGTCCATCAAAGAGAACCACCTTCCCACACCTTACCGTAATGCTGCCACATGGCCAGGATGACCGTGAGAAATCAAGTGACATCAATTGAGGTCCACTAGGTGGGCATGGCCTGCCCATCATACTAGACCCAGAGAGAAGCTTACAAACAACCTGCAAACAAAACTGAGACATATCACTGCACAAATGTCATCAATACCAGGAACATGGTGAACCCTGAAATAAATATAATATTCTAAGCAGTGAAGGACTGGTAAGATAGATGTCTACAGACAGGAAGGAAAGCCAAGCTATTAATGCATGAGACCACACTCATAATGTCCATCCACAAACCAACTGGGCTGATGGGAAAGATGTGTTTATTTATTCTTAGTTTTATGATTAACCCCTTCATGACAGCCCAAAATGGCCTGAATGACCGTGCCAATATTTATTGTTGCATTTCAGGAACAAGTGTACTGTGTAATGGTGCCTTTTATGACAAATATTTATGGGGTGAATTTATTTATTTTTTTATTATTATTTAGTTTTATGATCAAATAATTATACTCTTTTTGGAAGGAGAGACACTCAACATCCTACTAATATAGTGGCAGAGATGTTACCACGTTAAGTTTCAAGCCTGTTCCTCAAAGCCCATGGTCAGCCTTTAATGGCCTACTGACATGTATACAGTGTTCAGGCCACTTGGATCCTCGGTAGTAAGAGAGAAGTAGCAAGCGAAAATCCCTAAGGCATAACCCGACAGAAGGGGGCTAAAGCCGCTTAAGGTTCCCTCCTCATACCCAACAAACCATCAAGGAGATCCAGCAACCTCCGCAATTCTGCAGAAGGAAAGCCGGCTTCATAAAAACCATCCACTCCAGGGAGGAGCTGGAATACAAACTAGTGCAAGAATATGAACAATGCAATGAGTGGTTGTGGTGGGGCTCAATATAATAGAACATTAAGCACAGCCAGGAGGTGTACAGACAAGGCAGCAACCAGACAGCAGACTCTATATAAAACTGAATTGAAAACCAAAACACAAAATACCAGCTGCTTACTTATAGAGGTGCTGGTAGAATCAAGGAGCCATCGCTGTTACGCTCACTGGCGTCCTTCTGCTCGTTACCTGGGGTCTATAATCTAGATGGATAGGAGGTCTGGGAGAACGCATGGTGATGTACGGGCCTCTGCAGGTGGAGCCCTTGTGCTTTTATCTGAACATACCTGCAAACTTGACCTGGGTGATGCACCGCCACGGGACCCAAAGAGATGTGTTACCAGAGCCACTGGTTGGGCCGATAAAGAGGCGATGATTGGTGTGCAAGCATAAGCCAAAGCCAGAGCAAAGTGTCTAAGGGAGTCCTGTCATGCTGTGTGATTATATGCATCATAAATACTGTCCCAATATATTTATATTTATATATATATATATATATATAACCAGTTCTCAAAACCTATACATTATATAGAATATCTATAAAGAACACCTATGCACTATACAGAACAATTTGAGACCACCCAGGCCACAGGCAAGCAGCAACCAGCCTTGGATTTCTGTGAAGTGTATGGGGACGATGCTACTAGTGATGGCACTGGATGTCAGCTTGTTTCCATTTTTTGTTGATAAAATGTGAAAATACTTAAATGAAATAATCTTATTTTATTTGCAACTCACTTTCATTCCATGTAAAACTAACCTTATTAGTCTGTATAAAACAGAAAGTATATATGTGCACAGGTGTAATTAAAATCATGACCACTAGATGGCGCTGTTCACACTGTAATAGGCAGATGTAAGCGTCTCCTAACAGTCTGACATGTACATTACTGAGCTATATTGTGACAGTCAGGTAGTTGTGCTAATACACCGGCCTAAGCTGAGATACCCGCAGACTGTCATCTATCATTGTCATCTATCATCATCATCTATTATCATGATCTAACTAGCTATTCGCTGATTAAAATCCTACTGTACCTGCATCTAATTTCCCTACATATAGAAGTGTCCTCAGACTCAGAATAGTGACCTATGACCCATAGCCCAACCCGGGTGAAGCACGTCTGGAGCCAGGTGTCTTTTCAATCCAAGGTAGCTGACTTGGCATACTCTGTCTGTGGGTGTCATTCCCTTTCCATCACATATTGATCCACCGATACCAAGGACCAAGTGTCCATATATTGGCTGGAATAAAATTATTATTTTACCTCCTCATCTAATGAGGGAGGCACCATCTTTTAGGGAAGGACAGCTGCTCTGAAAGTAAATGGCACCAGATGGGGAGGACAATTTACCCACAAACATTTTCAGGGCAGCTAAAACTTTGGAGTCAACCCCCCCCCCCCCTTACCCCACTGAGCGACACTTACTCACAAACTACAGGCGGAGCGGAAAGCGTCAGACAAGGCTCTGGAGGATCCATCATTACTGAAATCACTGCTAGAGCAACTGGATCATGTCTTAGTGTGCTTGTCTGGACCAGGCCGCCCTGGAAAAGCAAATTCACTGCTGGAGCCACAGGATCAGGGCTTGGCGTGTTTGTCTGGACCAGGCCGCCACCCTGGGAAAGCGAATTCACCGCTGGAGCCACAGGATGAGGGCTTGGCGTGCTTTTCTGGACCAGGCCGCCACCCTGGAGAAGAGGGGCCCCGCCCCCTCAAGTCAGTGCGCACTATGTGACCAGACTCCTCGGATCTGGAACGCTCAAGCAATCCCGGAATCCCTAGAATGGAGTCAGGAGTAGCGTAGAATGATACCAGGCTGAAACGCGGCAACAACAGTGCCACGAACCCTGGGAGGAACATAAAAAGTTGGACCTGTGCCTGCAAATATGGGACAGTAACAGCATCACAATATGGTCCATTCACCTCAGGATACTGAGGGGGACCAGTATAGTCTATAGAGGATGAGCCCTCATTAGAGAGCACTACCACCTCACCAGTGGGCTGTATGGTGATTGGGGGGGGGGGGGCTGTATGGTGATAGGGGGGGGGGCTGTATGGTGATAGGGGGGGGGGCTGTATGGTGATGAGGGGGGGGGGGGCTGTATGGTGATGGGGGGAGGCTGTATGGTGATGGGGGGGGGCTTTATGGTGATGAGGGGGTTAGAACAGCTAATAAGTGAGGTGCAGCCTCATGAGCAGCAGCTGCAGGTGGGCATAAAATGTCTCTGAGGCAAATAAGAGGGAGGGGGATGGGGTTGGAGGGCACATGGGACAGGGAGAGAATAGCAGGCACTGTGCATCTCTGGGCGACATGGAATTACTTACTATGAGGTGCACTGGAAACTAAGTGCCAGCATGGAGCCCAGCTGCTGTGAGGGGCAGATACACAGAGCAGACATCCAAACTCCAACCAGGGAACTACTGAGGGATTACCAGAGGGGGACTGAGCTCAGACAGCAAGTGTCCTCACCAGCCCTCACCCTCTGCCTGGTCACACCTATAGTGTTACCAGCAGCTTCACATCAGCACAAGCGGCCATGGATTCTCCACACAAACCGGCTGCAGGTCAGTCCTGTGGAGACTGAGGGCAGGAAGAGGAAGTTCAGGTTCCTAAAGGCAGAGGGAGGGGTTAGAGCAAGGAGGGAATCCGGCCTATTGGCCACAGAGCTCATAGGAAACACCCAGGAGCTGTGTCTGAGAGGGGTGTGGGGAGGAGTTACAGCCTCACAGGAACTGTTAACCCCTTCCTGGCAGCTGCTGACGATCAGGTCTTAGGAGGAAATAGAGGAGAGTGCATGTGCAGTCAGTATGCACCCTCCATATCCAGTCAGGTGCCTTCCAAACACTGAATAACCCCTTTAAAGCAGACAAGCTTTAGTGTCCAAAGTACGATTTGTTTCTACAACAGTCTCCCCTTTCGTAAGAAGTGTGTCCGTGGAAATTTGTCTCCATTCAGTGTGTAATTGAAGACAACAACAACAGGCTGAAACGCCAATGATCAGCCTGGAAACAATTGGCTGCCGTTTGTGATAGGAACGGCAGCAGCAGACCGCCGCTATCTCTATGGGCTGCCCTGGCGATTGCCCGGGCAGCTCCCCCCCTCCCCCGCTCATACCAGCTCCTCCTCACTCACTGTCGGCGCATTTAATAGCACTAATAGGCGGGGGAACGAGCAGCAAGGGATCGCTGACCTGACAGGTCAGCGCTCGCTTGCTCTCCACATCGCCCCGTGTAATAGGGGCTTTAGTTTACTTGTCTTCTGGCATCTTCTCACCTGTGCTGGGCAGGCTTTTGGGGATTGGGCTCCCTCTAGTGGCAGGCGCACGCCTGTTCACCCATATTTGCAGGCTCAGCACACAAGCTCTTGTGAATTCTAGGTTGAGCACCTGAGGGTATATATAGCCATCACCTCCACACCTCTGTGCTCAGTTGTTGGTGTGTTTCAGTCAGCAAACCATGTCTATCCCTGACTATCCACCACTTCCTTGTTTCTTAGCGACCTTCTAGCCGTTTGGATCTTGTTGTATTCCTAGTTCTCCGCTCAGCTCCAATCTGAACAATGTCTTCACAATGTATTTTGAGGTTTGACTGCAAAAGAAAAACATTTTGTTCTGAGCTCCATACTCACCAGGACCCTTCTCGGAGGGTAGGGACCTGGCATTTTCCTGCAATGAAGTCCATCCTGCCTTGCAGCGGGTTCTGGTGAAAACAAGGAGCTCCTTAGTCCCCCCCTCTTGGAGAAAATACATCAGCACTCCTTGGTGATCCAGGGGATCAACCTCCTAGTGCCTGATCCATATATTACAATGTCACTTTTAGCATGGAGCTCTATAGTGAGTGATACATTAAAGAATATGCAAAAGAGGAGCCTGTGTGGCCTCATTGAAGAGTCTCAAAACACAGGACTAGCCAGATATCTTTCCAAAAAGGACCCAGCCAAGGGGCAGCTCCTGTTAGGAAACCACCAAAACCACCATATTAAGTGGCCCTATAAGTCAATGTAATGACAAGGGATAAACCAAGGCTAGGTAACCATCCACATACAGCTGTTTTGGGGTGTTGCCTAGGGCTGGGCGGTATACCGCGAAAATACCGATACCGTCCCTGGCGTCGGTAAACCGACCTCAACTTTGCCAGGGCGGTATTTGCGGTATTTCTCCTCCGCCCCCTCAGCTCCCCAGTGTCCCCGCCCCCAACCTGCCTGGGATTCCAGCCAGGGTGCACATTTACTATTGAGGCAGGTGACCTCCCATCCCCTGCCCTGCAGCAGTCTGACATTTGGCAGCAGCCCATCGCCCCCCATCTCCTCTCACCCCGAACAGTGGCTGACCCGCTCCTCATACCTGGCAGACACGCGGCATTCCCGGCCGCCCCCGCCACTCACTCCGGAAGAGCCGACCCGCTCTTCATAACCAGCACTGAGTTCACACGCAGCCCTCCTGGCCGCACACACCCGCAGGTTCCCGGTCTCTGGAGAAGGAGGTTGCAGGGACCGGGGGATCGTGTGATGGATGGCGTCACTGTGGGTGGTGAAGCTGTATAGCGGGATCGGGGGTCTGCACTGCACCCCCACATCCCACTATACAGCCCCAGCGCAGCAACGCCATCCATCACACGATCCCCCGGTCCCTGCAACCTCCTTCTCCAGAGACCGGGAACCTGCGGGTGTGTGCGGCCAGGAGGGCTGCGTGTGAACTCAGTGCTGGTTATGAAGAGCGGGTCGGCGACTGTCAGAAATGCCGCATGTGTGTCGGGTATGAGGAGCAGGTCAGCGACTGTTCGGGAGGTGGCAGCCGTGAGGGCCAAGTGTGTGCCAGTGCTGTATCTTCTCCCTAGTGACAAGGGAGAAGATACAGTTTATATCACCCCCAGCTTCTGCCCCCCCCTTCTGCCTAGATCTCCCCCAGCTTCTACCCCCCCCTTCTGCCTAGATCTCCCCCAGCTTCTGCCCCCCCCCCTTCTGCCTAGATCTCCCCCAGCTTCTGCCCCCCCCCTTCTGCCTAGATCTCCCCCAGCTTCTGCCCCCCCCCCTTCTGCCTAGATCTCCCCCAGCTTCTACCCCCCCCTTCTGCCTAGATCTCCCCCAGCTTCTGCCCCCCCTTCTGCCTAGATCTCCCCCAGCTTCTACCCCCCCTTCTGCCTAGATCTCCCCCAGCTTCTGCCCCCCCTTCTGCCTAGATCTCCCCCAGCTTCTACCCCCCCCCCTTCTGCCTAGATCTCCCCCAGCTTCTGCCCCCCCCCCTTCTGCCTAGATCACCCCAGCTTCTGCCCCCCTTTCTGCCCAGATCACCCCCAGCTTCTGCCCCCCCCTTTCTGCCCAGATCACCCCCAGCTTCTGCCCCCCCCTTTCTGCCCAGATCACCCCCAGCTTCTGCCCCCCCCCTTTCTGCCCAGATCACCCCCAGCTTCTGTCCCCCCTTCTGCCCAGATCACCCCCAGCTGCTGCCACCCTGCCCCAGTTCTAATTGCAGTCCCCCTTGCCCCCGCTTCAGCTGCCCCCTCTTCTATTTGATGTGCTGCCAGAGGTTGGGGGGCTCATACAAAATTCATGGGGCCCCATGTATTTTTTTTTTTTTTTTTGCTATGGGATGTCATGAATCCTAGCTATGCCCCTGCTCCACCCCCAGCTGTCTTTTGTGATCCTCTAAGGGTGTATTTACACAGAGATTTATCTGACAGATTTTGGAAGCCAAAGCGAGGAATGGATTTAAAAAGAGGAGAAATCTCAGGCTTTGCTTTATGACCTGATCCTTGTTTATAGTCTGTTCCTGGCTTTGGCTTCAAAGATCTGTCAGTTAAATTTGCCTGTGTAAACGCACCATTAGACACATGAATGCTCAGCTTAGCTGAGTGTGCATGTGTTTTTAATGTAGAACCTGCATAGCTGTATACCTGTGTATACACGTCTTGTATTGTGGACATACATATATAATACTGCCACTACAGGACGTGTATATACGGGTATACAGCTATACACACTACAGGATGTGTATATACTGGTATACAGCTATGTACGCACTACAGGACATGCATACACAGGTATACAGCTATGTAGTACATAGCGCTATACCTGTATATACACGTCCTGTACTTTGTACATTGCTGTATACCCGTATATACATGTCCTATTGTAGCTGTATACCTGTATATACATGTCCAGGTTCTCTGAGACCCCCTAATTATAATAACAAATAATGACAATAGACTAAATGGCTCATCATTGTGTTGCTGCTCAGTGAGTTACTTTTTTTTACTCTATTAAAACAAAATATCCCCAGGTTGGCACGGTTAAGTGGGTGTGGCTTGCAGAAGGGTGTGGCTTACCTAAGGGGCGTGTCATAATTATCATTCAGTTATCGTTACCGCGGCTACATGTACGATTAACCGCGATAATGATTTAGGTCAATATCGCCCAGCCCTAGTGTTGCCCCTCATCAGTGTGGAGCAGGATTCTGGCTAGGTGGGAGCAATGCCTAGTGGAGCCATAAGAGAAACAGATTGCTGAACTCAGGGAGACCAGCCAAACGACAACACTGCTGGCTGCTAGTGAAAGCGCTCAATGCAGTGAAGTCCTAGGTGCATTGCCCCCTGGGAAACATGAATATGCAAAAGAGGAGTCCGTGGAGCCTCATTGAAGAGTCTCAAAACACAGGACTAGCCAGATATCCCTCTGGGAAGGACCCAGCCAAAGGGCAGCTCCTGTTAGGAAACCACCAAAACCACCATATTAAGTGGCCCTATAAGTCAATGTAATGACAAGGGATTAACCAAGGCTAGGTAACCATCCACAGACAGCTGTTTCGGGGTGTTGCCCCTCATCAGTGTGGAGCAGGATTCTGGCTAGGTGGGAGCAATGCCTAGTAGAGCCATAAGAGAAACAGATTGCTGAACTCAGGGAGGCCAGCCAAACTACATTAAAGCATAGGCAACTTTTATATGCCCTGTTTTCCATATCGGGCAGCCCTTTTACATGCTTGCATGGTCATGAATTTTGTAGCTTACTCCTTCTAGATGCTTCTACATCACAATAATATCACACAACCAAGGCACTGGTCACTTGTGACTAGCGATACTTAAACTCCCCTGATGTTAATTCTAATGCATGTTAGAATAGACATTACACTTGGGGATGCTTTTTGTGTCAGTAGCTCTGCAGCTGTGGCACCTTGTGACAGTTATCCTTATAAGCTGAAGAGCTACTGACACAGACAGCTCCCTTAAGAGTAATGTCGATTCTAACATGCATTAGAATAGACATCACGGCAGTCTCAGTATCACTAACTGCATGCAACAGCACTAGCAAAATCTTTGTCGGAAACAAGGTTTGAGAAGCCCTGCAGTTCCCAACCCAGCCACTGGTGGCAGCAGAGAGGCCATGTCACCCTTTACTGCTCCCATTTAATGTAAAAATGTGAAAAAAGGTAATTTTTGACACAAAAAGTATATTCCCCCACTTTTTCCAATGCATAGAACATTTTTCTGGATCACGCTCCGATCCCCGATGTTGGGGGGGGGGGGGGGGGGGGGGGGGGGCACATGGAAGAACAGAGGCCACCCATGTGAATAATCTTTATTAAAAGTGCAATGAAATTTCCTTTGCATGATTAACAATCAGAAGCCATGTCATTGTGTGCTCTGCCCATCATCAATTACGTAATTGGATTAATGAAGTTTTAATCAGGTTCTGGTGCATTCTGCCGCATCAGCATCTGTTCTGTTCCAGATTTCTCTCTAGTACAATTAAACCTCAAAGGTAAAAACGCACGGAGCCATTCAGCAGCTCCAACTATTTGAATTCCCAGTTAATTCTCCTCTTTCTTCCATTCTCCCATTCACACCAGAAAGCATCTTGCTGAAATAACATTTTCTCAAATCTCTGGAGATTGCGAGTATCCGACTGTCATAACAACCACTTCCCCGTAAAGTTTTAATTATCCGCTAATTTAATGAAGAGGTGTAGGCGAAGGCAATATATACGGAGTTAACCCCGTCTACTGAGGAAACCAAGCCACTGGGGGAGGGAAGTGCTCGTTTTCTTTTTGTCTGATAAAGTTTTTTCTTTTTGAAAATGTGATGGTCATACAAGTTCAACCATTGGTGGCTGGGCAGACATGTTGGACTTTGCTGCCATATTGGAATGGGGGGGATGATGTTAAAAGTGTAAGGCCTAATTCACACTTATATTTATATCATGCAGTGTCCTACTACCTGGTCTCCTTAAAGGGGGACTCCAGGGTGGGGGCACTTTTTTACTGGGAGGTGGCCGAGGAAAAAGACGTCCACTCACCTCCCCGGTAAAAAAGTCCCAGTAAAAAAGTGCCCCCACACTGGAGTACCCCTTTAACCTGGTTGTTGGATGGTCTACCCGCAAAACCAGTACTTTATTGTTGTTCCATTATATTATCATTTTATTTATCCTTTGCATTGTCTATTCAAAAAATGATGTATATTGTATCCAACTGTATAATGACAAAGCAAGATACTGTATTATAAGCCCCCCTTTTATACAGACCCCCACCCCTTCATCAGTGTAGACCAAAAACCAAACTCCCATTTATATAGTACTCTTACCAGACTCCTCACCTATACAAACCTCAAATTAGATACCTTATGTATACACCAGATTTCCGATTTATACAGATCCCCCCTATTCATACAGATCCCAGACCCTCATACAGATCGCTGATAGTACTCACCCATATATACAGACTACAAACTAGACATACAAATACTCACCTTTCCCTGTTCCTGCACCCCTCCTCCTGGGACTTTGGAATAAAGAGAAGAGGAATGGGGAGAGGTGAGTTGAGTCTAAAAAGGTTGTTTAGCGACCAGGGAGGTGCGGGGACAGTTTGTTTGAGAACTCCTGCTGGGTCAGCTGTTACATTGATGTGGTAGGTGAGTGGGTCTAGGGTCACTTGGGCACTTGTCACGGTAGCCTGGAGTGGTATGGGACCCACCCTGAACAGTCTTGGTGCCTCACCGGCATAGAAAAAAGAATTAATCAAAGTGTAGCAATATGTGTGCAGGTACAGAAGAGATTGGCCAGAGTCCAATGCTTCAGTCAAATAGAACAGTTTACTGAGAGTACCCGTAGTGCAATACAAAAGATTACAGGTGGCATAAATACAGTCCAGTGCAACACAATAGCTTTAATCATGTTATAACTCAGGTGCTTGCATTTGAGGTAGAGACCAGGTGCTTGTAGTAAGAAGGTGCTTTGCAGTAGAGAGAGAGGAGGAGTTGCCAGAGAAGCCCTGCCCAATGTAGAAGTGTACTCTCCCGGAACAGTAGAAATGTATAATAGAAGAGAATAGATAATACTCGTACTTACCGCGTTATGCCCCCTAGTTGAGAACTACCCGTCCTACGTGAGTAATACGAGCCCCAGGCCTTGTTATCTGGGTTGAGCAGACTCCCAAGTCTTCCCAGTTGTCCTGCGCTGCGCAGTGGAATACATAGTCTTTTCCTAGTATCTTTGTTCCACTGGGGTCAGTTCCTATTACTTCTGAAGGTAACTGCCCTGCATGTTTTAGAGAGGTTCATGGCATGGGCAAGGTGATCCCTGTTAGGCTTCTCTCCCATTGTGAAGGCTTAGCACTGCATAGAGGGAAGGATTAGCACTGCATAGAGAGAAATCATCTGCACCCCTGAGTGGTCAGAAAAGCAACACATGACACATAACAGTTAAAGGACAAGTGCCATGAAAAACTTTTTCCCAGTAATTGAAGCACATTACAAAGTTATATAACTCTGTAATATACTTCAATCACCTATCTGCCTCCCTTCCCTGTCTTTTCCCCCCTCCACCCCCCACCAGGAAGTGTCCTGACTCACACAGACCTAATGACTGCCATCACTGTCACCAGGCAGCTCCTTCTTGTGAGGATGAGTCATCAGCAGGAGGGCTGCTCTAGGTCCTGTTACAGCAGCCCCCCCCCCCTCCCCAGTCCAAGTGATGGCTTGCAGTTGTTCAGCCAATGGGAGCTGAGCAAGCTTAGTCACCTGACAAGGCAGGAGAGGGGGGAGGCTGGTGTAACAGGAGAAGGAGCTGAGAGAAGAGCTTGGAGACGGTGACGACAGTAATTAGGTCTGTGTGAGTTAGGACACTTCCTGGTGGGGGGTGGAGGGGGGAAAAGACAGGGAAGGGAGGCAGATAGGTGATTGAAGCATATTACAGAGTTATATAACTTTGTAATGTGCTTCAATTACAGGGAAACAGTTTTTCATGGCACTTGTCCTTTAACCCCTGGAAGACTTCAGCTGTGCAAAGGACAGGTTATACAGAAACACAGTAGTGACACCTAGTGGGAAAAACGCTAAGTACAGCAGACACCTCATCCCACTTGTGTGAGCCCGAGAGAGCGACCTTACTCAGGTGCAACAGAACTTAGGGGCCCCTGACGGTTCACTACAGTTGGAAAGATGGATCTACCTGGTAGATTTTCAAAATATTCCTGGAGGGCTCCAGTTTTTCTGTAAGTCTTGTAGACATATTGAAGGATTTGGCAAGTATGCTGTAGAAGGGCCAAAGGTTCCCCCAGTATTTCCTACACTCTTGAATACTAATATTTCCACAGCTTAAAATCTCCAAAAACTAAAACAAATTGTCATTCAGCTAGAACCCCTATGGCGGCCATTTTGGCAAATTGCTTTTTTCAGTAACAGATTTTTGTTTTACCAACTTGACAGAATGTTTGGATTTTTGGGCCAAAATTCTCTTAAATTTTTCAAAACATTTTGGAAAAACTTAAACTTGCCCTAAAATGTAAGGTACAGTTCAGAACTGCCTGTGGCATTCAGCTTTGCTCTGCCTAACACACTGGAGGTTTCTCCTATCATGGAACGCGTCGGGTAAAGTGTAATTTTCCTGGCGGGAAGTTGGCAGAAGACCGACTCTGCAGTAACGTCCATCATATTACCCGTCTGACCTCCTCCTCAACCCCTCACAAACTTTTTACTGCCACTTCTCAACCTAAAGCAAAGGAAATATTAGTGAGATAAATCTGGCGTCAGCACAATGCCAGGTTGGGGAGCTTTCCTTTACAGCCCTAATAAATATGTATTTGCCTATAGCCCTGTATGTATTTTCACTTGCAGGTTTGATGCTGGAGGATATTTCATTCCCGGGGTTGTAACTTTTTATATATGTTTATTAATAATTTCATCTCGACCTACGTTTCGCTTTCTCGCAGCCATAAAGTGCAATATATGAACAGATAAATATTGCGCTTTGTTTATAGATTTCGGAGTAGATGTTACAAATTCTGTCCACTGATTTTCGGTGAAGGGTTTAGATCATGGGTCTCCAAACTGCGGCCCTCCAGCTGTTGCGAAACCACAACTCCCATCATGCCTGGACAGCTAAAGCTTTGGATTTGGCTGTCCAGGCATGATGGGAAATGTAGTTTTTCAACAGCTGGAGAGCCGCAGTTTGGAGACCCATGGTTTACATTCTGGGCTGGTCACGTTAAAGGGGGGCGCTGGCGAAATTTTTTTTCTTTCAAATCAACCAGTGTCAGAAAGTTTCTAAATTGCTTCTATTTAAAAATGTCCAATCATTCAGTACTTATCAGCTGCTGTATGTCCTGCAGGAAAAGGTGTATTCTTTTCAGTCTGACACAGTGCTCTCTGCTGCCACCGATGTCCATGTCAAGAACTGTCCAGAGCAGTAGCTCTGTAAAAATAGGTGATGGCCGCAGCTCCCCTTCCCTTACAATCACCTCTGCCGGTGTCCCAGGGCATGCTTAGACTACTCTCCCATTGATGTCAGTAGGGTCCCCCCAGTCTATGGTTCCTATGTCCATATGGCTTGCTATAAATCATATTTCTGAATGTTGTCAAAAGTAGATAAGGCAAGATGGCTGCCCCCATAATTTCTATTTAAAATCTCCAGTCCTCCAGTACTTATCAGCTTCTGTATATCCTGCAGAAAGTGGTGCATTCTTTCCAATCTAACACAGTGATCTCTGCTGCCACGTCTGTCCATGTCAGGAACTGTCCAGAGCAGGAGAGGTTTTCTATGAGGATTTGCTACTGCTCTGGACAGTTCCTGACATGGACAGAGGTGGCAGCAGAGAGCACAGTGTCAGACTGGAAAGAATACACCAATTCCTGCAAGACATACATCCTGCTAATCTTGTGCTTATGCAGAACAAGCTGAGCTTCAGTAAAAAGCTTAGGGGACAGAGCAGCAGCAAAAAAAAATTTTTTTTTAAATCACTACTTCTACAACTTGTCTAACTAGCTGACAGTACGCATTGTATGCTGCATGTGTATTGTAAGGTAGGGGGCGCTATACTGATAAAACTGAATGTCAAACAGAAAAATCACAAAAAATTCAAAATCTTTTTTTCCCCCTTGGCAGCAGAACCTGCTGTGTAAAAGAACATTCTGTGCGGAGAGATCAATGACCTGACTGCACGGCATACACTTCATTTATGAGGGGACCTTGAAGGGCCGCCCTCTGCCTGTTCAAGCAGATTCAGCTACAAGATTCAATTACAAGATCCAATCCACCCGTCAAATGATTTTCTTGCTCTGGACTCGGTAACATCGGGAAATATTGATCAGGAGCTTTTGATTCCACGATAAATTTCAGCAAAGAACCTTAGGACACCGAAATATAAAATGTTACCCCCCGGGGGCGCCGTGTAGCTGACCTAGTCTGGAGAAAGTCCCAGCTACCATGACCGAAGCCGAAACTCATTCGGAATAATTTATAGAAAGCGTCAATATTCTATTGACAGGTCTGTAAGGAGGTGAAAGGTCATCAGATTGTGATGTCAGATCCTGGAGAGTATACAGAGACAAGGAGCGCTGCATATACATCTCAGCTGCTGCAGAACATCATCATACACCTCAGATGCTGAAGAACATCATCATCATACACCTCAGCTGCTGCAGAACTACATATTACACCACAGTTGCTGCAGAACATCATACTACACATCAGCTGCTGCAGAACCTCATTATACACCTCAGCTGCTGCAGAACCTCATAATACACCTCAGCTGCTTCAGAACATCATGCCACACCTCAGCTGCTGCAGGACATATTAATACACCTCAGCTACTGCAGAACCTCATAATATATATCAGCTGCTGCAAAACCTCATTATACACAACTCAGCTGCTGCAGAACCTCATAATACACAACTCAGCTGCTGCAGAACATCATGCCACACCTCAGCTGCTGCAGAACAACATAATAAACCTCAGCTGCTGCAGAACATCATGTCACACCTCAGCTGCTGCAGAACATCATAATACACCTCAGCTGCTGTGGAACATTGTAATACACCTCAGCTGCTGCAGAACCTCATAATACACCTCAGCTACTGCAGAACATCATCACACACCTCAGCTTCTGCAGAATTTTATAATACACCTCAGCCACTGCAGAACCTCATAATACACCTCAGCTGCTGCAGATTTTTATAGTACACCTCAGCTGCTGCAGAACATCATAATACACCTCAGCTGCTGCAGATTTTTATAGTACACCTCAGCTGCTGCAGAACATCATAATACACCTCAGCTGCTGCAGAACATCATAATAAACCTCAGCTGCTGCAGAACCTCATAATACACCCAGGGGCGTAGCTAGGATTCACAGGGCCCCATAGCAAACATTTTTAAGGGGCCCCATCCCCTAAGCACAACACAAAGCACTGCATTTATGTATGTATCTGCTTTACTGCTGGTGCACTGATAACCCCTGACCTCTGCAAGGAGCTCTGCACATTTTCCTTTCCTACTTGATTCCCAGCTGGAGAACAGAGGTCAGGGGTTATCAGAGCAGTGATGCTTTCTTCTGCTTGTTGACCATTTTTTGTGTTGCAGCATGTAAGTAAACATTGGGTCACTTACACACTGCAGTACATAAGGGGTTAAGCAGAAGGACACATGCTCTAACCTTCTCCACCGGGCCCCCCTCCTGCACGGGCCCCATAGCAACTGCCTACCCTGCCTCTATGGTAGCAATACACCTCAGCTGCTTCAGAACCTCGTAATACACCTCATCTGCTGCAGGACCTTATAATACACCTCATCTGCTGCAGGACCTCATAATACATCCCACAGCTGCTGCAGAACCTCATACATACCTACGCTGCTGCAGTACCTCATCATACACCTCAGCAGCTGCAGAACCTCATAATACACCTCAGCTGCTGCAGAACCTCATAATACACCTCAGCTGCTGCAGGACCACATAATACACAACTCAGCTGCTGCAGAACCTCATAATACACAACTCAGCTGCTGTAGAACCTCATAATACACCTCAGCTGCTGCAGAACCTCATACTACATCTCAGCTGCTGCAGAACATTGTAATACACCTCAGCTGCTGTGGAACCTCATAATACATCTCAGCTGCTGCAGAACATCATAATACACAACCCAGCTGCAAGCGCACTGGCAGCCTTTTCCATCCCCTGGTGTCTGTGTTTTGTTTTTTTTTTCTGGGGGGGGGGGGGGGGGGTCCCGCGGGAGTTGTCCTTTAATGCAAAAGATTCTTCTTCTTACCTCAAGCCTTATCCTCCTAGCCATGTCCAGCTAGGGCCAAAGGTGGTGAAGCTGGTAAAGGAGATCAAGGGACAACCCGGTCTATCCTGGGCGGCTATTCTTCTCTCAACCTGAAGTTCAATCCAGGTACAAGTCCATAGTTAAGCTAAGTGCAATGAGACTAGTACTGCAAGCTGCTGGGTTTCCTAAGGGGTTTACCTGACAGCTAGCTCTTCCCACAAGGTGAGGCCTACATCACTGGATCTGTGTCACACATTAGGCGGAGGTTCATACCTGTGGGTGTAGGTAACTCTTCTTTAAAGTCCCCACAACTGAGAATCCTAGGATCTCGACAGGACCCCACTCCCCCGAGCCACTTGTAAGCCCACTACTGTCTTCAAGTCACTACAACCAAGGTCAAGTCTATTTTTAATATCTATTGTATTCAGAGACTGTGTCAAGTGTTTATCTCTATCTTGCTCCCAGCACCAAAGCTGAGTCTGAAACGTATTGTCTATTCTCTTATCTGCCAGCGTACCAGCTGTGATCCTTACACGAGAAACTACAAGTATTTATTGTCTGCTAAAGATTCCTAAATTGGGAATAGACTGTCACAGCTGCGGCAGCGTCCCGGGCTCCGTGCCGCCGCTGCCGCAACTCCTCCTCCCCGTGGGCAGCTGCCCGGGGCGCCTCACCTTCCTCCGCTCCTGTCTCTCGCTGTGCCGGCCGGCGCGCGCGTCCCCGCCTCCTAGGGCGCGCGCGCGCCAGCTGTCTCAGATTTAAAGGGCCAGTCCGCCCCTAATTGGAAGTTACACTGAATCACTCCCTATAAATCCCAGCATGCCCTGTCCCTCGTGTTGGAGCCTCTACATGCTTCCCATAGCGTTTGGCCCAGCTCCCTGTTGTTCCTGACCTCAGTCCTTGTTCCTTGTTCCTGTTTGCTACCCGGTCCCTAGTCCCTGTCCGCTGCCTTCCTATTGTTCCTGAGTACTGTCTGCCACCAGCGATTTCGCCTACAGACCTCTGCCTGGCTACTGCCCCTGCCACGCCTCGCCTGCCGTCACTAGCAACCAAGCCTGGGGGTCGCTTGCCGCAGCAAGTCCATAAGCCTTGCGGCGGGCTCTGGTGAAAACCAGCGGCCCCTTAGACTCCGCTCCTTGGTGAGGTTAGTGCCATCGCTAGTGACGGTTCAGTGGATCCACGACTCCAGGCGTTACATAGACCTACAAAACCAAGAAGCTGACGGTGTATCCAGCGGTGGGCAACATACCACTCCTGGCCACCGTGACTAGTGCCTTGTTTGTTACTACAACACCTAGCCCAACCACATAACCTCTGCCCCCCCCCCCCCCCGGGTCACTGAATTGGTTATTCAGATACGTCGGGGGGGGGGGGGGGGGGAACAATCACTGATCCAAGTTCTTTAAGAATTCTGTGGTAATCTCCCTGGTGATCCAGTGGTGGGAACATTGATTTTCTCCCTGGTTCTCATTGATCATCTCCCTGGTGATCCAGTGGTGGAAACATTGATTATCTCCCTGGTTATCATTGATCATCTCCTGGTGATCCATCGATGGAAACATTGATTATCTCCCTGGTTATCATTGATCATCCCCTGGTGATCCATCGGTGGAAACATTGATTATCTCCCTGGTTATCATTGATCATCTCCTGGTGATCCATTGGTGGAAACATTGATTATCTCCCTGGTTCTCATTGATCATCTCCTGGTGATCCATTGGTGGAAACATTGATTTTCCCCCTGGTTATCATTGATCATCTCCTGGTGATCCATTGGTGAAAACATTGATTATCTCCCTGGTTATCATTGATCATCTCCTGGTGATCCATTGGTGGAAACATTGATTTTCCCCCTGGTTATCATTGATCATCTCCTGGTGATCCATTGGTGAAAACATTGATTATCTCCTTGGTTATCATCGATCATCTCCTGGTTAACCATCGGTGGAAACATTTATTATCTCCCTGGTTATCATTGATCATCTCCTTGGTGATCCATTGGTGGAAACATTGATTATCTCCCTAGTTATCATTGACCATCTCCCTGGTGATCCATTGGTGGAAACATTGATTATCTCCCTGGTTATTGTTCATCTCCTGGTAATCCATTGGTGGAAACATTGATTATCTCCCTGGTTATCATTGATCATCTCCCTGGTGATCCAGTGGTGGAAACATTGATTATCTCCCTGGTTATCATTGATTATCTCCTGGTGATCCATCGATGGAAACATTGATTATCTCCCTGGTTATCATTGATCATCTCCTGGTGATCCATCTATGGAAACATTGATTATCTCCCTGGTTATCATTGATCATCTCCTGGTGATCTATTGGTGGAAACATTGATTATCTCCTTGGTTATCATTGATCATCTTCTGGTGATCCATTGGTGGAAACATTGATTATCTCCCTGGTTATCATTGATCATCTCCTGGTGATCCATTGGTGGAAACATTGATTATCTCCCTGGTTATCATTGATCATCTCCCTGGTGATCCATTGGTGGAAACATTGATTATCTCCCTGGTTATTGTTCATCTCCTGGTAATCCATTGGTGGAAACATTGATTATCTCCCTGGTTATCATTGATCATCTCCTGGTGATCCATAGATGGAAACATTGATTATCTCCCTGGTTATCATTGATCATCTCCTGGTGATCCATTGGTGGAAACATTGATTATCTCCCTGGTTATCATTGATCATCTCCTGGTGATCCATTGGTGGAAACATTGATTATCTTCCTGGTTATCATTGATCATCTCCTGGTGATCCATTGGTGGAAACATTGATTATCTCCCTGGGTATCATTGATCATCTCCCTGGTGATCCATTGGTGGAAACATTGATTTTCTCCCTGGTTATCATTGATCATCTCCTGGTGATTCATTTGTGGAAACATTGATTATCTCCTTGGTTATCATTGATCATCTCCTGGTAAACCATCGGTGGAAACATTGATTATCTCCCTGGTTATATTTGATTATCTCCTTGGTGATCCATTGGTGGAAACATTGATTATCTCCCTGGTTATCATTGATCATCTCCCTGGTGATCCATTAGTGGAAACATTGATTATCTCCCTGGTTATTGTTCATCTCCTGGTAATCCATTGGTGGAAACATTGATTATCTCCCTGGTTATCATTGATCATCTCCTGGTGATCCATTGGTGGAAACATTGATTATCTCCCTGGTTATCATTGATCATCTCCTGGTGATCCATTGGTGGAAACATTGATTATCTCCTTGGTTATCATTGATCATCTCCCTGGTGGTCCAGTGGTAAATCATTACTCTTCTCCCTGGTGGCCTAGTACTAGAGCTGTGGTCTTCTGAGGTTGGCCCTGCAAACATAAACTTGTTTTCTGGTGGTTGTCAGGATAGCTGTTAGCTTCCTGACATAGGTTATAACTGTACCCACAAACTACAGCGAAGTAATGGCTGTCAGCGGGTCATGTGACCATCTCCACCATCAGCCGGGTTTCTGCAGGGTAACCTATTGGCCCAGCATGGAAACTGCTCCATCAAGAGTACACTGAGCCTCTCTGGGCTGATAGGGAAAATCCCATTTATCACGGTAGTATCTTTCCAATTGAATATAAAACCTAGATAGAAAACAATATAAATCAATATAAACAGTCATAGGCTTCAATGTAATTTAAGCTAGAGCAGATTGAAAAGCACCTTGGTTGTGCAGTGGTTAAGGTAAAAGCGATGTGAGGTCCCTGATAAGGATAAAGGATTGTGTCTGATGGAGGACAGACAGATAGATCAAGAAATAAATACATTAGTGAGGTGTGATCTATCTTGCTGTATCTCGGTGTCTTGTGTAATAAATTATACATGGTGCGAGAAGCCTCTTAAATAAGACAGTAAGCTGGGAGATAAGACTCAGACACATCCAATACTTAGGCCTCTCGAGGATTAGCCTTGAAGACAGAAACAGTGAAACGCGTTGGAGGCAGACGGCTTAGTCATTGAAGGGTTATTGTGTGCGTTGTACCTAGAGAAGGTCAAGTGGGAGCTTGGTGATTGCTTGGGCAATAGAATAAATAAACTGGACAATAGGGTCTTATGAAAATGATGACTTTTAGTGAGGGGTCGACGCGTTTTGGATAGTAGGTGATCTTGCAAGTTAGAAAAGGAGCAATATTGAGATAGGGCAATTGAGTTCCAGATAAAGAACACTCAGTAATGGGGGGGGGGTATAATTCTTGGCAGCCAGAGGGTCACCATGACATAGGTAAGTAGATGAATGCCAAATATACAGTCAGAAAAGAACTAGAGGGTCAGAAAAGAGACCAAAAACACTCCTATTGATTTCTTTTAAAGGCTTATACATTGTACAACAAATACATCTCCTTGGAGACTAAGAAGTTTTGTGATATGTTCAAAGCCTGGATTAAGAACGTATTTTTGCACCTCGTCTAATGTCCAGACTGCCATGGATTTCAGTACAAGAAATTACAGGTTAGAACAATGCCAGTCACCATATACTAATGCATAAAATGTAACCTTTACTTACAGCAGCCCCAGCCCTGCCAGGACAAGCGCTGTGATTATACTGCACCCTGTATTCTGGATGGTAATCGCTGCAAGAGAAAAATAACCGACAAGTAACGGGATGGGAACGCAAAATGGTTATTAGATTTACTGGGAAAGAACTTACCTATGTGGTTAGGAATATGGGAGGTAAAGTCAAGAATGTACAATAATATTCTATAATACTGCTTCTATATACAAAAATGTAACTACTATAATACTTCCTCCTATATACAAGAATATAACTACTATAATACTGCCTCCTATATACAAGAATACAATTACTATAATACTGCCTCCTATATACAAGAATATAACTACTAGAATACTGCTCCTATATACAAGAATATAACTACTATAATACTGCTCCCTATATACAAGAATATAACTACTATAATGCTGCCCATATATACAAGAATATAATTACTATAATACTGCTCCTATGTACAAGAATATAACTACTATAATACTGCTTCTATATACAAGAATATAACTACTATAATACGGTTCAGGGAAGAAAAAGAGCGCTTCACCTCACACCTATGGCTGATACTAGTGCCCCTAGGCTAAATAAAAAACAAGGTGGTGCTGGATGGGTTTTGGTGTGGCATTTTTGGGTCTGGTCCTGTGGCATTTGGGTTGCAGGGCCGTTCCATGGCCTCCCTTCCCTGACTGTGCACGCCTGCGGGGGGGGGGGGGGGGGGGGGGGTGGACGCTGACTGGCACAGTGTGGACTTAGTGTAGGGACCCATGTGTATCAGATACCTGCACAAGGTACATGGGGCAGTGTGGCTTGATCAATTCACATACAGAATTCTGATGTTTTTTATGCAGCCGAGAGGTACTAGTATCAGCCATAGGTGTGAGGTGCAGCACTCTTTTTCTTCCCTGAACCGTATTATGTTTCTCTCTTTTCTCCGTGTTTTGCACTCCTCATGGTGAGACCCACATGACCGCAATTAGCAGGAGACACCTGAGTGCTCATGGTTTTAATCCCTCCTGTCTGTCCCATTCTATCTTTGATAGATGGTAGATGGATAGCTACGGGTCCGCTCGGCCTCAACGAGCGTAACGATTTCAGTGTTTTTGTGTAAATGTCTTTGTTATTTGTTTAACACACATTTTTCTCCTTAATTGATCACGTGCACGGTACCTGTGTATATAGCACACCTCTCACCACATGACGTCATTATCTGGTCGACAAAGGGGGCGTGTCCCCGAAACGGCCGTCCCAGTGCGCGTCCTCACCTCTCCCTCCCTGCCACCAGCGGTGCATGGAATAAACTGAGCTGAAACAGACCGGGTGAGTGCTGTCTTCGTCTACCTTACACACAGTGTACTACTCCCTCATCATCTTGCACCCCCGGCGCATAGCCGTTTTGCATCGCGGTGTATCCTGCCAATTTAAGTCCGTGGATCCATAAGCATTGGACTATTGTGTAGTGGTGCGGGTCAGCTGTTTCTCCTCCTTGCAATCGTTTACCTGTTTCTCTACTCAGCACACCACACATCCAGCATGGAAATCCAAACGGCAGAGTCTACTCTTCCAGTGCAGGCTCTACAAGCAGGGAGGGAGGGAGCGGATGCGTTTTTTGCGTCATGTAACGCAAAGGAATCAGTGCAAGTCATCAGCACAAGAGCACTGGAGTATCGTATATCACATCTAGCGGACCGGGAGACCAGATTGTTCTGGACCATTAACTCCCTTAGAGCCTACGAGGAGAATAATAGAGTTCCAAGAGGCCTGCGTTCATATAAGGCACCATCATTATACCAAGATGACCCGGAATTCATTCACGCCTGGCAGATGGCACATCAGAAACATGCCATGCACCTAATGTCTATTACACTCCAGCGACACTGCAAAGAGTATGAGACTATCACAACAGATCTATGCAAAGCTAAGCATGAGCTACGTAATAGGGTCTCGGAAGAACAGGCTAACACCTTCTTTGCCAGACTCGAGACCAAGCTTATTGCCCTCCAAAATGAAACAAAAGAAAGAAAGAAAGACAAGTTTATGAGGGACAAACTTGACTACGATACCCAGCATGTGTTTGATTGGAGCCAGAAACATAGAAGAGGTCCTCCCAGACGCAAGTACATGAGCGATGTATACACCACGGAGTCGGAATCCAGCGGATCGGACGACTATACTAGCAATACAGAGATGGGTCCCACATCCTCCTCAAACTCATCCCGTGCCGCCCCTTTAGGAGGAAGACCAGAAGGGGGGGCAAAAAGTGGAGGTCAACGAGGAAAAGGAGACAGGAAGAGAAAAAACGTGTCATGGAAACGTTAGAATTACCTAACAATGTAATCAACATCTCAGGAACTGATATCCCCTCGGACTGCCTCCAAGTCTTATCTAAGGGACTTAATTTTGGTCTAGTTGAGAATTTTGACCCCATAGGGTTTGAAGTTGACCTTTTTAAAGCTATTAGAAAGGTCAACCTAGTAAAATATTTCGCTACCAATAAATTCACTTCACAACAGCAGAATCCAGTGTCCAGATGCTCCATAGGGCCCCTAGGGTTCCAAGCACCTATAGGCTTTAATGCGGAGGAGATTGAATGTCTGCGTATCCTAGCGGACATTCCTGCTCCCCCTGATACTCCTCCTATCACCACAGTCTCCAGCTTCACGGGGGGGAAAAAATCTACCTTTACCCCACAGGTGACACCTGGAGGGCCACTTGACCTATTCCACAAGTCTGTACTCAGGGATGTCAGAGCACTAAAATACCCACCCGCATCCATGAATGTCACTGAAAGGGAAAATAGAGCCATCCGTTGGCTGAAGTCACGTCAAGACCTGGTAGTACGCAGAGCCGATAAGGGAGGGGCGGCAGTTATAATGTCCAAAGTATATTACAACACTGAAGCCCAACGCCAATTAGGGGACAGTAACACATACATTGTACTTAACAAGGACCCTATGTTAGGCATACAAGATGGGCTCAGGAAGTTGCTCAGCAAGCACACAAGAGAGGGTGCAGTGGATAAGAATCTAGCAGAGAAACTCCTCCCAGATGCCCCTAGACCGCCCAGGTGGTACTTCCTACCCAAGGTGCACAAGTCCTTGGAAGCGCCGCCTGGGCGTCCTATAGTGTCAGCCATCAACTCCGTGACTGAAAGCCTGTCTCAGTTCTTAGATTGGCTCCTAAACCCGATCCTTAAAAATACCCCAACTTTTCTAAAAGATTCCAGTGACTTTCTTAAAGTCCTTGGTGACATTGCATGGACGGATGAGTGTGCTCTGGCCTCTATTGACGTAGAGAGCCTCTACACCCGCATCCCTCACGATGCGGGTGTGGAGGCTGTCAAGTGGTATGTCACTCAGGGTAACAACCCCACTGCCATGGTCAATTTTATTGGTGAAGCTTTACGTTTTATTCTCACCAACAACGTGTTCCGCTACGAGGACAGTTGGTATCGACAGGAGATCGGCACTGCCATGGGCACGCCGGTCTCCTGTACGTATGCCAATTTGTTTCTCGCTAAGCTGGAACACGATGTTGTTTTCTCCACTACCAACCCTTATATTAGGTTCATTAAGTCTTATCACCGTTTTGTCGATGACATCTTTATTGTTTGGCAGGGCACAGAGGCACAGTTTTCTGATTTCATTCAGTTTCTTAATACACACAATCACGTTAATATGCTTTTTACTTCCAAATTCGGCGGCGATTCCCTTGAATTCTTGGATGTTCAAGTTAATATCCGCAATAATGAGATCCACACCTCGGTGTACAGGAAACCTACCTCTTGCAACTCTCTTCTCCATTTCGGCAGCTCACACCCTGCGCACGTTAAGAAAGCAATTCCTTATGGACAGATGCTGCGCCTGCGCAGGGTGAACTCTACAGATGATTCATTTAATAAACAGGCTGCCGAGATGGAGAAGAGATTTGCTGAAAGAGGATATCCTGACACTCTTGTGAAAGAAGCACGTCACAGAGCCAGTATACAGAGTAGGACCAACCTTCTGTCATATACAGCTAAACATAAATCCCTGGACAGGAGATTTAACTTCATCTTTCAGAATTCCCCTAATAATGGGGCAATACAGGAGGCCATTAAAAAACATTGGCACCTTTTAGAGTCAGACCCTGACCTCAAGGAAATTGCAGAGAGGAAGCCTTGTGTCTCCTATAGAAAGAATAAAACAATAGCTGACCATCTAAACAATTCCAATTTAAAAATAAAAAATACTGACTGGCTATCTAAGACACTGCCTCAAGGCAACAGAAAATGTGGCCAGTGCAAGTACTGCACCCAATTGCTAAATGTATCCTTCATTCGCTTGGGAGGCCATGAATGTATGATAAAAGATTTCATTACCTGTAAATCTCCCTTCGTAGTATATGCGATCATTTGCAGCTGTGGGTCATACTACATAGGAAAAACTAAGAGACCTTTATGGGTAAGGTTTAAAGAACATGCTTACTCTGTAAAGACGGGTAAAGGCGTTCCACGCCTTATAGAACATGTACGAACTGTCCATCACGGCGACACCAGGAACCTAAAGTTTCTCGGACTAGAAAGAGTTAATACCATACCGGAGGGAGCTGATAAACATCAGACACTTCTGAGAAAAGAGTCCCTCTGGATCTCCCGACTTAACGCAACGGGTCCGCTCGGCCTCAACGAGCGTAACGATTTCAGTGTTTTTGTGTAAATGTCTTTGTTATTTGTTTAACACACATTTTTCTCCTTAATTGATCACGTGCACGGTACCTGTGTATATAGCACACCTCTCACCACATGACGTCATTATCTGGTCGACAAAGGGGGCGTGTCCCCGAAACGGCCGTCCCAGTGCGCGTCCTCACCTCTCCCTCCCTGCCACCAGCGGTGCATGGAATAAACTGAGCTGAAACAGACCGGGTGAGTGCTGTCTTCGTCTACCTTACACACAGTGTACTACTCCCTCATCATCTTGCACCCCCGGCGCATAGCCGTTTTGCATCGCGGTGTATCCTGCCAATTTAAGTCCGTGGATCCATAAGCATTGGACTATTGTGTAGTGGTGCGGGTCAGCTGTTTCTCCTCCTTGCAATAACTACTATAATACTGCTCCCTATATACAAGAATATAACTACTATAATGCTGCCCATATATACAAGAATATAATTACTATAATACTGCTCCTATGTACAAGAATATAACTACTATAATACTGCTTCTATATACAAGAATATAACTACTATAATACGGTTCAGGGAAGAAAAAGAGCGCTTCACCTCACACCTATGGCTGATACTAGCGCCCCTAGGCTAAATAAAAAACAAGGTGGTGCTGGATGGGTTTTGGTGTGGCATTTTTGGGTCTGGTCCTGTGGCATTTGGGTTGCAGGGCCGTTCCATGGCCTCCCTTCCCTGACTGTGCACGCCTGCGGGGGGGGGGGGGGGGGGGGGGGGGGGGGGTGGACGCTGACTGGCACAGTGTGGACTTAGTGTAGGGACCCATGTGTATCAGATACCTGCACAAGGTACATGGGGCAGTGTGGCTTGATCAATTCACATACAGAATTCTGATGTTTTTTATGCAGCCGAGAGGTACTAGTATCAGCCATAGGTGTGAGGTGCAGCACTCTTTTTCTTCCCTGAACCGTATTATGTTTCTCTCTTTTCTCCGTGTTTTGCACTCCTCATGGTGAGACCCACATGACCGCAATTAGCAGGAGACATCTGAGTGCTCATGGTTTTAATCCCTCCTGTCTGTCCCATTCTATCTTTGATAGCTATGGTGAGTGCAATACCTTATCCAGACTTGTGCTGTTTGGGGGCAGCTTCCTCCGCCGGTGGTGCTGGCCGGGTTTTGGTGTGGCATTTTTGGGTCTGGTCCTGTGGCATGGGGGTTGCAGGGCCGTTCCATGGCCTCCCTTCCCTGACTGTGCACGCCTGCGGGGGGGGGGGGGGGGGGGGGGGGTGGTCGCTGACTGGCACAGTGTGGACTTAGTGTAGGGACCCATGTGTATCAGATACCTGCACAAGGTACATGGGGCAGTGTGGCTTGATCAATTCACATACAGAATTCTGATGTTTTTTATGCAGCCGAGAGGTACTAGTATCAGCCATAGGTGTGAGGTGCAGCACTCTTTTTCTTCCCTGAACCGTATAACTACTATAATACTGCTCCTATATACAAGAATATAACTACTATAATACTGCTCCCTATATACAAAAATGTAACTACTATAATACTGCTTCTATATACAAGAATATAACTACTATAATACTGCTTCTATATACAGGGATATAACTACTATAATACTGCTCCTATATACAAGAATATAACTACTATAAGGCTATGTTCACACGCTGTATAAGACCGCCTGTTTCGTCACCTAGCCAGGTCACGGAACGGCCGGATGATCTTTACCGCAGCTGAGTTCTTATGCGGGCGCATCAGTGTGCGCTCGCATCAGAACTCTCCACTGCACACAATGGAGCGTGCGGCCGGAGCCGCACGCTTCATTGTGTGAACTGACAGGTTTTTCTGCGGCTGCTATTGCAAAAACGGCCGTGATTACTGCGGAACTTACGTTGTGTGAACATGGCCTAATACTGTCCCATATATATAAGAATATAACTACTATAATACTGCCCCCAAAGTACAGGAATATAAAGCTACATATTCTTTCCTGACCGGTGAAATACAGATATTATGAAGCGATCAGAACATTTCTGTGATTCCCGTCTGTTAGTAAACCACTTCTCTGTAAATATGAAGTTGTTCATCATCTGGAATAGTAACATCAGCAGAAATATCCCGCCTAATGACTGCTCACCATTAACCGCTATACAACCAGGCTGTTTCATCTAGGTCACCTATTATATAGCAGATGGAGTGTGCAAGGAACATGACGCTGCTGCCAGAGCCTGCGGCTTCAACATCATGGCCGAGAATTAAACGTCTGATTTTAGTAAATTACAGATGTGATGCACTGGAGTGACCCAATTTTGGTAAAAGTATGCAGAATACAGAGCAATGCAATGGATCACAGTCAGACTGAAGGCTATCTCTCCATTCTTCCTCCTTGACTCCTACAGGAAGGTATGGACCCTTAGGAGTAGCTCATCCGGTTGTGATGAATTCACTGTAGGTGATATGTCAGGGACTAGTCTTCACAGTTTTCATGCACCACTGATCAATAGACATTAAAGGGGTTGTCCGGCGATAAAAAATTATTCACAGAATAACACACATTACAAAGTTATACAACTTTGTAATGTATGTTATGTCTGTGAATGGCCCCCTTCCCCGTGTTTCCCCCCACCCACGCTAGACCCGGAAGTGTGGTGCATTATACTCACCGCATATCGTGTCGTCCACGGTCTCCGATCGTCAGCAGTGACGTCTTCTTCGAAAGCTTGGCGGATCTTCCCGAGTGCCGGCCACCCTCTGCAGCGTCTTTCGAAGCTCAGCCGCGATTGGCTGAGCATAACTGTGCTCAGCCAATCGCGGCTGAGCGGCTGATGACGCGGCCACGTCATCAGCTGCTCAGCCGCGATTGGCTGAGCACAGTTATGCTCAGCCAATCGCGGCTGAGCTTCGGATGACGCTGCAGAGGGCGGCCGGCACTCGGGAAGATCCGCTGGCCTCCCGAAGAAGACGTCACTGCTGACGATCGGAGACCGTGGTCGGCACGTGACAGGTAATGTATAGCGCACCACACTTCCGGGTACACGGGTGGGGGTGGTGGGACACGGGGAAGGGGGCCATTCACAGACATAACATACATTACAAAGTTGTATAACTTTGTAATGTGTGTTATTCTGTGAATAATTTTTTATCGCCGGACAACCCCTTTAAGGATTTGCCCAAGAGGGTCCATAGTTTCTTAGTTACTGCACTTCCGAAAAGAGTCATCCAATAAAATATACTTCTATGTCAGTAGGACGTGTTATAAAGGTTTAGTGTCCAATAGGCTACTGAGCCTCAAATTAACACCAACAGCATATTGGTTTTGGTCTACGCAGTTCCCATTGAAATAAAATGGAGTTACAGAACGCTTCTGACTTCACGCCTAACCATTGCTTCTTTATTGGTTGGCAAAGGACTGGCCCATCCTTGGAATTTGGGTGTGGCGAAACTCAAGGTTGGGCCTTCGAAGCTGGACCTTTGGAAGCTATAGTGGTCAACTATTGTCTGTACAGGATGTAGCTACTTCAAAGGGAACATGGAGGCTGAGATACCTAGACATGTGAGCTCTCGTGGCACCGTAAAATAACTAAGGAGGTTCAGGAAGAGATGACCATTCATCACATAGGTTCATCTGCAATTGCGATTGTTGTACCACTTCATTTTGATAGGACATCCTTCTAAGCCCATAAAGAACTTCTCCTAGTGTAAAGCTCCTTGTCAATATAAAATTTGAAACAAGACACAAGGGAAAAAAAGGGGCCGCGGGGATGTCGCCTCGTGTAATCATGTTATGTGAGAATCTGTGAAATAAAAGTATAGGTGGATTCTCACCTTTGAGCCCCTTGGGCTTTATGCATATCACTCCGCTTTGGGGTAGCTCGTAGTGTTGGATGATGGCTGCCGGACGCAGAGTGTATGCAATCTGATGAAGGGAGATGGAACTCCCAAAGCGCACAATTGCTTATTTTCTGTTAATTTTTATTCATTTTATCGAATAAATCAGCCATTTTACAGTATGTTTTATACTCCACTCGGTGTAAAGGAATTTTTGGCAGTGCAAGTGGAGAGGATGATGGCAGAGGGATGCTCAGTGTCCCCCCAGTGCCCTGTGTCCCTCAGTGTCCCCCTGCCATCATCCTTTCCAGCAGCCACAGCCAGCACAGCTCTGGGAGTTGGGTGGTGACATCACCATGTTATCCAGGAAGTGACATCACCATGTTATCCAGGAAGTGTAGCCTTGATGCAGTAGTAAGTGCAGGGAAAAAAGCACTTTATAAGCATTTCCCGTAATAAGTGTATATTGGAGATTTGTATAACTTTTGGGGGCAATACAATACTTAAATAAAAAATTTTGCCGGACTTCTCTTTTAAGTACTATTGCAATTACAATTGTAAGCTTGTATACTTTAGTATACAAACCATTGGAGTAATGAACAAACAATGTGTACATACACCAACAGACCCCTCAGCTGCCTGCATTTTTTTTTTTACTTTGGTGGGACTTCTCCTTTAACTACTGGTACCAGGCTTGGCTACTCCTCTCTTGACTTCTTAAAGGGGAATTAAAAATTTTGTTTCAGGGCTGGGGATGTAACTGGGGTGTAAAAATATATACTATTCTTAGCTTCTTCTGTCCCCAGCAGATGCCATTCCTATGCACCCCATTAGTCTCTAGGTTGTTTGCTGTACTGTCCTCACAGGACCTGCCCACTCAGCCAATCATTGATTACGGTGAGATACGACTGCAGCCACTGATTGGCTGAGCAGGCAGGTTCTGCGGTGGATGAGATAGAAGAAGCAGAGACCGGCATGGCAGTTGTTGGAGGAGGTGAGTATAGCATGTATATTTTTTTTTACACTCCCTACACGCTCTGGACAGCCCCTTTAAGAGGACCAAACACCCAATGTCTTGCAGCTGTGTAGGTGAGTGCCGGAGAGTTGCCACAATACCTACCACTGTGTAGCCCCTCAAGCAGTCCTCAAAATTTTGAGATTCTTAACTCATAATAACATACCCTACTTTTATTTTGCCTCTGAGGTCACTAAGTTATCGGGGCTCTTGGTCTCTTCTTTGTTTGCCACCCCATAAAGCTTGTCGTGATCATATAAATAAGTTTAGTGGATCAAAGAATTATTTTTTCCTCAAAGACAACAGGCGTGAAACGCAGCCACCTGTAATAATCTGATGTAGTAGCACTGAACCAGTGACCTTTTAAGGATTATTTAACAAGCTTTATTGCTTTGTTCCACTGCTCCCCGAGTGCCGAGTCTGAAGTTTATTACCACACTTTAATAAGAGCAGATCACATTTCACACAGTCATGTCCACCATGTCTAATGGCTCATAAAACCTACCATAGAGGCTAATGACTCCTCAGCATAATTCTTGTAAAACCTCTGAGAAGGAACAGATAATACACCTATAAGGTTATGAATACTGTATAGAAAGGTGGGGGCTCAAAGGGAAACCCATCAACCTGGAGGTAACAGAACGTATTGAGCAGAGTGTCTGATGCCAGACAGAAGTGTTGATCAGTGCCAGCCAGTGCCTGCCTATAGGCAAGCTGTAACAGCCTAGTATTAGAGTGCCCCCCCCCTTGGTTAAATGATGTAGACCCTAGTGCAAACAACTCATCATTTATTTCTGTGTATGATGATATATCCATGGGGAGTGTGAAACAAAATCCACATGTAATTTATGCAATTTTTCCTCATATTCTGACATTTGTGGAGACGCTCTAATGGGGTATATTCAGCCTACTGCAACACCGGCTGTAGATGTGACACTGGCTGGTGGCAATGGTAACTTATTCAATGCTGACTGCTTATGGTGATTCCCGAATAAGGTACTGAACAACTTGTGCAATGTCCAGACATCCCTTCTTACATAGGCTCCCAAAGCATCCAGATCCCAACCAAGAAGAGGCTGGAAAAATTCTTTCTTTGTTTTTTTGTGTCTTCTTCTGCCACCTCGCTTCTTCTTATGTTATCTTCATTTTTCTAATTCAGGGGTGTCAAACTCAAATACACAGTGGGCCAAAACTAAAAAATTGGACAACGTTGCGGGCCAACCTTGATAATTTGAAGCGGAATGCCGCAGTGCTGGCACTGTCAGAGCAGCGTGCGTTGTTCCTGGCACTGTCAGTGGTGTGTGTCTTCCAGCCCTGTGCACTATAATAAATGACATGATAAATTGCTATGACATGATTAAACCCCAACCCATATAATAGCCAATCCCCAAAAATTGTTCCACATATTAACCAGCCCTTCCAATAGTGCCCAAATAGTAGCCAGCCCCCCAAGTGTCCCATATAGTAGCCAGCCCTCCCCATAGTCTCATATAGTAGCCAGCCCTCCCCATAGTCTCATATAGTAGCCAGTCCTCCCCAATGGTCTCATAAAGTAGCCAGCCCTGCCCTATAGTCTCATATATAGTAGCCAGCCCTCCCCCATAGTCTCATATAGTAGCCAGCCCTCCCCAATAGTCTCATATAGTAGCCAGCCCTCCCCATAGTCTCATATAGTAGCCAGCCCTCCCCCCATAGTCTCTTATATAGTAGTCAGCCTTCCCCAATAATCTCATATAGTAGCCAGCCCTCCCCATAGTCTTTTACATAGTAGTCAGCCCTCCCCATAGTCTCTTATATAGTAGCCAGCCCTCCCCAATAGTCTCATGTAGTAGCCAGCCCTCCCCAATAGTCTCATGTAGTAGCCAGCCCTCCCCAACAATCTCATATAGTAGCCAGCCCTCCCCATATTCTCTTATATAGTAACCAGCCCTCCTCAATAGTCTCATATAGTAGCCAGCCTTCCCCCATAGTCTCTTACATAGTAGCCAGCCCTCCCCCATAGTCTCTTACATAGTAGCCAGCCCTCCCCATAGTCTCTTATATAGTAGCCAGCCCTCCCCCATAGTCTCATGTAGTAGCCAGCCCTCCCCAACAATCTCATATAGTAGCCAGCCCTCCCCATATTCTCTTATATAGTAGCCAGCCCTCCCCAATAGTCTCATGTAGTAGCCAGCCCTCCCCAACAATCTCATACAGTAGCCAGCCCTCCCCATATTCTCTTATATAGTAACCAGCCCTCCTCAGTAGTCTCATATAGTAGCCAGCCCTCCCCCATAGTCTCTTATATAGTAGCCATGGTGGGCCAGATGTTATTAAAACTGAATTGCCTGGTGGGTCATTTTGTTTTCTCTTTCTACTTCCATTAAACTTCCTCTTTTTTCCAAATCTTAAAGGGGTTATTCACCTAAGAGCGAAAAAATTTAAGCTGGTCTTACTCACAAAGTCCCCCTGAGTATTTTGAGACGTCTCCTGTCTTGCATTTCCCTGATTGGACCCTTTGTGTACTTGCCCCCTTAGCTTTCTTTCCTGCCCACTGCTGTCATTACTATTGCACAGTAAACACAGGACTGGTTTTTCAATGATTGTGCATCACATCACCCCAATATGTATTCCATACTAGCTGATGATGTTGCAGCACTGACACACGTATGGTGTAGCTATGTGCTGTGTAACAGGCACCTGTTTACATGGCGTGGGGGAGGGGGTGTAGTGTAGCTTTAGATCTTTGCTTGCCGACTGTGAATAAAAACATTCTAGTTCCATCCAGACTCTAAGAACATCCATAAAACTTATAATATGCAGAGCTGTTACACAAAGACATGTACATGTGTCTGCATTCACTGACAGCAAACAGAGATAGAACTATAATGTTTCATATTACAGAAACCTAGGCTCAGAGACACATGTAAGTCTATGGAAGTAGCACAGGTGCACGGAGATGATGCAGATAATGTCTCATGGGGGTTGGGATACCAAGTCAATAGACAGCTAACCTGGCCCCCAGAGAGAAGATTACATGTCCTGTGACTATAAAAAGAGGGGAGAAGAGTGTGCTGAGCCTGGTCAGAGTGGACCCAGAGTAGAGGATTTTAGACGTCCAGAATGGATAAGAATGAGAAAAAAACAGGCAAAGGGTGCAAGATAGGTTATACATGTATATTAGACATAGGGTGGTATTGGGAAGGGGGTTTGTTTAGAATATTATTTTTGTTACCCAGATAACCCCTTTAATATCCTCTCCCATCTATCTTCTGCTTTTTCTTTGACTTTTCTTCTGTCTTTTCTCTTTTTCTCACTTCTTGATAATGTTTAGAGATGAGCACCCCTCAGGCATGCTCAAGCCCAAACATTCAACATTTGTATCCATGTCTACCCAGACTCCCTAGGGCTGCATCCAACTTCTTTAGCCACCGGTAATCAAATGCTGAATGATCAGACTTGAGCATGCTCCAGCTGCACTCATGATCGAGTTGTGCTCATCCCTGATACTATTCCTTTTACAATTCTTACCATTCCATATGTTGTTCTTAACTTTTTCTACTTTGTCTTCTTCTTCAAAATACTTTTCCCCCTTCATATTCTTTATTTGTCCTTCTCCATCATCATCTTATTGTATCGACATTTTGTATTTTTATTCCTTCTACTTCTTGGTGCCATCAAAGTCCTACTTTTGTCTTTCTCCTACGAATCCTTCTCTTCTTATTTACATTTTATTTTTCTTCTGTCTTCTATTTACTGCTGCTTGTTTATGTTGCTTTAGCACTTCTTCCAGTTCTATGTGTTCTTATCTTTTCTCTACATTGTCTTTTTTCTTTTTACCCACTTGATATTTTACTTTTATTCTAAATTTTGTTACTTTTTTGTTGTTTTGCTTTGTCCTTCTTTATCTTCTTATTCTACTTTTTGTATTTCTGTTCCTTCTACTGGCTTCAAATTTCCTACTGCTTTGTATGCTTCTTTATTTTTATTATGTTTCTCATCAGAGTTGTTGTTCCTCTAAGCCACAATCAGTTTCACCCTGGCTAGATTGGGTATACACTCATGTTCTCCATGCCTGTGCAATGTCTGCGGTGTGGCCCCTGGGGCATTATCCCACTACCACGAAGGAAGGTCTTGGCGTGTACAATGGTTAGGTAGGTGGTACATGTCACAGTAACATACACATGATGCCAGGACACAAGGTCTCCAGCAGAACATTGAACGCCATCTTGTCCTCTTCCTATAGTGCATCCTGGTGCCATCTCCTCCCCAAGTAAGTGACGCACACGCAACCAAATGTCCACATGAAGGAAGACATGACCCAACACACCAGGCGTCTTCCTTCTCTGCTTGATGCTTACATTTCCATTGTAGATGATTTGTCCTATAAAGACAACTCCTGCTCATGACCCTTGTTAGGATCTATGGATGTCATAAAGGGAGACCCCCACTTAGGCCCCTCTCCTATAAGAATGGAACGGCTGTAAGAGTAGAGACTCAAGATGCCTGGTACAGCATGTCCACTTAATCCAGGACATTTTTCTACACTTTATAATGCCAGACGACGTGGCCTTTTCTACTGTCTGCATCTGAATGTGAAAAATTCATATAAATTTATATGTATTTTTTATTTCTATAGTTTCGGCACAACTAAATGACCCCATATCTCAGGGAGCACAATGGCCTCCTTCTGTCTGATCATTTATCCGTGCTCGTCCCTCTTCCCTTGTACCTACTTATTACAAATGTATTTAATACTAGAAATTACACAGAGTTCTTAGCCGTTTCTTTAGAACATCAATTTTATAAAATTACTTTTTAAATTACTTTTTCATTTTTTTAACTGGCGACTTACAAGGCTCCCGCTGTTTTCCTCTTGTATTATGCATGGATGAGTTTGGCAATTTTAGAGATTTTCCTAATGTTTGCATTCAATTGCGAGAGCATACTCCAAATGATTTCTCTTTTGTTTGCCTTTATTTTTTTTCCCGTTTCTCACTTATTATTCGCTGGTGAAGCTTTTATCTCTGATTGATTTAATTTTTATGTAACTTTATAAATTTCTAATTCTCGAGGAGTCGCCAGCACTTTTATAACTTGTTCTAAGCCTATTCACTGACACATATACCAGATATACAGACATAACAATGGGGCCACTGAACCGTTACCCGGCCGGGGACCATGTCCGATGACTGTAATGAGGAACAATGTAATGTAGTCAGGCATCGCGGCCATAAAGGCTGCTATTGAGAGCTTTGTGGTGTTGATTCAAGAGCTTTGTATATTCAGTGCTTGGTACAGTTACCCTTGATTAAATGGGCACATTATATAGTATATTGCTGGGACACTATAGGGGAGATTTATCAAACATTGCCCCTAGAAACCAATCAGATTCCACCTTTCATTCCTCACAGACTCTTTGGAAAATGAAAGGTGGAATCTGGTTGCTAGGGGCAACTGAGCCAGTTTACACTACCTCCCCCTCCCCTACTTTACTCCCTCCCCTACTTTACACTATCTCCCCCTTTAGGGTGCCTTCACATGTACCGTATCGCTGCGTTTTTATCGCTGCGTTTTTTGTGCGATTTTTACATGCGCGTTTTGATTTTCACATGATTTTCATGTGAAAATCAAAACGCGCATGTAATAAATGGCACCAAAAACGCAGCGTTAAAAACGCAGCGATACGGTACGTGTGACGCTACCCTTAAGCTGATCTTGCATCTTAGCTGATTCCTGCTTGGTAAAAGATTCACAGAAAAGAAACTTAAATGGAAATACTTTACTGTTTGCCAGTATATCTAAGCCTAACATGTATGATACTTAATAGTAAGCTAGATAATCTAAGCCTGTCATGTGTCATACTGTCTGCTGAGTCAGTGTATCTAAGCTCTTCGTGATAATACTCTCTGCTGTGCTGCTCAGTAAGTGGATCTAAGCCTAATCTAATGAGTATGATACTATCCGCTTCTGAGGCTATGATACTATGGTACTCACAGATGGAGAATAGGTGGGGTAGTCATAGCAGGGCCTTGGAATATCCCAGGTTTGATGTGTTAGCCGTTTAGCTCTAACTCTGACAAGGAGTTAAGTGTTGCAGGAGAGTCCTTGTACAGCTTTCCCTCTCCTGACTTGCCACTTTCCTTATCTGGATATAAAACAGATTCTTCTAAATTGAATTGTACTCTCAGTATGGACTGTTTAGAGTCTTGAGTTAAACACTCTAGACACCTGGTGCATGACCCAAGTCTATCTGGAACAGGATTTTCGATGTCTTTAATGTCTTGCTTGAAGTAGATGTTACTGGGAAATTTAACCAGGCCTAAGAATTTGTATAGGGCTTAGTAGAGAGCTGTGTCTACACAGTAGCCTACACTGACTAGAAAGTTCCAGCCCTCTAGGGAGAGAGGGTTGGACTAACGTTTGCAGGGATTGGTCCTCAACTGAAAGGGGCTCTAACTGAAAGACTCCTCCTCTTTAGTGAACACTTCAGATTGAAGCTGCCAGGGAGTTGGTCATGGGACCAAACTCCTTTCATCTTTGACCCCCACCAGAAGTGGCTATACAAAGCAGTGTTAATCCCTGCATGTCTATAATATTTCTACAAGCATGCAGTATAATAAACTTATAATACCCAGACAGAATTTAAACACTTTGTAAGAGATTCCTTGGCCACACAACAACTTTACACTTACAATAACTGGGACACGGGTATCAGGACACTGTAATACTGTATGTGATACTGTTAGTCTATAGGAGTCTTTCGTGTGTTACACTGTCCCCCGATAATAGTATCTAAATCTGTGCAATCAGAAAGACTTGTGTATCTAAGTTTATCATGTGTGGAACTGTCTTAAAGAGATGACCATAGATTCTGTACTGCCTATGCTGACTGGCCATTGCCAGAAGGAGCACACCACTGGATGTTTCTAAAACACTGACAACGGCCGATCTAAGATCCGTCTGGATGCCCAATTATCAATTTATCCTGGACAAACCATTTTTCCTGATGTATCTAAGCCTATCACATGTAATACTGTCTGATTTCGTGTATCTAAACCTATCACATGTGATTATGTCTGAGTTGGTATATCTAAGTCTATCATGTGTGATACTGTCCAAGCTGATGTATCTAAGCCTATCACATGTGATACTGTCTGAGGTGGTGTATCTAAGCCTATCATGTGTGATACTGTCTGATCTGGTGTATCTAAGCCTATCATGTGTGATACTATTTCACAGTCTTCTCCGCCCTGTAACATGTGACCCACATAGTTGTGTGTGTGGTGTACTAGATAAATGAAGTCTCTCCGGGTTGTCCTGAATCTTCTCGCTCTCATATCCTGCTTGTCCTATGAAAACACAAATCCTGACATTTACTTGCGAGGAGCTTTTTATGACTTGGAATACAAGGAGCTGCGGTGCCAGAACAATGACAAGCATTGCTCATAATTAAAGTGTGACAGCTCCGGCCTGCTGCTTCCCTGGGGGGCAGTAACTTATTTCACATAGATAGAAAATGTATAATTAAGTCTCCTCAATGACAGGAGGATTGTGCGATGCCAGCAGAATGGAGCCAGAGGTAAATAGTTCATGGGAGAGATTGTTAAATACAGTATACAGCAGTCAGTATACAGGACGGCCATTACACTGCTTACACCAATAACCCTTAGGCTGTAGAAGCTGTAAAATAAGGAAGATGTAGAGTAACAATAGAAATTATATATCCAGCAAATTCTGTGTGTGCTTGACCCTGCATGGCAATTGAACTTTTACCCCAATAGTCAGAACAGAGCAGCCCACTTATCTCCCTAGTAGTCATAGCAGACCCCTCTCCCACTTTCCTAGTTGTCAATGCAGTCCCCCCTATACCTCCATCTTCTTATTTGCTCAGTAGTCACAGAACCCCCCCATATTCCTGCAAGACCCAAGCAGGCTCGCAAAAACCCCATTAGTCATAGCAGTCCTCCATTTCCCCATTTGTCCCAGCAGCCTTCTCATTTGTTTGGTAGTCCCAGTGTGGTGTCCCACCACGGTGGTTCTTTTTCTTTTTTGTGTTTCATACACCTGTCCAAAAAGTTCCTTCTTAAAGGGGTACTCTGGCGGTCGCTATTTTGGGATCTGGCCGGGGAGGAGGTGGCTGAGGGAAGCGACGTCCACTCACCTCCCAGGTTCCAGCGGCGGGTCCCGTATCGCTACGCTCCGTTCCCCAGTGCCCGGCTGCTTCCTGGTGTCTGATGCGGGCTTGAGACGTGATGTCTCAAGTCCGCTCAGCCAGTCAGTGACAGAGGCAGAATTTGTTTCAAGTCCGCTCAGATCCTGCCTCTGTCACTGACTGGCTGAGCAGACTTGAGACGTCACGTCTCGAGCCTGCATCAGACACCAGGACGCGGCCGGGCACCGGGGACCGGAGCGCCGCGATACAGGACCCGCTGCTGGAATCGGGGAGGGGAGTGGATGTTGTTTCCCTCAGCCACCTCCTCCCTGGGCCAGGTCCCAAAATAGCCCCCCAGCCAGAGTACCCCTTTAAGTAATGCTGGAGTATTTAGAGGTTATTTTACTGTCCACCACTAGATGTCAGTATTGTACATTTCTGAGTATTGCACAGCTGTAGTTAGTAATGGGTTACTGTTTTTTCTCTTGTACCACATGGATCTGTGAGCCAATTAGCGTTCTCTCTCTTCTCTACCTATCCCTATCTTTCTCTTTTCTCACACTCTCCTCTCACCCACTCACAGAACACTTTATATATGCTGGAGATAGGAAGTCACATGGGTAGAGGAAGTGTAGCTCAGTCTTAGTGAGGTTCCTGTGCAGTGAGGAAGCCAGACAGCACAGTCCCGGCAGCAGACAGGCTGGGCCCTGTCTTATGCCAGGTCGCCTGTCAGGGACAGCAGAATCAGCCTTAGAGAGTAGTCTTAGTCAGCTTCCTGTATGGTGAGGAAGCAAGACAAGACGCACCTAGCAGTTTCTCTTCAAGTAACCTTACTCAGCACTATGCAGTGTTAAACCCCTCACTGGAGAGGACACGTCAGAAATTATCTCAACCCACGCCGTGGACTAGGAGAGTCACAGTGCAGGACTGTATTCACAAAAGGCAAAAATCTAGGAACTGATCCAGAGCAAAGTTGCTAGAAGCCTATAAACACTATCTCGCAGCGTGGTTGTCAGCAGAGAACCCTCAGCATTCCGCTCATCCCAGGTAACAGGGTCTGGGGCTTGTGTCACCCACTAGGACGGGTCCCCCGACACTGGTAGGGCATAAGGTGGTGCGAAGACCCAAAGGTCAAAACACAGGCACAAGTATTCTCTCTTTCTTCTTCAGTATTCTTCTACCTCATGCTCCCAACATCCCGGCAGAGCACATTACTACTTGGGTTGGGACTCTCACGACATCCTCCTCTTTGCTCCTCCTATTCTTCTATTATTCTATTCTATTATTCTATTCTATTCTATTATTAAGTGTATTGTCAAGTGTACTGCATGTCCCAGAACAGGCTGTCTGTTTCTCACTTTAAGTTTACTTTTATTACTATAGCCATGCCTGTCCTGGAACCTATATGCCCTGCAACTGTTTACTGTGTAATCCCTATTACTCTCAGGTTCATGTGTATATCTTGTGTGCATAACTATGTGCAGCGGTATGCAAAGGCTGGTGATCACGAGACCGTGCTCTATAACCATGGTTCCTCCAATGGCCGTCTAGCTTTGGCCAGGGGTACCATGTTACTTCCCCTTGCTGCGCAGTTCCGGCCCCTGCTCCCAAGCAAGGAGGTCGTGTGTGTGTGTCCCTCTTCACCTTCAGAAGAGTGGACTCGGGGCTCTGCTGTTGCAGTTCCTGGCTGTCCGCCTGCTCAAGTGCCTGGAGTATCCTCTCATCTGGGTGTCGTTCCTGCTCTCTATCTCCTCATTAACTCAAGATATTCACCGCAAGTACTCTAATCCACCCAGCCTCTCTATTCCTCTATCACTACTACTCCCATCATCCGGCACGCTTCACCTCAGCCTATGCAGCACCACCTTTGCTCTGTCTGTTTAAACCTGCTATATACCCGCTTGCATCTGGAAGAGACTGTTGCTACCAGTTACCTCAGTTACAATAAACTTGTAACCACCGCTGTTACTGAACCCTGGCATTGGTGTCCCTTATCTGGTGCCCCGACTAGGTACAGTGAAGAATCGCATGCCCAGTATCCCGCATAGTACCGCAGACTGGCCTACAGCTGTGCCACCCTCGTGCCATTACCGTCACAACTCTATACCCTGCAGCTGCCCCGGTTCCTGCCTGCTAGTAACACCTGCACTGCGGAGTGGCCCTCACGGGTCAGGGCATCGCATGTACCGTATCCCGTCAAGGCACAGCTGTATGTTCTGCTGCACACAAGTACTTTCAGAGTAAACGAGATTATTTATGGTAAAGAGACTCTGTGATTCTTCGCCCAACACAGTATACACACACTCCTTGAATCAGATGTTTTTTTTTTTTTATTAATTAAAGTCACAAAAAACTTTGCATTTCTTTTTTGAAAATACAATCAAACCGGACACAAAAATGACAAAGCGCAAGTACAATAAGAGCAGGAAGTCCGTAAGAACTGTACATATTAGTAATGATTGGCGGGACGTTTCCCCTTTCTGAGGGTATCAGTACCAATAGTCCAGGAGGGTCACTACACCACTCTGGCCCACTGTGATAAAAACCCCAGGTATGCCGTAGCAACCCGGCAGGACACTGTCCATAGGGGAAACAAGGTACAACCGGCCCTCTAAACTAAAAGAGCAGGTGTGCCACCATACCTGTGTGCCCAACTGGCACTGGCGTCACGACATAACATCACTGGGCCCGCCTGTATCTTGGCTAATCACCACCGGAGTGACGTCACCTCCGCCATAGCACCGCGGGGGCTCACCAAAAGTTACAGCAGAAACAAAATGCTGAAACTTCCTATTTTCGGCAGCTCACTTTTCAGCTTTGCTATGTGGACTGTTGTGGTGGCCACCGGTGTGGAGGCGCAACCTGTCACTTGCTTGATGGTGAAGTGGGACTTGACTGCAGTAGTGGTTGGTTGGGGAGTAGCTCAGCCAGATGTTAGGTTGTCATGACAACAGTGGTGGTTGGGCACACAGGTATGGTGGCACATCTGCTTTTATTTTTGGTAGGCTGGCTATACCCTTTCCCCTGTGGTCGGTAACCTGCTGGGCTCTTTGGGTGTCCCTTGGATGCTTATCTCGGTGGTCCGGAGTGGAGTTATGACCCACCCGGATTATTGGTACCGCCAGCCACAGAAAGGGGAGATGACTCAAGGAAGGTGCAATGGCTGTGTAGGTGCTTAATAAATGACCACTGAGTCCAGTTAAAATAAATAAATTCTTCTTTACTGCAGGAAGGCTTAATACAGTGATATACAGTAGGATCTTGACTTGATAATATACTTTAATCTTTAGTGACATGACCTGTGGGAGAAGTACAGTCGTGCTGACTGAGTTGTGTGCTTAGAGGTAGAAAAGGTTCAGAGAAGTAGAGAGGAGGATGTCAAGAGAGTCCCAACCCAATGTAGTACTGTGCTCTGCCGGAACTTTAGAAGGAGAATAAGTAAAATACTTGAGAGTAGAGAGAATACTTGTGCCTGTGTTTTGACTCTTTGGTCCTAGCACCACCTATTACCCACCAGTGTCGGGTGACCCATCCTAGAGGGTGACACAAGCCCCAGACCTTGTTACCTGGGATGAGGAGAGTGGTCAGAGTTCTAGCAACCTTGCTCTATGCAAATCAGTTCCTCTTTCTTCAGGATACTGTCCTGCAAGTTTAGACTGGTTCTCGACATGGGTTGGGGTGATCCCTGACTTGTCCTCTGCATAGTGTATAGAAGTGCTGCTTTCAAGAAACAAGTGCTAAGGTGTCTCATGTGTGTCCGTCCTCTACAGAGACCAACCCAAAAACTGACTCCACAGGGACCTGGCATAAGCCAGGGCCCTACTTGGCTACTGCAGGGACCATTCTGGCTTGCATCCTTCCTCTACCAAAGCCAGAGTAATACTCCCTAAGGTGTGGCTACACTTCCTCTCCCCATGTGACTTCCTTCTACAGTATCTGTAACGTGTGCTGTGAGTGGGTGAGAAGAGAGAGTGCAAGAGAAAGAGTGAGATAGAGATAGGTAGAAGAAAGAGCTCCCATTGGTGCACAGGTCCTAGACGGGTTGCACTGGTTACCTACAGCTGTGCAATACTTAGGTACACAATATACATACTAGCGACATCTAGTGGCAAAACTTACATACTACTTCATTACCACTTTTACTTTGAAGTACAGACTTTTGTTAGGGGTGTAAAGACAAGAAACACCTGTGGTGGGACACCACACTGGGACAGGATGAGCAGAGTCATGTCATTACTATGGGAAGTTTATGACAGTTGTGTTGTAGTGCTGTAACCCTAGATAACACAAACAAAAGTTAATGGTTAAAAAAAACTGACCATAGGGCACTACAGACTTGTGGAAAAGAAGGAGTACAGCACTTTCCATAGAATGTCAGGAGACCTTTACACGGAGCCAATAGAAAGTATTGTGTTTTTCGTATCATCCTTTATTTTTAAACTTTCATTAGAACTGCCATGAACTTCTAATGATAATGAGATGACTCTGCTGACTCTGCTCATTCTGTCACAGTCTACACAGCAAAGCCGGCAAGCGAGCTGCTGAAAACAGGAAGTGTCAGCACCTTGTTTTTGCTGTAGTAACCAGCTGTAGTCCTATATAACACTACCCTATAGATTCTATTCTGACTTTCCCTTATGTACAACCTGTAGCCACACAGCCTCTTGTGTCTTTAAGTAATCACACTTGACCTCTAAGCCTTTCCGGTAAATTCCAGAGTATAATATATCACCCCGTATAGAGTCCGTAAACACGCTCCCCATGTGACATTTCAATATTGTAACGTTACCATCGCTCGGATATTCATGTAAAACATTAATGGCTGATTACATGCAAAGCCACTTGTTTTTCTTAAATCCCCATCCGCGAGTTTCCTGCTGCGCCGGCGGAGCTGAGTTTAGAATTACAATGTAAATGTCAAGCAGAATAGTCGTCTGTGGCCCAGATATGTGAGGATCATTACCATGCCAACCTCCCCGGCCTCCACCACACTGACAGCCTGTCAATACTAAGCCCAGACCAGATCTGCCGCTGTGCGAGAGTGCCGGGTCCTGCAAGACGGTCAGGAGAGCTCTGGAGGGCCAGCTGTGCCACCGGGGACATCCGCAGCGATCTATTTATATGCCAAGTGCTGGAAATTGTATCATTTGTGTAATACTATCAGGATTAGCGGGAAACAGAGGAGGCCGGCGGCCGGAGATTATTCCTGAAGTATTCCAGCAGTGTTATTTATAATGAGACACTGAGAAAGCTTAACTCTCCACCCACACCCAGATCTTAGAGAGAGGAGATTATATAGAGCCAACGAGATATCAGTATCTATCTATCTCCTATCTATCTATCTATCTATCTATCTATCTATCTATCTATCTATCTATCTATTGCCTATCTATCTATCTATCTATCTATCTATCTCCTATCTATCTCCTATCTATCTATCTATATATCTATCTATCTATCTCCTATCTATCTCCTATCTATCTATCTATCTATCTATCTCCTATCTATCTATCTATCTATCTATCTATCTATCTATCTATCTATCTATCTATCTCCTATCTATCTATCTATCTATCTATCTATCTATCTATCTATCTATCTCTCTCTCTCTATCTATCTATCTATCTATCTATCTATCTCCTATCTATCTATCTATCTATCTATCTATCTATCTATCTATCTATCTATCTATCTATCCAATTTGTTCATGTGTTTTAAGAGAGTTTAGGAACCTAAAATATCTCTCAGAAGTGATCCAGGCATTGATATATGATGTTGTTTAGTAGTTCTGCAGCAGCTGAGGTGTATTATGAGGTTCTGCAGCAGCTGAAGTGTATTATGAGGTTCTGCAGCAGCTGAGGTGTATTATGAGGTTCTGCAGCAGCTGAGGTGTATAATGAGGTTCTGCAGCAGCTGAGTTGTATAATGAGGTTCTACAGCAGCTGGGGTGTATTATGAGGTTCTGCAGCAGCTGAGGTGTATTATGAGGTTTTGCAGCAGCTGAGGCATAGTATGATGTTCTACAGCAGCTGAGGCATAGTATGATGTTCTGCAGCAGCTGAGGCATAGTATGATATTCTGCAGCAGCTGAGGTATATTATGATGTTCTGCAGCAGCTGATGTGTATTATGATGTTCTGCAGCAGCTGAGGTGTGTGATGAGGTTCTGCAGCAGCTGAGGTGTATTATGATGTTCTGCAGCAGCTGAGGTGTATTATGAGGTTCTGCAGCAGCTAAAGTGTATTATGAGGTTCTGCAGCAGCTGAGGTGAAATTATGAGGTTCTGCAGCAGCTAAAGTGTATTATGAGGTTCTGCAGCAGCTGAGGTGTATAATGAGGTTCTACAGCAGCTGAGGTGTATTATGAGGTTCTGCAGCAGCTGAGGTGTATTATTAGGTTCTACAGCAGGTGAGGAGAATTATGAGGTTCTGTAGCAGCTGAGGTGTATTATGAGCTTCTACAGCAGGTAAGGAGAATTATGAGGTTCTGCAGCAGCTGAGGTGTATTATGAGGTTCTACAGCAGGTGAGGAGAATTATGAGGTTCTGCAGCAGCTGAGGTGTATTATAAGGTTCTGCAGCAGCTGAGGTGTATTATGAGGTTCTGCAGCAGCTGAGATGAATTCTGAGGTTCTGCAGCAGCTGAGGAGCATTATAAGGGTTCTGCAGCAGCTGCGCTGTGTCACTGGTAAATATCTGCGTATGATACCTGCATTATATACTTTTATATACATGTAGCTCATGTTTGCAGCATTTTCAGTGCTTTCAGGCACATGCTGAGCAGGATGACCCCATGTTGTTTAGTTTCCTATACCGTCTTTTCCCACAATCCCCGCTGTCTTTGTATTTGGGGCCTCCCAGACTAAATCCTGAGGCTCCAGAAAAGGTTTCCATCTCTGTGGTGGACAATGAGCCCCCTTTGACGCTTTCTCCGCTCCAATTAATGTCACAGCCAGATTGAAGCAAATTGAGCTCCCCGTCCTTCAGCGCCATATCAATGGCAGAGAGACAGAAACGCGTTTCGCTCCCTTATTGAGATGCATTAGGCGAGGGGAGGTGTAAGCGTACATGCCCCCTCCATTATCCAGCCTGTCTCCCCTTATACACCTTTATTAGGTCCTGCCTGCTATCAGATTTCGGCTCTGACTAGAACGCTTTCTCAGTGGTGACTTTGGCGCTCGGATATTTAAGTGATTTCTCGCAGCAATATTTTAAGGAGCAGAGAAAATTGTGTCTTAAAAGCCACTTATGAGATAAGAGTCTGCCGAGCGAATGGGAGCGAGTGCCGCGTCTTCTTGACACTTGTTCCATGCGGTTACAATGACACATCGTGCTGAGCGCTGATTGCGCCGGAGCCGGAACGGAAACAGAACATTTAGTGAAGGCGGCCATTTCTATTAATTAAGATACTGTGATTCCGGGGATAAGCAGAACAAATTGTTATTATTACCGGGATTTTCTTAAACATTAAGGGGATAAGGAATCAGAGAAGGATGAGAAGCAGGAAGTATACAGAGATAAGTACAATGGTGGTGGCAAAGAGTGATGTGGAGGGGGAGTGGAGTAATGTTGGGGGGAGAGGAGTAATGTAGAGCGGGGGAGTGAAGTAATGCAGAGGGGGAGTATTATAATATAGAGGGGGAAGTGGAGTAATGTAGGGGGGGCGGAGTAATGTGGAGGGGGAGCAGAGTAATATAGTGGGAGAAGAGAGGAGAGTAATGTACAGAGAGGAGTGGAGTAATGTAGGGGGGCGGAGAAGTGTAGAGGGGGGAGTGGAGTAATCTGAGGGGGCGGAGTAATGTACATTGGGAAGTGGAGTAATGTAGGGGAGAGCGGAGTAATGTAGAGGAGGCGGGGTAATGTGGTGCGGGAGTGGGGTAATGTAGAGAGGTAGCGGAGTTATGTAGAGGGGGGAATGGAGCGGATTAATGTAGAGGGGGAGTGGGGTAATGTGGGGGGCGGAGTAATGTAGAGGGGAGAGCAAAGTAATGTAAAGGGAAAGCAGAGTAATGTAGGGGGGAGCGGAGTAATGTAGAGGGGGAGCAGAGTCATGTAGAGGGGAGAGCGGAGTGATGTGGAGGGGTAGTGGAGTCATGTGGAAGGGGGAGCGGAGTAATGTAGATGGGAGAGCAAAGTAATGTAGAGGGGGAGAAGAGTAATGTAGAGGGGAGAGAAAAGTAATGTAGAAGGGAAGAAGAGTAATGTAGGGGGGAGCGGAGTAATGTAGAGGGGAGAGAAAAGTAATGTAGAGGGTAAGAAGAGTAATGTAGAGGGCAGAGTGGAGCGGATTAATGTAGAGGGGGGAGCAGAGTAATGTTGAGGGGGGAGTGGAGTAATGTGGGGGAGCACAGTAATATAAAGGGGGAGCGAAATAATGGAGAGGGGAGAGCCGAGAGGTTCCTATACTTCAGAGCTCCTGTAAGAATGAGGACTAGGAGAGGATTAGGATAACAGAAGGATGCCCCGTCCTCAAATCTCAGTTGTCTTATAATCTGCCATAGATTGTCCTTCATATTAGCCAAAATACTCCCTTTCATTGCCCCCTTGTCAGCTATAGAACCCCGTCAGCTTCAATTGACAATGTTATAGATGCCCCCCTCTCCTACAGATGCCTTTTTCAGCTACGGATGCCCCTTTGTCAATCTAAAATTGCCCCCCCCCCCACATCAACTGGGGGGGGGGACACCTATAGCTGACATGGAGGCGGTCTCTGTATATCTGTGGACACCCTATGGCACTTACTGATTTACCCTATGTCAGCTGTAAATAGCCCTCTGGTGACACAGTAGCAGTCTGTGACTGATGGGGGAGGCGATTTCTCATTGACAGAAAGTCATCTGTGGATTACCCTCTTGTTAGCCATAGATTGCTTCCCATGTCAGAATCCAACTGTCCTCCCAATTTCTCAGCCTCAATGCTCCTCTATCAATACCGCGTTTTTCCGAAAATAAGAGAGTGCTTTATATTAATTTTTCTTCCCAAAGAGACACTATATCTTCTTTTCGGGGGATGTCTTATTTTTGTCACCCTGGCCTCCCCCCTCGGCTCTCCCTTGTTGGCTCTTTCTACCCAGCCTCTCCCCTCGGCTCTCTCCCCCAAACCCCCCTCCCCTGGCATACTCACTAACGCCCAGGAGACAGGAACGTGCGACGGGAGGTCGGGACTTGCAGCTGTGTGGCAGAACGTGCAGCGTGACGTTGGCACATGCAGACTTTGCTCTGTATTGCCCGTAGATGCCCCTGTGACTCAGTTATGCTTCTGTCAGCCACAGTTTTTAACCCCTTCCTCCAACCATATGAATCTGGGGGATATTTATAGATGCCAGAAGGGCAATATGTAACTAACAGAACAGTCTTGGACCCTCTGTCCATCCTCCCAACCACAGTTGCCCCACATCTAATGGTCCCGGTGATTATAATACTTCTGGAAACCAAAAATCCACATTTCACATTCACTTGACCTTGTCGTCTTAGAGACCGATAAGGAAGTGTCGAGAGAATCTTAAACTTTAAGTCGTCCCATTTTTCATTATATGAACCTTATCCAGAAATAAAAGCCCCCCCTATGGAGGTCCTGACCTCATCTGTTCTTCTACTGCCCAGAACTCAAACCAGAGGAAATCTTGCAGACTCCGACATCATAGAGAAGTAAGAAAATCATTAAACTCACACTGTGCCCAGAAGTCCTTACTGAGAATTTCACACGTCTTTGATCTTCCGGGAATTGTGATGTCACTTGTGGTTCTGTAAAATATGTTACATGTGGAGAACGAGAGCAAAATGACTGATGCCAGGTCACCCCCCATCCGACTGATGGAAGGTTAATGAGATTTTACTGTGAACTCAGGAGTAATCTGAGGGATGTGGTTTCTCTAGACAGACATAAGTTCTTCTGCTGGGAAGTGATGGGAAGTAACAATGGTATGAGGACTAACACGGACGGCTTTGATCTTTGCTATAGTAGAAGTCTGGGTGACCTGGAGAGTTTCGGATTACTAAAATTTTTGAGAGATTTCACTGGATGGTAGTAAGTTTTGGGGTAGTAAGGTCAAGAGTATGGGAGCAGCACAAGAGAAATCCTGGCAATGGTAATGTAAAGAGTGCAGAGGACTTTTTTGGTTATCCCTCTGGGTGCTGTAAAAAGCTCCCGAACCCCACCAACTGTTGTCTTCTCCCCGATTCCGGACACGTCACAACCCGGGATCCACGTCACATACTGGTGGGATTTAGCCCACTCAACCATTCAGTGACTGCAGCGGTGTACCGCCCCAGTCAGTAACTGGCTGAGCGGAGCATCAGTCAGCCGGGTCATGACGTAGCAGGTGGGAAGCTCAGAAGACAGTCGGTGGTGGGGTCTTGGAGTAGCTCTGCGTGGGCACCGGGACAGGTGACTATGACATGTGTGCCTGTATCGCTGCAATGATACTTCCCCGTTTACTTCCCAGCCGGACTTCTCCTTTAAGCTAGTTCCATCTGCCCCTCCCTGTCTGAGTGTTATTGCATTCCACTACACATAACAAAGGTGTTTGCCAGCTCGTCCTGCTGAATCCCCATATATCCTGACCTGTGCCTATTCTCTGGATTACACTTTCTGCCTAACCCTCATCTGTACTGCCTGCCTCTCTCATTGCTGACTTGGATTGCCTGACCTGTCTTGAAGCTGCCTGCCCTGACCCTTTAATTTGTCTGACTATGATTTCTGCCTTGTACCTGGTACTGTGCTGACTCCACACTGACAACCCAGCCTGCTGACCACATACAGTTTAATTAGCCCGTACCAACTCTGGTCCTTGGGACCGACACTTGTGCAGCGACCTGGTGTACTCTAGCCACAGAGATCCAACTTCTGCATCCTGGATGAAGACCCAGAGGGCATTTAGACTCCACTCTCTGGTGTGGCCCAAGGCCACGCTGGTTGAGTAGCACAGCAGGTCCACATTCTCAACTGAATTTTACTCAACTCTTATTCTATACTTACACACAAAGCTTGGCTCTGGTACTGTATTTATGTACTGAGCTTGGTTATATTACTGTTTAATGTACTAAGCTTGGTTCTGGTACTGTATTTTTTTTTATTCTGCTTCACTATAACAGAATAGCAACCCCTCTGATGCAGACTTTGTACATATAGAGCTTTAACGGATGAGTATATTATAATATAGGTATGTCTATCATGTGCAAGTAAATAGTATATTCAAGAATTATACCAGCATGTGATCAGGAATATTATGAATAATAATCCTATAATTCATGTACAAAAGAACTGTTTTAGAGGTCTGAATTAGCGCTTTTAATTCATTCGTAATGGTTGCATTTTTGGCTTTTACAACTTTCCCAGATATTGAAGCTCTTGTAAATGACAAGTGTCCTCGGCTGAGCAGCCACCTGTTCACACTGCAGCGTCCGTATAATCAGATTTCTTCTCATCTGCATTTTAATGACCTTCCTAAAAATAGTTCCTGTAGGAGAGCCAGCAGAATTACAGAACAAGGCAGCGCTCATCCCGGCTGATCCCGAGCAAGGAAACATCGGTGTATAATAGTGAAGATGACGAGGGGCAAGAACTAAACTAGTGTTACTGTGTCAGCCTCCCAGATCCTGGTATAATATGTGAAACTCAGCTTCCTCTGAACAGCAGCAATATAGCTCTTCACTTCATCATCATATCTATCTATCTATCTAGTTTTTCTAGTTATCACTGACCTTATTACATGGGGCAATATCAGCTTGTTTTGGGGCAATAATTGACTTGTGTAATAGGCCCCTGAGTTTCTTCTTCACAATAATAGTGCCTCCTTACTCCCCGTGCAGTGACCTTTGGCTGCTAGATGTTGGATTAGCAGGGTGAGTTCGAAGTGTATCAACTAGGCACTTGTCACAGAGGCCAGGAGTGGTATGTAATACACTGACACACAGCTTTTGTAATAGAACAGGTGTAGGTACTGCAGGTTTAGCAGGGCTCTGACCACCTTGGGAGTGGTGACAAACAGTACTTGTGTCCACCAGGATAAATGTCCGCCTTTGCTATCTTGTGGGCACCGAGTGACAGACAATCAGGAATGCAGGCCTCAAATCCCGGTAAGCTAGCTGTCAGAGTGACCCCTTAGGAATCCTAGCACTGGCAACAGAGTTCTCGGCTTGAAGATGCACTTAGCTAACTGCTGACTTGACTTGACTTGAAATCCTCCTGCAAACTGCTACAATAGCCCCTCTGTGTGGATAAGGTAATCTCCTACCTCTCGGGCCTCACTAGTATTTCTTTAGCTAGACATGGCTAGTAACTCACTCTCTGGAACCTAACTCCACTTCTCACACACTAACTCCAATCTCCTCTGATCTGCTCTAATCCAGTTTCACGTTACCTCATATATCCCAAGGGAGCTTTAGGATTAGGGGAAACACACCTTGTGACAAAACATAAGGCCTCTGGTAGGTTGGGAGTGAGGTGTGGGCCTGGCATGGGGTACTCTTGACAGGGATTGGATCTCAGTCAGCTTCAAATTACACTTTTGATAGGGAAAAACACATAATCCAAAGCAGTTAACCCTTTTATTACATTTCCCTGCAGCCTAGCTCAATAGTGTACTAGGAGACAGTGACACCAAGTGGTGGGAGTAGCATACTACAGACCTCAGTCTCAGAGCATATACATACACAGTACGAACCTTTACCTGCTTACAGAGGCAGTGGATACCCACTCTGGTACACATTAATAGTGCTTCCTTACCGTCCATACACAATAATAGTGCACCTTAGTGTCTAAGTTACTGTAATAGCGTACTTCCCAAGTGACCCTCTTTTGGAGGGAGAGTCCCTACTTTTGACCCACGTCCCTCTGTGCCTCTTTGCCCCTTACATGTCCCTCTTTCTGATCTAGGAATAAGATTTGCATTAATTAACTTTTTATGTTGCTCTAGAAAGTGTCTGGTTTCTTACTGTATAATAGACCCAAATGTGTATAATATTCTATTATGTGGTGCAAATTAGATCCTAAAAATTGTTATATTCAGATGAATCATGTGACAATATGGCACATCGTTTCACACATGCAAACTCATTAATTTCTATTGCAGTGTCCCAAAACACAAGGACTACTACTCCTATTATGGCCATTTCTATTGCTGTGTCCATGCCTGTTCTGGTGAGTGTTTGCACTGCAACTGCTGCTGGTTTTCCCCTAGTATTCTCTAGTAATGTGCATTCTCATGTGTATTCTCATGTATTCCTGTGTATTATTACATTGTACAGTGGTATGCAAGGCTGTTGATCACGTGACCGTGCCAGTGCCCTGTAACCATGGTTCCTCCAATGGCCGACTAGCTCTGGCCAGGAGCAACCATGCGACCTCCCACTTCCTCCTAACAAGTTAGTCTTCCCCCTGCTTCCAAGCAAGGAGGGTGTGTGTCGTCCCTCTCCTACCTCAGAGGAGTTGGACTTCATCTTTGCAGCTCCCACTTCGCCACTAGAAGTGTGGATCGGGTGCTCTGCTGTATTCAAGTCTTCGGCTGTATCTGCCTGCTCAAGTGTCCGGAGTCTTCCCTCTCATCTGGGTGTCATTCCGTTATCTCTCATCATCGCTACAAGGATTCACAGCAAGTATTATTCTCAAGCTAATTCACCCAGCAACGCTATTTCACTCATACTCCTACTCCCATCATCCGGCACGTATTCTCACAGCCTATGCAGCACCACTCCTGCTTTATTTGTCAAAGCCTGCTATATACCCGGTTGCATCCGGACAGAACTGTTGCTACTAGTTACCTCATCTATAATAAAACCGCTGTTACTGAACCCTGGCATTGGTGTCCACTAACTGGTGCCCTGAAGACTCGCATGCCCATCATCACCCGCAGATTCCACAGACCGGCCCTACAGCTGTGCCGCCCTCAGGCCTATACTGTGACAAGTATAACCCCTGCAGCTGCCCCGGTCATTGCCCGCTCATAACACCAGCACTGCGGAAGTGGCCCCCAGGGGCCAGGGCATCGCACTATGACCGCACAATAACATCTGTTGGTGTTACAGCTCCATTTTGGTGCCATAATCCGTATCATACAGTGGGTCAATGCAAACATGGACAGTTACTGAAACACACTCGTAATCCTGTCCGTGGTTGCAGGTCTAAAATTACAGACAGGGTTACTGATGTGTGAATGGGACCTAAGGATGCAGTTACACATACTGCTGCAGATTGATGCATTTTGTTAGAATGATATCTGCAAATATGCAGCAGATCCAGTATGTGTAACTGCATCCTTAGGTCCTATTCGCACATCAGTAACCCTGTCTGTAATTTTAGACCTGCAACCACGGACAGGATTATGAGTGTGATTCATTAACTGACCATGTTTGCATTGACCCACTGTATGATACGGATTATGGCACCAAAACGGAGCTGTGGGATTGTATCCTTAAATTAAAGTATAGAAACTTCTGTAAAACCACAAATGTCCCTCTTTGGCTGTTCAAAAAGTTGGGAGGAATGGTAATAGTGCAGCAATACAGAAAAAGAATCACCTAGTACCCTACTTACATTGAAACTGTTCTCTCAATGGTCTCCTTAAATATTAATGCCCCCTTAAAAAGCAATAGCCAGAGGGACGGACGGTCACTTGATAGGTGTTGTAGTGTGAAACCACTCCGGTGGTGGATGGCCGAGATACAGCCGGACCTTAATGAATTGTCACGTGACGCTAGTGCCTGGCGGACACACAGGTGTGATGGCACGCCTGCTTTTAGGGTGTAAGGCCGGTTGTACCCTTTTCCCTTGTGGTCAGTGTTCTGCCGGGTTGCTACCGAGTCCCTTGGGATGGTGTCACAGATGATATAGTCACGGATGGCCAGAGCAGTGTAATGACCCTCCCGGATAGTAGGGAAAGGGGAAGTGTCCCAAGGTTGCAGTGTGTATGCTGTGTAGGTGGTGATGAATGACCACAGACTCTTGAGATAACGTTGAGTTGGTTTACTACTTGTAAATGTGCAGCAGGTAATACAGAAGATCTTTGATATATACTTGACAAAGTTCCAATAAAAGACTTGAACATAGGACAACCAGATCAGTAGGCTAAGTGCAGAGTAGGAGACAGTTGTGTCGATAAAGTTGTGCTGAGGTAGAGTAGTAGAGGGTAGGATGCCGTGAGAGTCTCAACCCATGTAGTAGTGTGCTCTGCTGGGATGTTGGAGGATATAATAGAATACTTGTAGAAGAAGAAGAGGAAGAACACCTGTGCCTGTGTATTGACCTTTGCTTTAGTCTTCACACCACCTTATGCCCACTAGCATTGGCCGAACCGTACTAATGGGTGACACAGGTCCCAGACCTTGTTACCTGGGTTGAGCGGAATGCTGAGAGTTCCCTGCTGACACCCGTGCTTCGAGATGGAGTTCATTGGCTACTGCAACTTTGCTCCACCGGATCGGTGCCTAGCTCTTTGTCCTGCACTGTGACACTAGTGGATACTGTCCTGCACTGTGACTTCTGTTTTGTCTCCTTGCTTAGGTTGAGGTTATCTTTTTGCTAGTCCTCTCCTGAGAGGTTTAACACTGCATAGTGCTTTGTGTGGGTACTTGTAAGAAGGTGTGATGTCTTGCGTCCTACCCATGCCGGGTACTGGCTAAGACTGACCTACTCGGGGACCTGGCAGAGGGCCAGGGCCCAGGCAGGACCGCTGTGGAGAGCTATCTAACTTGCCTCTTTCCTCCTTACCGTCCTAAACAGAAAGCTCTTGCTCCTCCCCCACCCATGGGAATAACTTCCTCTAAAGCGTGTAGGGTGCGCTGTGATTGGGTGAAAAGAGTGCAATAGAAGAACAGAGAGGAGAGGTGATAGGAAATAAGAAAGCAGAATTCCTACTAGTCCACAGAATCTGGTACACATAAACACAATTGGGGAGATTTATCAAGCATGGTATAAAGTGAAACTGGCTCAGTTGCCCCTAGCAACCAATCAGATTCCATCTTTTATTTTCCAAAGAATCTGTGAGGAATGAAAGGTGGAATCTGATTGGTTGCTAGGGGCAACTGAGCCAGTCTCACTTTACACCATGTTTGATAAATCTCCCCCAATAACCCTTTGCGATCCTTAAACTGTGCAGCTTCTATACTCCAATACATAATACAGCGACATCTTGTGGTCAACTCTTAATACTACTTTCACCATAATAAGACCACAAAAAGTACAGCCTTTTGCTAAGGGTGTATGTAATAGTAACACCCCTAGTGGGACACCACACTTACACAGTAAACATGCCCCTTGGTACACTCTTCATAGTAAAAGTGCAGCCTTACTGCCTCTGATCAGAGTCCTCCTGTTACTCTATGACTGATCACCATCTTCCTGTTATTCTGTGACTGATCACAAGTGCAAAAGAAGAAAGAATATGGTGCAGCACTCAGCAATAATAGCAACTTCTTTATTTTATTCCAAAAAAGCGAAGTTAAAAATATTAGCCGTTAGGCTGACAGGGCGGACTACAGCCATTTTGCAGGCAAATGAATCGCTTCCTCTAACCTCCTGACTGATCACTGTCATCCTGTAACTCTATGACTGATAACTGTCATCCTGTTACTCTGTGACTGATCACTGTCATCCTGTAACTCTATGACTGATCACTGTCATCCTGTTACTCTATGACTGATCACTGTCATCCTGTTACTCTGTGACTGATCACTGTCATCCTGTAACTCTATGACTGATCACTGTCATCCTGTTACTCTGTGACTGATCACTGTTCTCCTGTTACTCTATGACTGATCACTGTCGTCCTGTTACTCTATGCTTGATCACTGTTCTCCTGTTACTCTATGACTGATCACCATCCTGCTGTTACTCTATGACTGATCGCCATCCCCCTTTTACTCTATGACTAATCACCGTCCTCCTGTTACTCTGTGACTTAACATCCTCCTGTTACTCTATGACTCATCACCATCTCCCCCGTCCCCATTACTCTATGACTGATCACAGTCTTTCCGTTATTCTATGACTGATCACAATCCTCCTGTTACTCTATGACTGATTGTGGTGTCCCACCACGGATGTTTCTAGTCTTTACACCCTTCATGTAAGTCTGTACCTAGGTATTGTACGGCTGGATGCAACTAAAGGCTTATTGTTTTATGATCTGTGCACCAATGGGAGTTCTTTCTCTTTTCCTCCTATCTCTATTCTCTTTATCTTGCACTCTCGTCTAACCCAGAGTCTTGCTCAGGCTTTTGTGGGGGAGGAACGCGGGGAGACCGATCCCTGTAGTGGCTGAGGGGGGCCCTGACTCCTGCCAGGTCCCCTGTGGACGGTCTTACTCTGGTCTCTGTAGTGAACGGATGCACATGAGACACATTACTACTGTTTTCTTGAAAACAGCACTTCCACACACTATGCAGTGCTGAATGCACTCTTAGAGAAGACAAGTCAGGGATCACCCCAACCCACACCGAGAACCAGTCTAAAAGAGCAGGACAATATCCAGCAGAAGAAAGGAGCTGATCCAGATAGAGAAAAGTTGCTAGGAGCCTACGTACTCGTAATCGGAAAACTCTGACCACTCTGCTCATCCCAGGTAACAAGGTCTGGGGCTTGTGTCACCCTCTAGGACGGGTTGCCCGACACTGGTGGGCAATAGGTGGTGCAAAGACCAAAGAGTCAAAACACGGGCCCAAGTATTCTCTCTACTCTCAAGTATTGTACGTATTCTCATTCTAAGGTTCCATCAGAGCACACTTTTACCCTAAGTTACTCTCTCGACATCCTCCTCTTTACTTCTCAGAACGTATACTACCTCTCAGCACGCAACTTAGTCAGCACGATTGTATCTCTCTCTCTCACAACTTCCCAGCACAGTTCAAGTTAATAAAGATATTATCAAGTCAAGATTGAGTCTTCCTACAGTAAAGAAAAGTTTATTTATTTTAACTGGACTCAGTGTTTATTCGCTAAGCACCTACACAGCCATTGCTTCCTCCTTGGGTCATCTCCCTTTTCTGTGGTTGGTGGTACCAATAGTCAGGGTGGGTCATAGCTCCACACCGAACCACTGTGAGAAGTACCCAAGGGACCCCCTCACATCCCGGCAGGTCACCAACCACAGGGGAAAGGATATAGCCAGCCCCTTTAAAATATAAGCAGGTGTGCCAGTATACCTGTGTGCCCAACCGGCACTGGCGTCACAACAACCTAACATCTGACTGAGCTATATTCCGACCAACCACCATAGAATTGGCGTGACACGTTATCACCGGTTGAGCGTCCTGATTAAGGATGGTCCAAACCTGCCGAGGTTCGGGTTCGTATGAACCCCAACGCTCGGCATCAGACTCCTGCTGTCTGGCTGCTCCGTGCAGCGGGTGGATACAGCGGGAGGAACGCCTGGAAAACTGGGATACAGCCTATATGGCTATGGCTGTATCCCAGTTTTCCAGGCGGTCCTCCCGCTGTATCCACCCTCTCCACATAGCGGGCAGACAGCGGGAATGATTACCGAGAGTTGCAGGCTCGGACCATCCCTAGTCCTGATCATCGTCCTTCTGTTACTCTATGACTGATCACTGTTCTCCTGGTACTCTATGACTGATCACTGTCCTGTTGTTTATTTATGTAGAAAGAAGGAACATGTGTATATACCAAGACTGATCAGAAGTTCATGAAGTTATGTAGCTATCTGCCTCCTGCCCAGCGCTTACAATGGCCGGTGACAGGTTACAACCAGCGCTTCCGTCACCAAAGTTTAATTTCCTGATTCCCGAGGAGAAGAAATCGATTTAGCTGTTCACCTTGTTAATGGTAGATTTAATTTCTGCCATTGTCATTTGTTCTGTGCTGTTTAAGCTCTGACGGGAGGTGAAGGATTTACTCCCGGCCATCATTCATTACAGTTAATAGATAATAAATTGTTACCAAGGGGAATAACTATCGAAGTTGGCGTTCTGATGCCCGAATCTTTAACATTTAAAGGGCCACTTAACCCTATAAAGTGGGAGGTAACACAAAGTAGGTGGGGGTTTGTCTCCTTTTCATCTCTACACTTACATGATGGGGGTCTCTAGTTTCTGGGTTGTAACCTACACCCTTTTAACCCCTTAGGGGATGATAGTAAAATAACACACGGGCAGGTTAGCTGTAAAACCTTGTTAAACTTTACAAGCAGTTTGGAGGAACACATTCTTTAAATGTTTTGGTTTTACAGTTCTCGTAGTCGATAACTCACAACTGGCAGGTTTATCTCTTGCTCTTCCTCTCTCTCGCTTTCTGCAATTTCTTACTTAACCATCTCTAGCTGTGTCACCTTTTCTCCAATGTTCATGCCAGTTAACGTCTATGAGGAGTTTCTTCTGTTTGGGAGTCTCCAATGAGTTCTCCTGCCTATGGATCCATTACTACAGAGAAGTGAAGCCAGTGGACCTCCAAATGAATCAACATCCTCAACCAGTTTCCTCCACCCTACCCCTTGAGGCCTATGTGCCACCCAACATGACCTCTTCTGGCTGAGCATGCACTGAAGGAGCAGAAGGAAGAAAAGGACAACCCAATAATCCTACAATAACCCACGCAACCACATAAACAACAAAGCAGAACCAATACTTTTTCTCGAGCATTTTCACAAACACCACCAAAGCTTACATGGTGCATGAAGGGTTAAAAAGTAAAAAAAAAAACTCACTGGGACCATCCAGATGCTTTCTTGTATATCTTTGAAGGAATTAGAGCAGGAACCCATGTTCTAAATACATAACACCAACAAAGGGTAGATTTCTTAGTGTTCATAGGGCAATTTTTAGCTAGGCTTTGTTCACACTGCTCATCATTGTCAAGGCACAGGCACCGCTTCCTTGACACTCTATGGTATTGCATCCACCACCTTGCTACATGTTACTGTGGTATGCTACTGGCATTGTGTGTGTTGATGTGCCACTGTACAGCTTAGCCAGTGATGGTATTGTCATGACGCCAGTGCTAGTCCAGCACACAGGTGGGGTGTTCGTACCTGCTTTTATGTTGTGCCTGGCAGTATTCCCTTAAATGATCATTGACCTGCCGCGCTGTGATGGGTCCCTTGGGCTCCTGTCACGGTTGTGCTGAGTAGCAAATGACCCATCCGGACTATCGGTACTGCCACCCACAGAAAGGGGAATAATGACCCAAGGTGTGTAGTGGATGTGTATAGGTGCTGGTGCGAAGGAAGAGATGACTGAGTCTCAGTGAAATAAATAGAACAGCTTTACTATTCAGTCTCTGAACAATATAAACACTTTCACAGTAGATAGATAATCTTGATACAGACTTTAGTGCTTCACTGAATCTGTGCTGCAGAGATACTTGAAAGAGAGAGGTAGTTGTAGCTGTACTTGTATAGTTGAGAGTTTAGAGAAGAGTGGAGCAGCATAGAGGAGAGGAGTCCCAACCCAAAGTAGTACTGTGCTCTGACGGAACTTTAGAGAAGAATACTTGAGACTTGAGAGTGAGAAGTTAACTTGTATCAGTGTTTAGACTGATGTCTAACCACCTTTTGCCCTACAATGTTGAGTTTACCATCCTAATAGGGTGATACAAGCCCCAGCCCTAGTTACCTGGGTGAAGCTAAAGAGATCGGATACGTAGACCCTCTTGTAGCTTTGTCCTGTCCAGGCTAGTTCCTCTGTGTTTTTAGGAAACTGCCCTGCACGTTGTACAGTGGTTCTCGGTGTGGGCTGGGTTTATCCCTGACTTGGCCTCCTTGTATTTTCTAGCACCGCATAGTAGAAATAGTTAATAGACTAGAGAAACTGAGTGTCTCTGGCTGCTTTATACACGTGTGTCTCACTACCTCACTTCACACTGTCTAGTCTATAATGAACTAACTTCATGTCCACACAGGGCTAACTAGTTACTTCCCCAGGGGCTGTGTGTGTGTGTGTGTGTGTGTGTGTGTGTGTGTGTGTGTGTGTGTGTGTGTGGAGAGTAGGCATAGGTAGAAGAAGAGAGAGTATCTCCTATAGGTCAGCACTGACCATATGCTTATTTCAGCTGTGCAACACATAACAGAGTTTAGAAATAACGCTAACACCTAGTGGTGAAACAAGAAAATGCTACCTTCATCACCACTGAACTGAAGAGAGAACCTTTAGAGAGTTTTAGAGTAAGTGGTGCCTGACAATGATGACCGGACAGTAAATGTGACCTTATTATCAGTGCACATGATGATGAAGATGAGGATGTGATTGTTGCATTGATCATTACTCTATGTTTCCTCCTACATTATTACATTCCCTGATATGACCTGAACATTGCTAATGAATATGAGGATCAATCCTGTTATCTATGGGTTGGAATTTCTAGTACAAATGCATTGACAGACATGTCCAAATGAAGACAAAAGGGGGCATTAATTAAGACTGGCGTACTCATATATTACTGCCATGGTTAATGCCTGTTTCCAGGTGTAAACCATGATAAATCAGGCGCGGAATGAGGGCATGCCTCCTCCACGTCTTGCCGCCGCTTATGCTTCTGAATGGCCATGGAAAAAAAAACCTGCACCTTTTCTGTGGTTAACACAAGCGGCACATGTTTGATAAATGTGCCCCATAGAGTCATAGAATCGGGCCCGCTAACTGATTCCGCCGGCCTGCATTCCCTTTCAGCATCACTTGAAGCTGTGGCCACACAGCTTCTAGGGATGCGCCGCCGCTGTAATGTTCAGTGTGCATTTCAGCAGCCAGGACGTGGTCTCTGCTGCAGACGTAATGATGTCACATCATTGCTGGAAGATATGACCTGCGGCTCACAGACTGGAGCGAGAAGATGGAGGGACCTGCTGCATTTCTGGAATTTCTCATGTGGCCCCATTAGAAAATTAATTGCCCACCCCTGCTATAGAAGAAGACCATGTCACTGCTATGTAGGGACACCTTGTTACTGGGCCCATACAAAGTTCCTGTCAAAAGGAGCTGAGGGTTGGTGGTCAGCCAAGAGTCACAGAAGAGGTGTGAAGGGAGAAACAAAGACCAGGACCTTTATATAGTGGCTAGACATGAGCGAAGCAGCCGGAAATTCGTTTATCAAGTTTGAATTTTCGGTCAAACTTGTTAAGATTTGAGAATGAAATCTTAACAAATTTCATTAAAACATCCAAACTATAGTAGCTACAATACTGGGACTATTACAGAAGGCCGGAATTGTTAAAGCATGTTGTTGTAAAACTGTCGAAAACTGGAAAATCACAATTTAACCCTTTGAGGACCAGGCCCAAAATCACCCAGTGGACCACGCAAATTTTGATCTTTGTGTTTTCGTTTTTCCCTCCTCCCCTTCTAAGAGCTCTAGCACTCTCAGTTTTCTATCTACAAGGCCATGTAAGTGCTTGTTTGTTACAGGAATAGTTGTACTGTGTAATGGCGTCATTCATTTTACCATAACATGTATGATGGAATTCCAAATATATTATTTATGATATAAATAGGTGAAATCGTAAAAAAGAATGCAATATGGTAACGTTTGGGGGGTTCCTGTGTCTACGTAATGCACTATATGGTAAAAGCGACATGATACCATTATTCTATAAGTCAGCCCGAACACAACCATATGCAGGTTACACAGATTCTCTAATGTTATATATGTATTTTTTTATGAAATCCTTTTTTTTGGCAATTAAATATTAATAAAATGGGCCTATTGTGACACTTATAACGGTTTTATTTTTTCACCTACGGGGCTGTATGGGGTGTCATTTTTTCCGCCATGATCTCTAGTTTTTATTAATACCATATTTGTGAAGATCGGACGTTTTAATCACTTTTTATTGATTTTTTTTTAATATATAATGTAACATAAAATTGGTAATCTGCGCATTTTTTCCCCTCTTTTCGTGTACGCCATTCACCGATCACAATGACACTTGTTATATTTTAATAGATCGGAAAATTACGCACGCTACGGTATATTATATGTTTATCTATTTATTTTTATATGTTTTATTTATATAATGGGATAGGGGGGTGATTTCAACTTTTATTGGGGGAGGGGTTTGGGGTAGTGTAATAGTGTTTTGAACTTTTTTTTTTTTACACATTTGAAGTCCCTTTGGGGGACTTCTACATACACTACTTTGATTTTTACACTGACCATTGCTATGCCATAGGCACAGCATTGATCAGTGTTATCGGCGATCTGCTCATTGAGCCTGCCTGTGCAGGCTCAGTGTAGCAGATCGCCGATCGGACCGCACGGAGGCAGGTGAGAGACCTCCGGCGGTCCGTTTCAACGATTGGGACCCCCGCAGTCACACTGCGGGGGTCCCGATCGGTAAGTGACAGGGGACTCCCCCTGTCACTTGCACTTAAACGCCGCGAACGTCGCAGCGTTTAAGGGGTTAATGACACGCAGCAGCGCGATCGCTGCAGCGTGTCATTACCGGTGAGGTCCCGGCTGCTCACTGCAGCCGGCCCCCACCTCCTATGAAGCTTCATAGCCGGAGAAACACCCAGGACGTAGGGTTACGTCCAGGGTCGTCTGGGGACAGACTTCCATGACGTAACCCTACGTCCAGGGTCGTCTAGGGGTTAAACAAAATGTCAATCATCCAAGTTTTTTTGGCGAACTTCCTCAACGAATTGTCGAGAATTCGCTTTGCAGAACAAAGTCAATTGACATTGAAGTGCGATTCTCATTGAATCTTGATTCACCAAATTCGCACATATCTAATAGTGACCTGGCAGCTATGGGAATTGTCCCCATCATGAGTGCCAGCAGAGGCATAACTTTAAAACTACTCTGTACCCACAATCTGACCCCCCCCCCCCCCCCCCCCAACCGGATAGCTGCTTTTAATCCACAGTCTGTCCTGGGGTCTGTTCGGCAGGTGACGCAGTTATTGTCCTAAAAAACAACTTTTAAACTTGCAGCCCTGTGCCCAACAGGCATGGCCTAGATTGTGTATGCATCAGAGCTCCGCAGCCGAAAGATCATCCGGCCGGTACTTAAGTACTGGCCGAGATGATCCGGCCAGAGACCAGCTGTTCCGTGACCTGGCCGGGGTCACGGAACGGCCGGTCTCTTACGTAGTGTGAACATAGCCTTAAAAACTAAAAACACATTGATAATCTTATTGCCAATCGCCACTGGGGAAAAAAAAACCTATGTAAAACAAAATATTGCAAGTTTCATTATGGCCTCTAGATGTCAGTATAACAAATGTATATTAATAGAAAGCTATCTCTCTTTACAGCCTGCTGTGACTCAGAATATTTGTCATCATCTGATCTTGAATAAATTGGTTAATACATTGCAAATAAACAAACCGGCTGGAAATTGGAAAGAAAATGGTAAAATACATGATTTGATTGTTATCTGTAGTTTATATCATTCCTTTAGCGTTTATTATGTAATACACATAAAAAGCTTTGAAATCAATGGATTTTTATTGTTGAAGAGTGGAAGTTATGGAAATTCCCAATGGGTTTGTACCGATTACCAAGTGCTGTGAACCATATGTTCCTGGCCTTTAGGGAAGACCCAGATCACGGGCCCCTACCATTATCTTCTGACATGTCACTGAGAAGTTATTGCACAGGAAGACCCTTGAACTGAGAAACCCCCCTTATATGTAAGCAGGTTATTCCCCTGTTGGCTCCAGGTCTGCAGAGCGTGCATTGCATAAGATCCAGACAGGTGGGCATTGCATGGTTAACTGAGCTGAAATAAGTGCTAACATCCTATTTACACATCACCTTTCTATGTCTTTTTTATTGTTGTGATCCCTTTAACGCAAACACTGCAGTGATTCATCAGTTTTTCCCCTGTGCATTACACTGAGGCTGTATTTATAACCATGCACATGTCCTATGCAGAATGGAAGGGGAACGGCTGTGCTCACTTTGTATTCTGCAGATATAATAGGGAGCAGTGACCTGTGAGCTCTTAGTCCAGCAACCGCAGCATTTAATGGCTTTATACTGCGCTGCCAGGGATTATTGTATAAGGCATTAAATGTGCAAAGAACTCGTACTCTGTAAAGCCTGTATAATATCTCAAATAATGGAGAACAATGGGCAAGACAATATCTTTTAGGTATATATTTTTTTATTTTGAAAATTTAGGGGTCATAATTCTAGTGTGTAATATCATTAGTGTATAATGATATTTACTAAAATCAAAGAAAAATATAAGTACTATAATACTGCTCCTATATGCAAGAATATAACTACTATAATACTGCCCCCTATATACAAGAATATAAGTACTATAATACTGCTCCTATATGCAAGAATATAACTGCTATAATACTGCTCCTATATGCAAGAATATAACTACTATAATACTGCTCCTATATACAAGAATATAACTACTATAATACTGCTCCTATATGCAAGAATATAACTGCTATAATACTGCTCCTATATGCAAGAATATAACTACTATAATACTGCCCCCTATATACAAGAATATAACTACTATAATACTGCTCCTATATGCAAGAATATAACTACTATAATACTGCCCCCTATATACAAGAATATAACTGCTATAATACTGCTCCTATATACAAGAATATAAGTACTATAATACTGCTCCTATATACAAAAATATAACTACTATAATACTGCCTCTTATATACAAGAATATAACTACTATAATACTGCCCCTATATACAAGAATATAACTACTATAATACTGCCCCTATATAAAGGAATATAACTACTATAATACTGCCCCCTATATACAAAAATATAACTACTATAATCCGACATGGAGAGAGGGGAGCGGCTGCACATCACACCTATGGCTGATACTAATGCTGCTAAGCCTATTTTAAAAAAACAACGTCAGGATGTTGGAATATGAATTGATCAAGCCATATCGCCCCGTGTACCAATGTGCAGGTCTCCTGGTTTGGACCTCAGGGCTGTGGAGTCGGTAAGCAGCAGCTCCGACTCCAACTCCGACTCCGACTCCTGAATTTTAACAGGACCAACTCCGACTCCGACTCCTGAATTTTATCAGGACCAACTCCCGACTCCGACTTCTGCTTCTTCATAAATGGCCAGTCATATACTAGGGGAGTTATTTATCACACTGGCTCAGCAGCTTCTCCCTAATGTACTACATGATCCTGGGGCGACTTCTGAAACATACAAAGGAAGTTTCTCCTGTGTGTGCAGTGGATGCAGCCAGTCTCCAGCCTCCATGTCCTGAACAACTCAGAACTAGACTAGATGGAGCAGGTTGTCTTTTCCTGCTGACAGTCTTCTATGTTTCTAACTAAATATTCACCATACTTAAAAAAACACTGCTAACAATGCCAGATACCTGTGAAATAGAGGTCAGCCATAGTGATATACAGGGGGTCACACGTAGTGATATAGAGAGGGGTCACACATAGTGATATAGAAGGTCACTGTGGGGGCACGCAATAGCACGTACACACACACAGCCTGCTGCAGCCATAGCATACACACACACAGCCTGCTGCAGCTATAGCACACACACAGCCTGCTTTAGCCATAGCAAACACACACAGCCTGCTGCAACCCTAGCACACACACACACAGCCTGCTGCAGCCATAGCACACACACACACACACACAGCTTGCTGCAGCCATAGTGCACACCACACACACACACACACACACACAGCCTGCTGCGGCCATAGCACACATACACACAGCTTGCTGCAGCCATGGTGTGCACACGCACACACACACACACAGCTTGCTGAAGCCATAGCACGCATACACACAGCCTGCTGCAGCCATAGCACACACACAGCCTGCTGTAGTCATAGCACACATACATACAGCCTACTGCAGCCATAGCACACACACACAGCCTGCTGCAGCCATAGCACACACACAGCCTGCTGTAGTCATAGTACACACACAGCCTACTGCAGCTATAGAACACTGAAGAAAAACACACAATCTTCTCCCAGAGAGAAAACACCACACTGAGGACAGAAGTTACACCTACACTACTTATGTCTTCTCCTCCTCCTCTATATTACACAGGATATCTTCATATTACACTGCTGCTCAAATACAATCATCCAGCATCCAGGAAGAGAACAGCACAGATCTCCCCCCACACAATGGACTCTTTCAGCTCAGAAACAAACTGCCAAATAGTGACCGACAACTTTTCCATGACCCCCTTATGTAATAGGGCCAGTGTCCTATCAGAATGTTGCTCATAATATATATTCATGAGCAAAACTTGTAAAATTCATATCAAAATTCAATTCTACATTTTTTAAAGATTTTTTTAAAGCTGGAGTCGGAGTCGGTACATTTTTTTCCGACTCCGACTCCGACTCCAGCCAAAGCTAGCTCCGACTCCAACTCCGACTCCGACTCCAGCCAAAACTAGCTCCAACTCCGACTGCGACTCCACGACTCCGACTCCACATCCCTGGTGTCTGTCAGCGACTGCCAACCCTGCAAAGCGTGCACATGCAGGGAAGGGAGACTATGGAATGGCCCTGCAACCCTGCTGTCACAGGATCAATACCCAGAGGCCCCCGTAAATCCCAGCAGGCACCGCCGGCAGAGAAAGCTGTCACCAAACAACACAAGTGTGAACAAGGTCTAAAACACTCACCACACTCCAGCAGGTAGAATGGGAAGAAAAGGAGGTACAAGTCATATGTGCACAGGTGTCTCCTGCTAATTGCGGTCATGTGGGTCTTACCAGGAGGTGTGCAAAACACGGAGAAAAGAGAGAAATATGAAATAAGGACAAGAAGAGAAAATAGCGCTGCACCTCACACCTATGGCTGATACTAATGCTTCTCAGCTACATTTAAAAAAACAACTCCAGGATGCTGGTATATAATTTGATCAAACCATATTGCCCCATGTACCAGCGTGCAGGTCTCCTGGCTCACATGGGTCCCTACACTAACTCACCACTGTGTCAGTCAGCGACCGCCATCCCCGCAAGGCGTGCACAACCAGGGAAGGGAGGCCATAGAACGGCCCTGCAACCCCACTGTCACAGGACCACACCCAAAATGCCCCACCAGAACCCGGCCAGCACCACCGGCGGGGAAGGCTGCCCCCAAACAACACAAGCATGAATAAGGTATTACACTCACCACTGCTGCTCACACAGACTGGGGAAGACATAAGGTACCGACATGTGAGCACAGGCATATCCTGCTAATTTTGGTCATGTGGGTCTTTTAAAGGAGTGCAAGCTGTTCAGAAAAGGGAGAACTGTAAAACACAACATGGAGAGAAAGGAACGGCTGCACAAGCCATCTATGGCTGATACTAATGCCGCTAGGCCTATTTTAAAATTCAACACCAGGGTGTCTGTATATAATTTGATCAAACCATATTGCCCCATGTACCAACGTGCAGGTCTCCTGGTTTACACGGGTCCCTACGCTAACTCCACACCGTGTCGGTCAGTGACCGCCACCCCAGCAAAGCGTGCACATGCAGGGAAGGGAGGCCATGGAATGGTCCTGCAACCCCCATGTAACAGGACCAGACCCAAAGTGCCCCCCAAAAAAGTCCCAGCCAGCACCACCGGCGGGGAAGGCTGCCCCCATACAACACAAGTATGGATATGGTATTACACTCACCAAAAACTGCTGCAGACAGAATGGGAAAAACATGGAGGTACTGTCGTGTGAGCACAGGTATATGCTCTGCTGACTTAGGTCACATGGGTCTTTTAAAGGGGAGTGCCAGCTGCCCAGAAAGGGGAGAGAAATACAAAATCAGACATGGAGAGAGAGGAGGCTGCACATCACACCTATGGCTGATACTAATGCTGCTAAGCCTATTTTAAAAAACCAACTTCAGGATGTTGGAATATGAATTGATCAAGCCATATTGCCCCGTGTACCAACGTGCAGGTCTCCTGTGTTTTACAAGGTTTCCCTCTCTGAACAGCTCGCACTCCTTTATAAGACCCACATGACCAAAATTAGCATGATATGCCTGTGCTCACATGTCAGTACCTTAAGTCTTCCCAATTCTGTGAGAGCAGCAATGGTGAGTGTAATACCATATCCATGCTTGTGTCGTTTGGGAGCAGCCTTCCCGGCCGGTGGTGCTGGCCGGGTTCTGGTGGGGCTTTTTGGGTCTGGTCCTGTGACATGGGGGTTGCAGGGCCGTTCCATGGCCCCCCTTCCCTGCACGGTGTGGAGGTAGCGTAGGGACCCGTGTGAACCAGAGGACCTGCACGTTGGTACACGGGGCTATTATGGCTTGATCAAATCATATACAGACACTCTGGTGTTGATTTTTAATATAGGCCTAGCGGCACTAGTATCAGCCGTAGATGGGATGTGCAGCCGTTCCTTTCTCTCCACTCCATAACTACTATAATACTGCTCCTATAGACAATAATATAAATACTATAACATTGCTGTTATATACAAGAATATAACTACTATAATACTGCTCCTATATACAAGAATATAACTACTATAATACTACTATATAACTACTATAATGCTTCAGGAAGATACAGGTGCCGGCACTGTCTGAATACTGTCTGAATAACTACTATGATGCAACATGGAGAGAAGGGAGCTACTGCACATCACACCTATGGCTGATACTAATGCCGCTCGGCTAATTTTAAAAACCAATGCCAGGATGTTGGTATATAATTTGATCAAACCATACTGCCCCGTGTACCACGTTCAGGTCTCCTGGTTCACACGGGTCCCTACGCTAACTCCACACTGTGTCGGTAAGCGACTGCCAACCTCGCAAAGCGTGCACGTGCAGGGAAGGGAGAGCATGGAATGGCCCTGCAACCCCAATGTCACAGGACCAAACCCAAAAAACCCGGCACCACCGGCGGAGAAGGCTGCCCCCAAACAACACAAGTATGAATATGGTATTACACTCACCACCACTGCTGCAGACAGAATGGGAAAAACAGGGAGGTACTGACATGTGAGCACAGGTATATTCTGCTAATTTGGGTCACATGGGTCTTATGAAGGTGAGTGTTTTAGACCTTGTTCACACTTGTGTTGTTTGGCCACAGCCTTCTCCGCCAGCGGCGCCTGCTGGGTTATGGGGAGGCCCTTGGGGATTGGTCCTGTAGCAGTGAGGTTGCAGGGCCGTCCTATGGCCTCCCCTCCCTGTTTGTGCACACTTTGCGGGGTGGGTGGTCGCTGACCGACACAGTGGTGAGTTAGTGTAGGGACCCATGTGAACCAGGGGACCTGCACATGGTACATGGGGCAGTATGGTTTGATCAAATTATATACCAACATCCTGGCGTTGGTTTTTAAATGTAGCCAAGTGGCATTAGTTTTAGCCATAGGTGTGAGGTGCAACGCTCCTTCTGCTCCCAGGTCCGTATATAACTACGATGATATTGCTGCAATATACAAGAATATAACTACTATAATACTGCCTCCTATATACAAGAATATATCTATTATAATACTGCTCCTATATACAAGAATATAAGTACTATAATAATCCTGGAGAGAAAGAAGCGCTGCACCTCACACCTATGGCTGACACTAATGCCTCTCGGCTGCATATAAAAAAACGTCAGAAGTTTGTGTGTAAATTGATCAAGCCACACTGTCCCATGTACCAACGTGCAGGTCTCTGATACACATGGGTCCCTACACTAAGTCCACACTGTGTCGGTCAGTAACCACCACCCCCACCAGGCGTGCACAGTCAGGGAAGGGAGGCCATGGAACGGCCCTGCATCCCCCATGTCCCAGGACCCGACCCAAAAAAGCCCCCCAAAAAACACCCAGCCGGCACTCCTTTTGCACTCCTCCTGGCAAGACCCACATGACCGCAATCAGCAGGAGACACCTGAGTGCACATGTTTTAATCCCTCTTGTCTTTCCCATTATGTCTGCAGCAGCTATGGTGAGTGTAATACCTTATCCAGACATGTGCTGTTTGGGGGCAACCTCCTCCGCCGGTGGTGCCGGCTGGGTGTTTTTTTGGGGGGGGTTTTGGGGTTGGTCCTGTGACATGGGGGTTGCAGGGCCGTTCCATGGCCTCCCTTCCCTGCCTGTGCACGCCTGGTGGGGGTGGTGACCGACACAGTGTGGACTTAGTGTAGGGACCAATGTGTATCAGATACCTGCACGAGGTACATGGGGCAGTGTGGCTTGATCAATTTACACACAAACTTCTGATGTTCCATGGCCTCCCTTCCCTGCCTGTGCACGCCTGGTGGGGGTGGTGGTCACTGACCGACACAGTGTGGACTTAGGGCCCTATTCCACAGTAACGATAATCGTCCGAATCGGCCCCATTTGGCCCGATTCGGACGATTATCGATCGGTGAAATAGAGAGAACGATCAGCCGACGTGTCATCGGCTGATCGTTCATATAGGGCCAGACCTAAAATCATCGTTCCCCCACAGCGCATCGCTACGGTTGAATAGCGGTGCACGGTGGGCGACCGACGATTTGAAAAGCAGCAGCATACATTACCTGTCAGGTCTTCTGCTCAGCTCCGTCTTCCTCTCCGGGTCCCGCGCGCTCTGGCTTCAGAATGACCTGTCAGATGACGGAGCACTCAGCCAATCACAGGCCAGGATCCCCCGCGGCCTGTGATTGGCTGAGTGGCCTGTCAGCTGACAGGCCATTCTGACGCTAGAGCGCGCGGGACCCGGGGAGGAAGACGGTGCCGAGCAGAAGACCTGACAGGTAATGTATGCCGCAAGGGCTGCAAGGACATCAGTAACGATGTCCCTGCACCCCTTGCTTAACGATCATCGGGCCGTGGAATAGGCCCAGTAAACGAGCGGCGATCTAGCAGATCGGCGCTCGTTTACATCGTTGATCGGGCCCTCCTCGGCCCGTGAAATAGTACCCTTAGTGTAGGGACCCATGTGTATCAGAGACCTGCACGTTGGTACATGGGGCAGTGTGGCTTTAACAATTTACACACAAACTTATGATGTTTTTTTATATGCAGCCGAGAGGCACTAGTGTCAGCCATAGGTGTGAGGTGCAGCGCTTCTTTCTCTCCTGGATCGTATAAGTACTATCATACTGCTCCTATATCAAAGAATAGAACTACTATAATACTGCCTCCTATATACAAGAATATAACTTCTATAATACTGCCTCCTATATACAAGAATATAACTACTATAATACTGCCTCCTATATACAAGAATATAACTACTATAATACTGCCTCCTATACACAAGAATATAACTACTATAATAGAGGGAGAGACAGGTGGCCGGCACTACACCATAGATATGCGGGTCAGGAGATCGGACTGCGGTAAGCTGTATCCCGGTTGCATATGATACAAAGGTGTGTGGAGGTGCTACACGCTACAATGATCAGTCCAATATAGGCAACAGTAAGGAAAATAGAAGCGAGCACTCACCACTGGTCACCGTGGAATGCTTTATTGATCCGGGTGGACATACAGCAGGGAAGGGGGAAGATGGAGGAGCGGGTGCAAGCCAACAAACGTTTTCACGCAGTTACGCGCTTCGTCAGGTACGGCATACGTCACACCGGTGAGGGTGTGCTTATAACAGATGTGCAATTAGTGTAGGAGTGAAAATATACGTGAGTACAAAAAAAAACGTGGTGAAAACTAAACAGGCGCTATGGGTGAGATTTAAAGAACATCTCTACTCATTGCGTCCCCTGACTTGTAAATCATGTACGAAATACCCACGGAAATGATCCTAAATGCCTTAATGTAATAGGGTTAGAAAGAGTTAATCCTCCCCCTAGTGGTAGCGATTGGTTGAAACTTTTACTTAAATGTGAAACCAAATGGATCATTCGGCTCGATGCCACAGGTGTGTCGGGCCTGAATGAAAGAAATGATTTAAATGCTCTTCTATATTAAGTATTGCTACTGTTTGGTTTTAATGTGCTTTTTTTGTACTCACGTATATTTTCACTCCTACACTAATTGCACATCTGTTATAAGCACACCCTCACCGGTGTGACGTATGCCGTACCTGACGAAGTGCGTAACTGCGTGAAAACGTTTGTTGGCTTGCACCCGCTCCTCCATCTTCCCCCTTCCCTGCTGTGTGTCCACCCGGATCAATAAAGCATTCCACGGTGACCAGTGGTGAGTGCTCGCTTCTATTTTCCTTACTGTTGCCTATAACTACTATAATACTGCTCCCTATATACAAGAATATAACTACTATAATACTGCTCCTATATACAAGAATATAACTACTATAATACTGCTCCTATATACAAGACTATAACTACTATAATACTGCCCCCAATATACAGGAATATAACTACTATAATACTGCCTCCTATATATAAGAATATAACTACTAGAATACTGTCTCCTATATACAAGAATATAACTACTATAATACTGCTCCTATGTACAAGAATATAACTACTAGAATACTGTCCCCTATGTACAGGAATATATCTACTATAATACTGCCTCCTATATACAAGAATATAACTACTATAATACTGCTCCTATATACAAGAATATACTATAATACTGCTTCCTATATACAAGAATATGACTACTATAATACTGCTTCCTATATACAAGAATATAACTACTATAATACTGCCTCCTATATATAAGAATATAACTACTATAATACTGCTCCTATATACAAGAATATAACTACTATAATACTGCCTCCTATATACAAGAATATAACTACTATAATACTGCCCCCTATATACAAGAATATAACTACTATAATACTGCTTCCTATATACAAGAATATGACTACTATAATACTGCTTCCTATATACAAGAATATAACTACCATAATACTGCCCCCTATATATAAGAATATAACTACTATAATACTGCCTCCTATATACAAGAATATAACTACCATAATACTGCTCCTATATACAAGAATATAACTACTATAATACTGCCTCCTATGAATAAGACTATACCTGCTATCATTCTGCCTCTTATATAGAGGCACATGGCCCATTAGACGGGTGATGAGGTTGCGGTAGCAGATGACAGGACGTAATGTGGAGCAGTTATCGGAGCGTGCTCTCGTGCTCTCTCGGTTCGGCAGACATGGGGCCTCATTACTGTCACATTCTGCTGATTATCTGCTGCTTTTCCTGTGACTGAGCAGCAGCTGCTGATCTCTCTCATTGTTTTATCTCTTCCATCCTGTAGATATGATAGACATGGGGCTCGGAGTCAGTTACTTCTTAACGTTGCGGTACAGATCAGCTGAGCGCTGAATGTAGATGTCACCGGGTCAGCTGTGCAAACCAGAACCGCTCTGTCATAAGACTCTATGAGGCAGAATCCACACTGCAGACAGCTCACCCCTCCGCACATTGCTCACTGCACTCAGGGAAAATTTTGCATAACATTTAACAAATCCAAAAAATATATATTTTAAAGGGAGAGTACACATAAAGTCTGTCTGCTTTCCATTTACAGTGAGGTGAATAGCAAGCTAATCATTTCTTTTATCATTTAAAATCATTTAAAAGGATAATTTATGCTTAGATAAAACATGGCCGCTTTCTTCAATGAACAGTGCCACTTTTGCTCTCAGTTTGTGTGTGGTATTGCATCTGAATTTCACTAAATGTATGGAGGGCACTATAACTAACAATATATGGAGAACACCTGTAACTAACAATGTATGGGGGGAACATGTAACTAGTACTGTATGGAGGGCACTATAACAATATATGGAGGGCACCTGTAACTAACAATGTATGGGGGGAACATGTAACTAGTACTGTATGGAGGGCACCTGTAACTAACAATGTATGGGGGGAACATGTAACTAGTACTGTATGGAGGGCACCTGTATCTAACAATGTATGGGGGGAACATGTAACTAGTACTGTATGGAGGGCACTATAACAATGTATGGGGGGAACATGTAACTAGTACTGTATGGAGAGCACCTGTAACTAACAATGTATAGGGGCACCTGCAACTAACAATGTATAGGGGCACCTGTAACTAACAATGTATAGGGGGCACCTGTAACTAACAATGTATGGCGAGCGCCTGTAACTAACAATGTATGGGGGGGGGGGGGGGGGGCACATGTAACTTACATTGTATGGGGAACATCCGTAGGTAGCACTGTATGGGGGACACCTGTAACTGACAATGCATGGAGGACACCTGAAACTACAATGTATGGGGAGCACCTGTAACTGACAATGTATGGAGGGCCCATGTAACTAAAAATGTATAGGGGGGCACCTGTAACTAACAATGCATGGAGGGCACCTGTAACTACTACTGTATCGGGGGCATTTGCAACTAGTACTGTATGGGGGCACCTTCAACTAACAATGTATGGAGGGCATCTGTAACTACTACTGTATGGGGGGAGGCACGGGTAAATAGTACTGGAGAAAACCTGTAACAAGCAACGTATGGGGGCTATCTCTAACTAGTACTGTATGGGGGGCACCTGTAACTAGTACTGTATGTGGGGCATCTGTAACTAACATTTTATGGGAGTCATCTGTAACTAAAGCTCTATTAGGGGCACCTGTAACTAACACTGTATGGAGGGCACCTGTAACTAGTACTGTATGGAGGGAACCTGTAACAAAATCTCTGTAAGAGGCACCTAACACTTAATAGGTGGCACTGTATGGAGGGCAACTGTAACTAGTACTGTATGGTGGGAACCTGTAATTAACACTATTTAGGGGTCACCTGTATTAACACTCTATAGGTGGCACCTGTAACTAACACTGTATGGGGCGCACCTGTAGCTAACACTCTATAGGGGCACCTGTAGCTAGTACTGTATATGGAGGGGCTGTCATTGGCACTTTGGGCGTGTGTGGCTATTAGAAGATGTTATTCGGAGACGTGGAGGTAATATGTCATTACCATTGCACATTATTAGGAAGGGGGTACCATGTAGTTCCTAGTCCTCCCTGCAGGGGCACCATGTTTAGTTGTCAGGACAACAGTACAATACACTGGTCAACACATCCTAAACCATTTGGAAAATAATTACTTAATGTAGTACCAAATAATGAGTTTGCAAACTGAGCTGATCTACTGTATCTATATATTAAACAACTGGGAACTAAAAGAGAACTGAATCATGGATGTAAAGCAGCGTGTGTTCTGTCTGATGGCTGAATAATTGGCGCGTGTTTACCAGCACAGAGTGGAGCGAGGGATCGGTGTGACCGCAGAAGGACGACGCTCTTTGATATTTTTACTCATATTCGCTCTTTGATGTAACACATAATCCGGGGCGAGGCCACAGCGACACAGGCTAAAGTCATTGATGCTAATAAAAGGTCTAATGCTGCTGTCACAGTCATCTATAATAAAGCACCAACGACCCTTAATGACCATTATTATTATATCCATCTGCTGGAATATAATCACCGAAGGCGGTTATTAGCGGCTAGAGATGTAGCAGAGCTCAATTAGTCATTTACCTTCATGGAGTCATTTACCTCCCTCAGTTCAAGTACTTTTTAATCATTTCTTGTTCTAGAACCATTATAATATGCTATATTAATTTATATTATAGTATATTACATCATTCTTTATTACATTATACTCTATTACATTATTACATTACATTATGATAAATGGGCACTGCCACCAGAACTTTTGACATGTCGTAGAGTTGTAGTGTCTTGGAACCCTGTTTGTGCAAAGGGTGACCTGTATGGTCTGAATTCTGCATGTGCAAGTCTGCCTCCTGCTTGTTGGAGCCAGTCTGTTTAGGTTTCCTACCCTCTCTCTGCCTATCATGGCTAACTAAAGTCTCCTCCTTTTCCCGAGGCCAATCAGCTGACTAATTACCTCATACCTCTCTCCACCAATAGGAGAATGCTAGGGGTTTCTTCTAGTCTTGTCAGTTCCAGCATTCCTGTTTATGTGTACCATGCGTATCCAGAGCCAGAGTGTCTTCTTCCAGGGGCCTGGCTGCTGGTCAGGGCCCATGCTGTTCCTTAGCCTGAGCTGCTGCACTGCTCTAGTCCATCTTGCCTAATAAACAGGAGTATGCAGTGATAAACTACCTAGGGTGCGACTACCTCTGGTGAAGGAACCTGTCAATGCTGTGAGATTAATCGTCTCAGGTCAAATCCTGCCAACCACAGAGGTACTCCACAAGTCTAGTCAGGGGTTAGAGAAGTTGCTTATTGCCGAAGGGCCCCCTGCTTCCACTGAGCCACTGTTTCCAGATTTTGTAAGGTTGGATTCCAAATTTAAAGCAAGGTTGGATTATCTGTGAGTACTGGTTATGTATTTCAAGTCTACAGCCCAGCCAAAGCTGTAAAGACCCTTGTCAGCAGGGACCAATACTTTGTGGACAGTTCCCCCAATGTAGTGGCCCTTCTCTCTGCTGCAAAGTCCACCTATATAGGATCCTAAGTAAGAGACTATACACTGTGTCTGCAAATTGTCCCTAACCCCCTAGTTAACCTGCATATAGCAAAGGTACTACAAGAAGAAGAAGGACCTGACAGACTCGCTCCCAAGCTGTGTATTGTATGCTCTAATGCATCTTAAAAGACTTTCTAGTAAAAGTGAGAAGTGCTGTAGTGGTACCACACCATCCGCTAGCCCTGTTTTACACCATTTTGTAGACCCCACCAAGACACTTCTAACATTATTTTAAAAAACTGCCTGATTAATCCTTCAGAGCCCTGACTGAGATGGTGGACAGTAGTTTTGACAGAAGTGAAAAATCTATCCAGTGGCTAAAACTTTAACTTTTTTTTCTTGGGAGTCATTGTTGGTATATGAAGTGATTTACACACGTTACAGGTCACATGGAGGAAAGTTTTTAAATTGATGATTAGCAATACTTTATCCAACAACCTTCAAGTAATGCTGGGTTTACATGGAACGATAATTCGCCCAATCAAACGATTAACGATTTTGAAGCAACGATTTGGTTTTTATAACGATCAGCATTTAGATGGAGAAAAATCATTAGAAGATTCGTAAGAAAAATCGTTATTGCGATCGTTTTTAAGATCGCTTAAGCCCATCTTTTACATAGGGTGAATCTTTGAAAGACCGTTTACACGAAGTGATCTGCGAATTTTTAGCGAACGACGAACGACAATTTGAGAACATGTTGAAAGATCAAAATGAACGATTTTTCGCTCATCGCTTGATTGTTTGCTGTGTTTACACGGAACGATTTTCGCTCAAGTGCGATCGTTATTGCGAAAATTCTAGTGATAATCGTTCCGTGTAAACGCAGCATTAGTCCTTACCGGTCGTGTCTTTTAAAAGGGTTATCCAGTGCTACAAAAACATGGCCACTTTCTTTCACAGACAAGAAGACTCTTGTTTCCAGTTCAGGTGCTGTTTGCAATTAAGCTCCATTTACTTCAATGGAACTGAGCAGCAAAACCCCGCCCAAGCTGGAGACAAGAGTGGGGTTGTCTCTGAGAGAAAGTGGCCTTTGTTTAGGGTAAAAAATTATCTTTAAATCTGCAGCAGCCAAGTCAATGAGGTGTGGCGTACGGCGTCCGTGCCCTAGGCCTGCAACACCTCTGATTTCTTCCTCCCTCATCATTAGGAATGCCCCCAGGATTTTTCCTATCCATCGACTGTCTAAACAACCCATGCCTCATTTACTTGGCTGCTGCAGATTAAAAGATCATTTTTTACCCTAACCAAGGCACCGGGAACATTTAAAAACAAACAAACCGGAAGCACTTACTCAAGGGGTTGGTGGATACAATATCACTTTAAAGGGGGTTATCCTTAGGGCCCTTACTTAGGGCCCTATTCCTGGTCGACCAGGGCCCGATCAACGATGTAAACGAGCGCCGCTCGTTTACTAGGCCTATTCCACAGCCCCGATGATCGTTAAGCGAGGGCTGCAGGGACATCGTTACCGATGTCCTTGCAGCCCTTGTTTCATACATTACCTGTCCGGGCTTCAGGTCTTCTCCTTCTTCCTCCCGGTCCCGTGCCGCAGCAGCTTCGGAGCAGCCTGTCTGAACTGACAGGCCGCTCAGCCAATCACTGGCCGCGGCGGTTCTGACCAGTGATTGGCTAAACGGTCTGTCAGTTCAGACAGCCCTGCTCCGAAGCTGCCGCTGCGCGGGACTCCGGGAGAAGGAGGGGACCTGCAGCCCAGACAGGTAATGTATGATGCTGCTGAAATCGTTGATCGCCGCCGCGCACCACTATTCCACCGTAGCGATACGCTGGTGGCGAACGATGATTTTAGGTCTGAACCTAAATGAACGATCAGGCGATGATACCATCATCGGCTGATCGTTCTCTCTATTCCACGGAGCGATAATCGTCCGATTATCACTCCGATTCGAACAATTATCGCTCTCTGGAATATGCCCCTTAATGATCAGGTAACCAAAGATGGCCCCCAGAATGGTTGCAAAGGCATAGTTCTAGTTATAGTTGGATGATCAGTTCTGGAGCACAAAGTGCTGCTCTACATAGTCACCTGCTGTGCAGACTGAGTGAAGATGAGCTCTGCGGAGGCGGGTCCTAGCGCCTTGATTTTCCTCTTATGCCCTATTGTCCCTTTATCCTATGTATTGTCAGCAAATATTTTAAAGGGGTACTTCAGTGAGGGAAAAAATTCTTTCAAATACACTGGTTTCATATAGTTAAAGAGATTTGTAATTTACTTTTAATTAAAAATCTCTAGTCTTCCAGTACTTATCAGCTGCTGTATATCTTGCAGAAAATGTTCTCTTTCCAGTCTGACACAGTGCTCTCTGCTGACAAGAACTGTCCAGAGAAGGAGAGGTTTTCTATGGGGATTTACTATTGCTCTGGACAGTTCCTGACACGTACAGAGGTGGCAGCAGAGAGCACTGTGTCAGACTGGAAAGAATACACCACTTCCTGCAGGACATACAGCAACTGATACGTACTGGAAGACTAGAGATTTTTTTTAAATGGAAGTAAATTACAAATCTATATAACTTTATGAAACCAGTTGATTTAAAAGAATTTTGTTTTGCCAGATTACCCCTTTATTTGTGATTTAAAGGGATTGTTTATCTTTCTGAGGATCTGACTGCTGGGACCCAGGGGACACAATGGCTCAATAAGGCCTCACCCTCCTTTCCCTATAGACATGTACAGTATTGCTCTTCTCTCCTTCAAGGGAAAGGTGACAAGTGACGATCTCACCAGGACGGGTGTCGTCTATAATGAAAAGTCCTGCAGCTTTCGAATATCCTTCCTGTATCCATTCCTCACCATTTACAAGATGTGTGCTTGCTGCCAGTGAATGTAATGCGGCACAGGCCTAATACTTCTTACAGCCGAAGCTTTATTACAGTTGCATCCGGAGCGGACAATCTTCTGTACAGAACACAATCTGCTCTTCAGATTGATTCATTTACCTGCACTGATACATTGTAACAAACCATTAGGACAGGGAGGAGAGATTGGTGCTGCTGATGCATTTAGCTGGATCTAATAACACATTGATCTCAGGACGGGGAGGCAGCTGTTTAATACTTGATGTTCCCATTTTCTGTGCTCATTTCTTCCGATGCTGCCGGGAGGATTTATTAGGTCTCTTTTTCCTAACAGCTTCTGACGTATTTCTTTAAATCGAAGGGGAGAAAAAAAAGATAACAGAGGACACAGAGAGAAACAATCCGAAGGAAATGAAAGGAGAAAATCATTGTAGCCTGGGCCGCCATAACGAAAAAAATACATGCTATAGTATCAGGTTAATAGATGGTACTGGGCAGGATACTGATCTCATGATCAGAGTGGAAAGAGGATCCAAAGACATTCCCCATCCTGCATTACACAGTCTACTGACTAATCAGAATTGTGCAATGCTTCCATTCTCCTGTGGTGGCGCTGCAGGGAAACTGATCAATTGAAGCCATATTCTTATATCTATCTGTTTCTATATATTTTACATATAAAGACATGAGTCAGGTTCTTATAATACTTCAGAGCAGTCCCACCACGGGTGTTTCGTGTTTCTCTCTTACACCTGCCACAAAAGCTTCTTACTCTAGGTTCAGTGTTGATGAAGGTAGTATTCTATAGTTTCACCACAAGATGTCAGTATTTTATATGTGTGTTCTTATGTATTGCACGGCTGAAGCCAACAAAGGCATACTGACTTATACGTGTACCATGTGCTTTTGCCAGCCTATTGGAGATGTTCTTTCCTTATAGCCTATCACTCTATTTCTTTTTCTTGCACACATTCCTTTCCACCACTGACAGGGTCCCTTGCATGGTCCCTGTAGGAAGTTACTTGGTGGGAGGAGGTGTATTGTCAGTTCTACTCAGATTGTCGTGGGAGAAGGACACACAGAGCAGACGTTCCTGCTGCAGCCAAGCTAGGGCCTGGCTCTGCCAGGACCCTTGTCCGGGATAAGTTCAGTTTAGACAGTGTGTTTAGGGAGTCAAGTCTAAGACATGTGTATGCAGAGGCAACCAGGGACACTCAGTTTTTCCTGTATTCCTACTATATCTATTATGCATTGCTAGACACTACAAAGGGAGAAGAGTCGGGAATCATCCTAGCCCAGGCCGTAAATCAATCTAAAAAGTGCAGGGCAGTATTCTGATACACAAGAGGAACTAGCCTGGATACGACAAAGCTACCAGAGGGTCTACATATCCTATCTCGCAGTGCAGGTAACCGGGAAGGCTCGGACACTTAGCTTCACCAAGATAACCAAGTGTGGTGTCCCACCACTGGTGTTGCTTATGGTTACACCCTTCACAAAAGTCTGTATTCTAAGTGATCTGTGGTGATGAAGCAGTACCTAGGTTTTGCCACAGAATGTCACTATTGTATGTAACAGTACTAGAGATGAGCAAACCCTCGAGCATGCTCGAGTAGATCCGAACCCAAACTTTCGGCATTTGATTAGCGGTGGCTGCTGAAGTTGGATAAAGCCCTAAGGCTATGTGGAAAACATGGATATAGTCATTGGCTGTATCCATGTTTTCCAGACAACCTTAAAGCTTTATCCAAGTTCAGCAGCCACAGCTAATCAAATGCCTAACGTTCGGGTTCGGAACGACTCGAACCCGAACCCAGTTCGCTCATCTCTAAACGTTACTTATGTTTTGCACAGCTGTAGGTAACCAAAGGGTTATTGTTTATTGTGATCTGTACACCAATGAGGACCTTCTCTTTCTCTCTACCTATCTCTGAGCTCCTTTCTTCTATGCTTTTCTTCTCCACCACTCACAGATATTGTTACATCCCCTGTAGGAAGTTGTCACATGGGGAGAGGAAGAATACACCCACACCTAGTCAGTCTTAGCTACGTTTCTGAGCAGAGAGGAAGCAAGACAAGTTGATCCCTATCATGGTCCATCTGGGCCCTGGCCCTTTGCCAGGTCCCCACTCCTGAGCTACACTCTGCTGTCTTAGTCTAGTTGTGGAGCAGAGCAGGCGTACATGGGAGACTTAGACACCCTTTTCTTGAAAGCAGCACTTCCACACACAATGCAGTATTAAGTTACTCAAGGGAGAGTACAAGTCAGAGAAAACCCCAACCCACACTGAGAACCAGTCTAATGGCCCTATTCCACGGAACGTTTGTTGTTCATAAATTCGCTAAAACGACCGCTCGTTAACGATAATCGTTCCGTGGAATAGATGTAAACGATCGAACGACTACAGCAAAATCGTCGTTCAGTCGTTATAAAATGTTTTTCAACATGTCGAAAAAAAATCGTTAGTCTTTCAACGATAATTCGCTAATCGTTTTGTTGAATTAGAAATCGTGAAATCGTTCACCCAATGTGTTGAAAAACTAGGTGTGTTGTATTCAAATTATCACCCCGGCGAACGTTTTAAACGAGCATGTAACGACCGCAAAGTAATTGTTATTGTTCACGTGTTATATGTTGTCGTTCGCAAAATATAGTCGTGAATTAATCGTTAATGAGCGGTCGTTTTAGCGAATTTATGAACGACAAACGTTCCGTGGAATAGGGCCATTAGAGTGCAGGACAGTACACCAGGCACAAGTGAACGTCTATTCTCAAGTCTACAGTATTCTACTTCTTCTAACGTTCCGGCAGAGCACACTTCTACCCTGGGTTGGGACTCTTACGACATCCTCCTTTCTACAACTCTGAACCTGCAGTACAGACCTCTCTCCGCTTTTCTGAAATCTCTGCACAAATTCCTCACAACTACTCACAGCTCTCCTATACGAAAGGTCCTCAGTGCAGCTCCTGTCTGGTCAGGTTTACAGTTTACTCTCAACTATTGTACAAAGTATTTCTATAGTAAAGGAGATGTATTTATGCTAACGGGACTAAATGGTTATTACTCAAGCACCGACAAAGTAGACATCACATCCTTGGGTCATCTCCCCTTTCTGTGGGTGGCGGTACCGATAGTCTGGGTTGGTCACAGCTCCACTCCGGACCACCGTGATAAGTACCCAAGGGACCCCTCACAGCCCGGCAGGTCACCGACCACAGGGGAAAGGGTATAGCTAGCCTCCCTAAACTAAACGCAGGTGTGCCACCATACCTGTGTGCTCAACTGGCACGCCCAGTGTCGTGGCAGGGAGGTATGGGGTAATTAGGGTAATTTATTCTGCCACGCTTCAACTGACTGTCTATGTCTAGATCGTAAAATAGGGAAGTGTCGGCCGTAAGGAAATCACACCAACAACCAGTTTGGTCCAAGTTCCATATACACTCCTCTTTATTACTTCCTTGATCCATACATTTATACGGTAGAATATAGGGGTGGTTACAATATAACATTATTACATTCCTCTTTGATCTAATTGGATTACACCAAATTTCTATTCATTTATGCATTTTCTACTGCGTAGCTTAGGCCTTTAGACTCCTGTAGTAGTAACGTTTTCTATCTTCACATATCTTCTGGACGTGACTTCCTCTAGCTTCCTCTGCAAACCACCAGCATACCATTCCTTGTCCAGGACAGGAACCATTAATCTTCCATGTGAAGGCTTGCCTTGCAGAAGCAGTTACGAGCTACTAGTATATATATATATATAAATATATATATATATATATATATATATATATATATATATATATATATATATATATCTGAAGCAGTTTGTTAAGAATTATATATTGTAATGAAAATCACATGTTAGTATACATTGTAGATTGAAATGTTTCTCTTATGAGGGCCATACTTTTACCTCCATACCTGACAACCATACCTGTGTGCTCAACTGGCACTGGCGTCACAACAGTATACCAACTGGCTAAGCTATATTCCAATCGACCACCACACAAGTGGCGTCACACGTTACCATCTAGTGTGCTAGACAGGTGTGCTGACCGGTCGAGCACACACCACACAAAGCTGGGGCTTGTATCACCCTATTTGAAAGGGAAGCTCAACACTTTAGGGCAGAAGCTGGTCAGACTATAGTCTATACACAAGTACAAGTTTTTCTTACTCTCCCGCATTCTCTTAAGTTCCGGCAGAGCACAGTACTACATTAGGTTAGGACTCCCTTGACAAACTCCTCTCCTCTACGCTGCTCTAATCTACTCTCAGCTCTACCAGCACCGCTACAGCTACCTCTACTATATTCTACTTCTTCAAGTATATCTGCAGCACAAATGAGTTTAAGCACTAAATTCTGTACAAATATTAATCTATTTGCTGCCAAAGTGTTTCGTACTATCAAGAGACTACAGTAAAGCTGTTCTATTTTTACATCACTGGGACTTAGTCATCCTTTCCTAAGCACCAGCACCTATACACACAAGCCACACACCTTGGGTTATTTTTCTCCTTCCTGTATTATACTCTAGAGCTGCACTCACTATTCTGCTGGTGATGTTACTGCGTACATACATTACATTACTTTATATTTAGAAGCAATGATGTAGCAGAGCTGGTGAAATGCACATATAGTCAGTAGCAGCTCATTAACTATATTCATCATCACTAACACTGATTTACAGGGAAATTCTGGCTGTTCGATCTGGGAAACAGATACAGTCCCAGTAGTCGGTTATATTGATTAAAGAATGGATGTGTCTATGAATAGTGAGAAACTGATGGATGTCTATTAGGTGTAAAAGATCAAACATCTCAATAGTATATTTTACACATTTTATAGTTTATATACATTATTATACATATCAAGCTGAGTGACTGCAAATGTGTTACATTGCATTACTTATCCTGTACTGATCCTGAGTTACATTCTGTATTATACTCCAGAACTGCACTCACTATTCTGCTGGTGGGGTCACTGTGTACATACATTACATTACTTATCCTGTACTGATCCTGAGTTACATCCTATATTATACCCCAGAGCAGCACTCACTATTCTGCTGGTGGGGTCACTGTGTACATACATTACATTACTGATCCTGTACTGATCCTGAGTTACATCCTGTAATTCTTTTATTAGAAAAATATAAAAATTAACAAACAAGGCATATCTCGCCATAACTTAAACATATCAGTAAATTACATAATTAAATGACATATTATTAATCATAATTAACTATTATTACAGTATAAAAGCAAAACAAAATCACCATTAAATTTTTGCCACCAAGCCAGCCCAGCATTAATAGTAACTATTCATACATAAAAAAAAAAAAAAAGTCAATCCAGACAATTTAAGCCATAACACGTAAACTACAAAGCCATCCTCGGCTGTAATCATAAATAAAGAGAAGCCGCCCTGGCTAGAGAAAGAACAAAAACAAAACAAAAACAAACCTGGGTTAAAAGTAAATAAACAAAACTATACATATATACACATATATATACACACACACAAAAAAAAAAGCCATCCAGGCGTAACCAAATAAAGCATATAACATATAATCATATAACCACAGATATTGTAAAACATAAATCAATAAGAGGGGGCAGAGGGAAAAAAAATACTAACTAACTGGTTATTCCAGCACAACACATGAGCCCGGCTGCCCTGAAAAATTAACACAGAACCTATACAACACCAATAACAGCAAAATAGAACACACAACTCTATCTACTACCCATGTGCCCCACCACCTACCCCTAGACCCCAGTGTGAGCTCAGTTCATAGAGTCAAAGTCCAGTCCATTTTTAACATCAGCTCCATTCAGTTCTCACCTTCCCACAGACCCCCCCCATACCCCCCTCCCAACCTATTCTGTATCCCCTCATATATACAATATATACAATGACTATAATGTCAATAAAGTTCATATGACTTATTCAGCCATAACCTTGCCAACACTTATCACAACATATGTAAACATAAACATAGCACACCATAATAACATAACAACAATACACAATTATAATAAGGCCCAAGTTCGGTAGCCTGTAAGCCCTTTATACCTACTGCTCACAAGAAAAACAAAACAAAAAGCTACAGTGGCATGCACCAGCCCTCCACCGGGATCGGAGGATGGCAGACCGAGTACTAGAAATTTATAAACTATCCCTTACTATCTTACCCTGCTCTCCCCCTACCTCTAACCCTCAATTTAAACTGACCCTACTCACTTGCCCTACTGCTGTCCCTACCTACTCTCTCCCTAACCAGAATTATGGTCCCTCACCCAGTGGGCTCAGTACCTAGGGCACAGCGAAAGAAAAACCTCTCCACAGGAGAGAAGCCATACTTGTACCCAGCCTGCCATACTCCAAAGACCTGATCTTCCCGAGGTCACCAGTGATGTTCCTACAGACCTCCACCTCAGAGAGGACTCTACGCTGTGTAGATACTAGACATCGTGCGTTCCACATGTGGTACCTAACCACTAAGCTGACTAGAAATAACGTGCAGCGATCTCGGCCACCCAGGTTTCTGAATGCCCCATAAGCCCACTCCGGATAGGTGAGACTGACTAACTAACTCCAACCTATGGAGGTGCCCACCCTGGTGTAAACCCCTATATTAAAGGGACAATGAAGCAGGAAATGATCCATGCTTTCCAGCGTATTACCACACTCCTCACGGGGACACCCCCGATCATCGGAGCTCCTGCACTTCAAGTTATCCCTTACATATAGCTTCCCCTGGAAGCAGCGCCAGGCCAAATCCCAAAACTTCTGAGGGATCCGTTTCGAGTTTAAAAGACTAAGCCCAACCTCTAGATCCTGGCCTGGGCAGTCCCTGAGCACCAAGGGCTTCTGGAAATGGGTCAACAGAACCCTTTGGTCAAGGAATTTCCTCGACTGAGTCCTGATTTCCCACATTCCCAGACCCCATCGGCGTATCATCTTCAGAGTCGGGGTAGCGTAAGCCGGAAGATACCCATGGGGTGTACGAAAGTCCTTCACTCGCCCTCCTGTCTCCCATTCCTGGAAGAAAGGCCGAAACCATTCCCTGCAGGAGAGTACCCACGGAGGAGCCCTCTCTTTCCAGAGGTTTGCGATGTTAGCTTTCAAGAAGGTGTTCACTAAGAACACCACAGGGTTCACCATAGACAAACCCCCAAGTCTCCTCGTGCGGTATGTAACCTCTCTCTTGACCAGGTTCAGCGTATTCCCCCATAACAGCTGGAAGAACAGGCTGTAGATCCTAGTATAGGAAGCCTCTGGCAAGATACATACACTGCCCAGGTAGATGAACAAAGGGAGCAGGTACGATTTGATCAGGTGTACCCTTTCCCTCAGGGTCAAAGACCAACCCTTCCACTGGTCCACCCTCTGAGCGGCATTCTGGAGCCTACCATCCCAGTTTTTAGTGGGGTAATCACCCTGGCCGAATGTAATGCCTAGGATTTTTGCCGAGTCTTGGGGCCCTGGAAGGGTGCCCGGGAGATCAATCTTGGGATCTCCCCCTCCCAGCCAGAGACTTTCACACTTATCCGGGTTGATGCTGGACCCAGATGCCTCTGAGTAGCGATCCACCTCCGACATCACCACATTGACCTCCTCTCTCGAGGATACGAAGATAGTGACATCATCATCGTACGCTACCACTCTCACGGTGGTCTCTGGCTCCTCCAGGCTCATCCCGACCCCTGCCAATGGTCCACAACCAACCCTCCTAAGGAAAGGGTCGATCGCGAACACATACAACAGTGGGCTCAAAGGACAGCCCTGGCGAACACCAGACCCAACCTCAAAAGAGCGGCCAGACCAACCGTTCACCAGCGGGAAATTCTCTGCCCCTGCATACAAGATCTTAAGCCAATTGACAAAGGTATCTGGTAGGCCATATCTCAGAAGGACAGACCAGAGGTACTTGTGGTTCACCCGATCAAATGCCTTGGCCTGATCCAGGGACAGCAAGTACCCCTTCCAAAGACCCGCACTCCACTGCTCCACTGCCTCCCTGACACCAAGGACAGCACTTAAGGTGCTTCGGCCTGGAACAGAGCAATGCTGAGCCCCCGAAAGGAGCCGGGGTGCAAACTTCACCAACCGATTAAACAGTATCTTGGCCAGAATCTTCCTGTCCGTATTGAGAAGAGCTATGGGCCTCCAATTCTCAATACGGCTCGAATCTTTACCCTGTGACAGAAGAATCAGGGCTGACCTCCTCATTGACCTCGACAGAGTGCCCGAGGAAAGACACTCATTGAAGACCTCGGTCAAGAGGGGAACCAAGAGGTCCCTGAAGGTCTTATACCACTCAGATGTTAAGCCATCTGGACCTGTCGACTTCTTCAGGGCAAGCCCTTCAATCGCCAGTCTAACTTCCTCTTCCCTGATCTCTTCTACCAAAACGCCAAAAGAGGGGTCTACCCCTGGCTCAGGAATGGCGTCAGCCAGGAAACCGACATCACATCCCGATCTAGATCCTTCCTCCCCAAGAGGTGTGAGTAAAAGGATCTGACGACCTCCAGGATCCCTGATCTGGATCGGTTCAGAGATCCCCTACTATCAACCGGTCCAGTCACGATCTTACTACTCACTGACATCTTACAGTTTTTGTAATGGTCGGGCAAGCGGTACCTCCCGAAATCCCTCTCAAAAACTAAAGATGCGTGCCTATCATACTGACACCTCATGAGCAAGGCTTTCACTCTGGAAAACTCCTCTCTACTACCTCCAGTCGAGACGAGATCCTCGAGTTTCCTCCTCAGGCCCTGATACACACGATACCTATTCAGGGATCTGAGGCTCGAGAGCTGGCGGAAGAACCTCGTAACCCGCTTCTTGAATATCTCCTACCACTCTGACTTACTACTACATAGGCCCAGCAGAGGTACCTGACTCTGAAGAAAATCCTCAAAGGACTGACTTACCTCTGCTTCTTCCAGGAGGGACGAATTCAGCCTCCAGTAGCCTCTACCCATCCGGGGGGTCTCTGAAACATTCAGGGAAAACAAAATTAGACAGTGATCGGAGAACTCCACCTCAACCACGGACACTGCGGAAGAGACGGCTTCCTCCTTTAAATAAAACCTGTCTAATCTAGACCTGCAGCTACCTCGATGATAGGTAAAACCAGCGTGGCCTGAGGGGGTCCGGATGTGGGCATCCTCTAGGCGAGCTTCCCTAACTATGCTGATCAGGGCCATGCTATCATAAGCCAGCTTGTCTTTGGCGCCCCTCCTGTCCTGAGACCTCGTGATAGTGTTGAAGTCTCCACCAAAGATCACCTGCCGACTCGTAAAAAGAAAGGGCTTAATCCTCATGAAGAGGCTTTTACGGTCCCACTTAGTCTGTGGGGCATAGATGTTAATGAGCCGGAGCTCTTGCCCCTTCATGAGGACATCCAAGATCAGGCACCTCCCCATTTCCAACTCGATAACCCGTCTGCATTCTACAGGAGCGGTAAAAAGGACCGCCACCCCACTATACGGCTCAGCCGCAAGAGACCAGTGTGAAGGTCCATGCCTCCACTCTCGCTTGGCTTTTACTAGCAAGGCTTGATCTGTCAAACTGGTCTCCTGCAAAAACAAAATGTTGGCGTTAATACGACCGAGAAAATCAAAGGCTGCAAATCTAGCCGTATCAGACTTAATGCTGGCACAGTTAATGGATGCCAGCGTCAATCGGGTCAGTGCCGCCATCATGGGTGATCGAGTTGGACGGCCTAACTCACCTATTTCTTTCCCTTCTTCCCTCCCCCTTCTAAATCAGAGGAAGACCCCTTAGCTTCTTCTTTAGACCTCTTTAGTGTAGCAGTCATATCCATACTCTGATCTTCATCTCCAGACCCAAGGGCCACCTGCCCCCTCAAAGAACCAGCCTCAACAGGGGCAGGCTCAACGTCTCCTGGAGGCTCTACCGCCTCCCGTCCCTCCTCTGAAGAAGAAGAAAAGGAGGGGGAACCATCAAGGGACTGATACCTATTAGAGAGAACAATCAGAGGGGGGTTGGCCGGGGTTTCCTTTGACATTTGGCCTGTAACACCGGGTTTAGAGGGTAAAGTTGCCTTTGGCCTCTTCCCACTCTTCCCTTTGCTGCCCTTTTTCTCTTTTGGCCACTTCCTCCCACCTTCATCCAGACTCTCATACTGGGAAGAACTAGAGGAAATGGCATCCTGACCTTCCTCTCGGTGAAGTCTCCTGATCTCCTCATTTAACTCAGTGTCCTCCAGAGCCTCAGCCTGACCATCTGAGCCAGCACCAGCAGCAGGACCCTGAACTACTACTGCCACCTGGGAACTTCCAGGGTCCCTGCTACTTCTGGCCTTTCCTCTCGCTTTAGTTGAGAGGGGCTCTTATGCTTTTTCTTCACTGGCCCCGATGCCCCTTCACCTTTGCTGGTCCCCTCCCCCGTGGCAACCTCACGGCTCTCCCCAGCCCGGGCGGCTACAGCATTGGAGAAGGAACGTGGACACCGGCTAAATGGGTGACCTAAGTCACCACACAGGTTACACCTAATCCGGTCACAGGAGGCAGCCAGATGACCCTCCTCACCACACAGTGCACACACCTGCTTGGTACAGTTTGCACTAAAGTGTGTGGGATCGCCGCACCTGTGGCACAGCTTCGGTTGCCCCTGGTAGAAAACCTGGATCCTATCACGGCCAAGAAAGGCAGCTGATGGTATGTGGGCGACCGTGTTCCCTGAACGCTTGAGACCAACGGAAAACGTCCAGGCCCCAGACCAAATGCCATGCTCATCACAGTTTTTTCGGGGTACATCCGTCACCTCCCCACACCTCGCCCTGAACCCCATCTGGAAGAGAAGCTTCACCACCTTCCCTCTCTGTGGGCACGCATCACTGCCTCTTCACACCAGACGGGCCACGTTCCTACGGCCAGTCTCCTGCCCGGGTGTTTGGAGGGACCAGGCCACCCCTCCATTATGCTCTCGGAAGGCCCCTAAACCATGTCTCTCTATGTAGAAGGACAGGTCAATCTCCCTTCCCTCTACTTGGAGTGTTCTCTCTCCTCTCCGCAATGCCCCCAGGAGGCACCGTTGCAAGTTACCTTCCCCATTTGGGCCTGGAGGTGAGGATCTCCCCGATGCCCCAGCTGCCACACTTGCATAACTCCTAGTAGCAGCTGGGGGGGCAGCCGGACCAGTCCCCGCCTCACTAGCAACATTACCCACAGTATTCCCAACATTACTGCCATTAACCATGTTAACATCAGCATTCAGAGAAATACAGGGACTACCACTCTCATCCTGAAAACCATCATTCTGATCATGCACAACACCACCCCTCCCAACTTGCATACTACTACTACCACCACCATGCACACCACTACTACCACCTCCATGCACACCACTACTACCACCTCCATTTACACCACTACTACCACCACCATATACACTACTACTACCACCTCCATCCACACCACTACTACCACCTCCATGCACACCACTACCACTCTCATCAGCCATCACCACTTCCATAGCTTCTGCAGTATTAGCTGGGCTGGGCTTGTACACCAGGGTGGCTGGTTTTAAAATGTCTTTAGCAGATTTTGATGTATTTACAGTCTTATTGTTTTTACTCTTAGAGGTGGGCACAACAACAGACGCAACTTCTAGTGCCACCTCTTCTCTTATGCCACCTGCAGGATCAGCAGGGGCACATGCATCCACACCAGACATGTGTCCTGACACAGCAGAGCCCGCTGCCCTGCCACTGCTCGGCCGCCCGAGCCCTTCACCAGCCTCCAGTGCCCGGACCTGCCCCACAGAGGAGCGTCCCCCAACACTGGAGCTTCTCGAATCGCCCTGCACCTTCATGTTCGGCCCCTTACTTACTTTACTATCACCACTCCCACTACAGATACCAGCGGAAGCGGTGCCCGCCACCATCTTGCCACCTATCTCTCCTCTTTGCTGGCCCCGCTCCACATCAGAAACGGGGACTGGCAGGTTAGAGGAGCCAGCAGACTGGACTGACTTCTCAGCCGGCCCAGACTGCTGGAAAGGAGAAAATACAAAGCTTTCTTGCTCCTCTTTACTTTTCTTCCTCTTATTCTTCTTTTTCTTCCCTACAGAGGAGTCTTCACCCAGCTCCTCTCCAAAGGAGAAATTCTCCAGTCTTGTTGGGGACTCCTGCTGGATAATGGCTTTCAGCAGGCCTCCATCCATCTCCTCCTCAGACTCAGCAGACTCGGGTAGGGCCACCTGGGCAGCCTGGATGTAGTCACTCGCCTGGCTCTCATGCACAGTACTTTTCCTGGGTGCAGTCTCCTGGCTTTGGGACCTCTCTGTATCTCCCGCCTCAGCCATCTCCTCACCCGCACTCCTGGAAGACATCACTGGGAGATCCTGGGAAGCGCTTTGGGAAATGCACTGCGACATTTCTGCCACTTCTCCAGCTTCAGCTTCTTCCTCTCCCTCACTCTCTTCATCACTTGCCTCATAGTCCAGATTAGCACTTTTCCTTCTCATCTGCTCAAACCTTTCCTCATTGAGCATTTTCTCTTGGAAAGGCCCAGCACCTTCCAGAAGGATCTGCCGCTCACCCTCCAGCCTCTGGATCTCAGCTCTCAGGGCCTGTATACGCTGGGAGAGCACAGGCTTGCTCCTCTGTACCTGCATTGCTTCTCAGGAACCTGTGCTCCACCCGCAGCTCTCTCAGCTGTTTCCCCAGGTGCTGGTATTCCTGGAGCTTGGCCACAATCCTGGAAGTGAAGGTGTCCATAGACTCCTTGGGGCCTGAAACCCCCCACTCCGCAACACTTGCTTGGGCCCTAGATGGATTAGGGCCACATCGCTCCTCTTTCTTCCTCCCTCCTTTACTATGTGAAGCCTTTTGGCTTCCGACTGGTGCCGACGGAGCCAGACCCACATTGCTGGGAGTACGGCTAGATCTTCTTACCGAAGGCACCTCAGGAGCACTGGCTGGTAATGGATGATTCTCCCCCACTCTCCGCCAGCCTGGACCGGAGAGTGGGAGTCCGGGACTCCATAGTGGGGGCCCCCTCCCAGGAACCTGCCACCTTCCTGGGAAAGGCAGATGGAATTCACCCTCTCTGCTCTGCTCTGGTTCTCAGGAGCTCACACAGCTACGTCTGCTCACCACGCCCTCCAGAGCTGCACTCACTATTCTGCTGGTGGGGTCACAGTGTACATACATTACTTATCCTGTACTGATCCTCAGTAGATATATATGTATATGTATGTGTGTTTGTGTTGGGGGGTGTTTCTTTTTTCCTTGTTATCCCGGGCTCCATTATCTATGTAATGGTACCTTGCTGGATGGATGTCGTGTATATCTCCACAGCAGACATTGAAATAATTGCTAATTGCTGCAATAAAAAGCAAAGGAAAGGAACAGAACAGTTTTACTCGTTTACAGATAAAAACACTAAAGGCCGAAATATTCATTTGCTGCAAGAAAATCTTCCTGTTCTATTAAAGAGTTTGCAGAACTCCCCCGCTGTGATATCTGTGCTGTGCGCTGGAAGTCACCACCAGCCGGGCCGCTGCCATTGTCTTGCTTCATAAACTATTTCATTAACTCTTAATGTGTCCAGACACTGGTGAATAAATCTACAGGAATAGGGGAGGTCTGGCTCACTCTATACACCCTAATAGGGAATAATGAGTGAATGGGGGGGGGGGGGGGGGGTGTTAGGGTCCACAGCTCAGGACTTTCATCTGTTACCAGCACAGACAGCAGCTATAAAAACAACACTTTCTCTGGAGGATCTGGCATTGTTGTGTATTAGAAGTAACTAAGAATTGTGCAATACTTAATATCTCCTGCGGGGGCACTGCAGGGAGATTAAACACTTGCTACCACAATCCTAAAAGCAGGACTACAAAAGTCTGTAGTGTGGTCACAGTTGGCCTTGTAGCTGGTCCCTCTGTTGACCTGCACACAGATAGGTAGTCCTTTAACCCATTGTAAACTTAGGTAAGGGGGGGGGGGGGGGGGGTACATGTGATGGTGTATGTGTACCTGCACACGGATAGGTAGTCCTTTAACCCATTGTACACTTGGGTAAGGGGCCTGGGGAGGTACATGTGATGGTGTGTGATATGGGCTGTGGACCTGCACATGAATGGGTAGTCCTTTAACCTATTGAACTCTTGGGTAAGGTGCCTATGCCTGGGGGTACATGTGATGGTGTGCGATAGTGTCTGTGGACCTGCACCCGGATAGGTAGTCCTTTATCTCATTGTACACTTGGGTAAGGTGCCTGGGGGGGGGGGTTACATGTGATGGTGTGTGATGGTGTCTGTGGACCTGCTCACGGATAAGTAGTCTTTTAACCCATTGTCCACATGGGTAAGGTGACTTAGGGGGTACATGGGATGGTGTGAGATAGGAAACCCAGACCAGCAGGTATATTGCAAAACAAGGTTAGTTTTACTGAAGTCCGCTTTCTTCAACCGTACACAATACTATGCACATTATAGGGTAGCTACGTTTCAGTTCATAGGGTGGATGTTAAGAGACTGGTGACAGTTCCCTTCTGGTCTCTTTGTAAGCAGTAACAAGTCTCTGAATATGTATTATCCACTTTAGCGTTACTAGCAGTGATCTATGCAGTCCAAGGTGGAGGACCTACACTGAGTGGCTGACTACAGTGACTGTACACTTGAGAAGACTTGTACTCATGGTTACGGCTTTTACGATTCCCCACTGTAGGGTGTAAGATAAAGAGGATCATGATGTGTTTCAGCCAGAAGTGTTCGCCACCTATTTCCTCTTCTAGCCTGGCAATTCTCCCTCTTGGAGTAGGAAAAGGACTGTAAAGGTGATGTCCTCTGGGCATGGTCTGGAGACAGTTTTTAGATAAACCTCCTAAAATGCCACAATGTGTCATAATTCCCGTGACCAACCAAGAGCCAACTCAGGTTAGTCATGAGCGACAGGAAATGGATGTAGATTCACTGGCAGAATCACGGCATGGACTGGTAAACTGGGATAGTGATTTAGGCCTAATTTTCCTCCCCAGGTCTGCTGTCTAGCCTTGGCTACAATACAATAGACTGCACTGGCTAGATGTCCACAACCCTCTGAGGAGAGTGGGTTGGACTTGGAAGATCCATCCCACTGGACCTTCTAGCAGGTTCTAATAGAAGATATTCTGGTGGAAGGTCATGTGACCAATGTTTAATGGGTTCTTTACATGTATAATAGACCAGTGATAGCAGTAAAGAGCAACTTATTCCACCCCCACTCATATTCCCTACCATGGAGATTTAAAAAAAAAAGTGCAGACCCTTGGTGCTTCTATGCCATGCCTCGAATGTCACCAGAACACCTGACACAGACACATGTCCTTGATAGTGAAATGGTTGATCCATACAGTACCATAGATGTCTCTTTTAGACTGCCACAGCAATTGGTGTCCCCCAGGTGACCTTCAGAACCTGACCTGGTGTGGTCACACAATAGCTAAGAAAACCACAGTGTGTAGGTGTCTAAGGGTATGTTCACATCTTGTTTTTCTCTACACATTGGGCTACACATCAGGAATCATAGAAAAAAGGATGCGGACGTGCAGCCCGACGTGCGGCCGGCGGCCACATTGACCACATTGACCACATTGACATTATGTGACTGTGTTCTGCTCATTTGCGGGACGTGCACTGCTTTTGTGCAGGACTCAAAAGCGTAGTCGACCACATCCGTTTTTCACTGATTCCTGACGTGTAGCCCGATGTGTGGAGAAAAACGAGATGTGAACATACCCTAATATGGAGGAACATGGTCACGAGAATCCTGGAGGACTATACATGGACTGGAGAAAAAACCCATAGAGTTATAATTAGTGATGAGCGAGTACTAAAATGCTCGGGTGCTCGTTACTCTAGCCGAGTATTTCCTGATACTCGAGTGCTTGTTTCGAGTAACAAACCCCATTGAAGTCAGAGGTAGAGGAAAGGTCGTGTGAAAACCTGTCAACCTCAGAAATTGATGGAAACCCAACGGAAATGGACAGGATACAGCAGGGGCAGCATGTATGCATGCCTCTGAGGCTGCCTAATGGCACCATTATGCCTAATTCTGTGCAACAGCCTGGTTAAAACAGAGGTAGGCATAGGGACCACCCAAAAACTCAGCCTGACACAGCATGGCATTGAGAACACAGGGAACCATTAAAACAGAGGTAGCTTATCATGAACCACCCAAAAATTCAGCCTGACACAGCATAGCGGTAAGGACAGAGTGAACAAGGTAGAAGCGGTAGCCAGTCAGCCTTCCGTATGGATGCCAGTAAAGGCCCAGCAGTAGTCAACATGGATGCCAGTTAAGGGCCAGCAAAAAGGAGGCAAGGGCAGGCACACCTAGTGAGGCTCCCCAAAACTAGGCCAGACACTGCAGGGCCTTGAACACACAGAGAAGCAATACAAGTGAGTGAGGAAGCTAGTGAGGCTCCCCAGGGGCTGGGATATGTAGTGGACATAAACCCGGGTGCTGACAGCTATCTAGGCCAGTTGTCAGTCAGCACTCACCATCAAGGGTACACTTGATGCCTCTCGACCGGGGGTGGTAAGGCCCCAGCCACGGCTAGACCAAAAAAACTAAAATAAAACAGCTGGCTGGTTGGCGGGGGCATGATCGGTGGGCCCCCAGCAACCAGTCCCGCTCCTCCGCAGACGTAGTGTGACGTCAGAGCATGGCAGTGAGGACACAGAGAACCATTAGAAGTGATACAGAAGCAATACAGTGTAGTGCCCACTAGTTTAGGGGGGGCTTGATGGTGCTATCTGGTATGGGCAACAACTGTACACATTTTGTCACCCCAATACAATGAGCAGTGAAGTAAGTTCTATGCAGGATGCACTACAAATCCCAGCTATACAGTGCAGTACACACTAGTTTAGGGGGGGGGGGGGCTTGACGGTGCTATCTGGTATGGGCAACAACTGTACACGCTTTGTCACCCCAATACAATGAGCAGTGAAGTAGGTTCTATGCACTACAACTCCCAGCTATACAGTGCAATACACACTAGTTTAGGTGGTGCTATCTGGTATGGGCAACAACTGTACACACTGTCACCCCAATACAATATAAGCAGTGAAGTAAGTTCTATGCGGGATGCACTACAACTCCCAGCTATACAGTGCAGTACACACTAGTTTAGGTGGTGCTATCTGGTATGGGCAACAACTGTACACATGCTTTGTCACCCCAATACAATGAGCAGTGAAGTAAGTTCTATGCGGGATGCACTACAACTCCCAGCTATACAGTGCAGTACACACTAGTTTAGGTGGTGCTATCTGGTATGGGCAACAACTGTACACATGCTTTGTCACCCCAATACAATGAGCAGTGAAGTAAGTTCTATGCAGCTATACAGTGCAGTACACGAGGACCACCAGCCCCCAAATCAAAAAGGAGTACACTGAGCACTTCTTAGGGGTGTGTATGCAACACCTAATGTCCCCTTTCTGCCAGCAGCCGGTTATTACAGTGTGCTGGTTAAATCGCGGTAGCAGCACTGCAACTCCCAGCCAGCAGTCTGTAGTAATAGTATTAATAAAAGCTTTTAAGCCCTGAAAAGGGCTGTTTGTTTATATTGCTAGTAGTATATACCCTGCCTACTGGAACGCTAAATCCTACACTGACACTCTCCCTGACCAGCAGCAGCTCTGTCCCTGATCTCTCACAGCATGCGTCTGAAGCGAGCACTGCCGGCGCCGAGTTTTATATGGCAGGGTCATCTGATCTGGCCAACCAATCGCTGCTATCGACATGTATGGGTCCCACGTGATCTCAGGATGTACCAAAGAGTCTCCTGCATGTTTATTGGCTGTGAAAAAGCGCTCAAACTTACAGGAAAGGGATAATGAGATTTCATCGAGTATTGCGAGATGCTCGTCCGAGTAACGAGTACCATCGAGTACCCTAATACTCGATCGAGTACCAAGCTCGGATGAGCACGTTCGCTCATCTCTATTTATAATGACTCACATGGATATTCCTATTTGACTTTTACAGAACTGGTAAAACTAATGATGAGCTTCTCATAGAGACCTGGCATGTTCCTGCAGGCTCAGTGGGACACCGCCACTAACCCCTCTTCATGTATTTATAAGCAGCAGGATGGGAAGATGCAGAATAATTTGTCGACTTTTTTCGGGTCATGATTAATTCATTCTCCATTCACACTGGAAGGTTTTAGAACGTTGATCTCAGACATTATCACAGCTGCTCTAATCCTGGAAGCCAGAGACGTGTTAATGTGTTTGGAAACTTGGTCTCCACCAAGGAGGAGTATACAGTATATTTTGTGTATGTATATGTATGTATATGTATATATATATATATATATATATATATATATATATATATATATATATATAAATAGCCTAAGGGGTAATAGGATTCTGAAAATATAATGCCTCATTGCATGCTGGGATCATATTCAGGGGCAATGATGTAACAGAGCTGGTGAAACGCACGTATAGTCAGTTGCTGCTCATCAGCCATATTCATCATCACTAACACTGATTTACAGGGAAACTCTGGCTGTTCGATCTGGGAAACAGATACAGTCCCAGTAGTCGGTTATATTGATTAAACAATGGATGTGTCTATAAATAGTGAGAAACTGATGGATGACAAATAGGTGTAAAAGATCAAACATCTTAATAGTAAAAATTAAATAGAGCCTTCACAAGAGAAGACAAGTCAGAGACAACCTGAACCCACGCCGTGGCCTAGGAGAGTCACAGAGCAGGACAGTATCCACAGACAGTAGTAAGCTAGGAACGGATCCAGATAGAACAAAGTTGCTAAGGCCTGTGGACTCTATTTCGCAGCACGGTTGTCAGCAGGGAACCCTCAGCATTCCGCTCATCCCAGGTAACAAAGTCTGGGCCTTGTGTCACCCTCTAGGACAGGTCCCCTAAATCTAGTGGGCATCAGGTGGTGTGAAGACCCAAAGGTCAATACACAGGCACAAGTATTCTTCTTCTTCTTCTAAGTATTCTTCTACCTCATCCTCCAACATCCCGGAAGAGCACAGTACACTCTCTGCTACTCTGTTTTTTTCATATCCCTCAACACGTTGCTCAGTCAGCACGACTGTACTCCTCGCTCTATTCCTGTTGCAGATCTGGTTTTTGTACTGTCAAGTGTATTATCATGTGCTTTATCAAGGGAACTATCAAGTGTAATATATCCTGTCAAAGCAAAGCTGTATAACTTGCTGCACCAAATACCTTTTCAAGTAAAAACAAGCTTATTTAAGTTAAAGAGACTTTGTGATTCTTCACCCCACACCGACACAGTATTCTACACATCCTTGGGACACTCTCCCCTTTCTGTGGGTGGCGGTTCCGATAGTCCAGGAGGGTCATTACACCGCTCTGGCCATCCGTGACTACACTAACCCAAGGGACCCCGTAGCAACCAAACAGGACACTGACCAGAGGGGAAAAGGATACAAGCGGCCTTCTAATATAAAAACAGGTGTCCCATCACACCTGTGTGCCCAACCGGCATTGGCGTCACGAAGTAACATCTTAAGGTCTGGCTGTATCTCGGCCAACCATCAGAGAAGTGGTGTCACACTTCACCGCCTAGCAAGTGACCAGCCGATCCTCCGTCACAACATCACCGGGGGCTCACACCACACATTACATTACGTATCCCGTACTGATCCTGAGTTATATCCTGTATTATACTCCAGAGCTGCTCTAACTATTCTGCAGGTGGAGTCATTTGCCTAGAAATACATAGACTCTCTTTTCTTCTCTCTGGTTTATGATACAACTTATATATTGCAGACAGAAATCACTACCCAACTCTAAAAGGGTTGATCTGTATGTTCTCTGGTTTACAAGAAGAGCTGTCAATCATTCTGTGTGGCTGCAGGTGACAAGCTCTCTGCATATACATATATATATATATATATATATATATATATATATATATATATATATACTCATATGGAGATAAATAGATGTAAGTGATTATTAGTCCAGAAAACTGGTTCTAAATAGTTGATACACAAAATCTAAAAATTAGACTTTTTTGCCAGGATCCCTTCTCGTCATTGTGGATATGGCGGGTGGATAGACACGTCAGTAGCACTAGCAGCTACTGAATGCAGCAAATTGTTGGTTTGCAGGGCTGAGAGTGAGACTGTAATGCACAGAGATTGATTTTCACCTCTGAGCGCAGAGAGTAAAGTGATTTCATCATGCAGTTACCATCATTGAATCGTCCTTGAGATTTTCCTTTTAACGTCGTCTATGTAACCAGCAATTAAAGGGCCCATAGCAAGAAACTACTACAGTACCACAACATTGTCCTCTCAAAATTCTGGACCAATGGTGTGTGGATTAAATGTAATATACAGGGTGGTATTATGGCTCCTGCTCCCCTAGGGGCTGAGACTTTTTTTTTATTGCTCATGGGAAGCACATATTTTAAGGGGCACCCTGCCGATGTGTATGGGGGAACTTACCTGCATGTAGGACACTTGTACCATGAAGTTTTATGTCTTGTGTAGTTTAGCTTTAAAATCACAAATAGATGAGTTACAGTCTTGTTGGTTACAGTTCTCAGATAAGGCACACAAGCTTAATGGTGATGGTGGTGGCCTTATTGCTTGAACATTTCTAAATATACAGGATAAACAGAAGTACAGGTCCCTGTTCTCTTCACAGGAGCCTCTTCCTGGCCTGTGTTACTTCACCAGTTTCATACTTCTCATCCACCTATCTGGCGGCTGTTGCTTCTCCTGCTTTTAAATCCTGTGACCTCAATGGCTCCTCCCACTGAGATACTGCCCAATATCCTTCATCACTTTATTGGTACTTCTAGGCCTTCCTTACACTTACAAGGATAGCAAGAGCCTGAGTTCCCTTGTTGCTGGGTTAGGGTCAGATTTGCAGATTAGGGTTTTCATTAGGGACATTTGCAGGGACAGTCACTGTCAGTGTTTGAGGAAAGAATTAGTGAAAGTTATTTAGGTGTTTGTACTTTGTTCCTGTCCATCATCTGTCTGCCTTGTTTCCTGACTGCCATCTTCAACATTTGTGTCATTATCCATCCCATGGTATCCAGTTTCTGTAACCCCTTGGTGAGCTCCTTTTGTTGTTTACCTCCCTGCATTGATACATGCGTTCATACATTTGTACTTTTTGCTGGTTTTAACTCTGATAGCGCTTAGGACTTATTGTAAGATTAAACTGTATAACAATCCCTACACTAAGTCCTAGGGGTATCTGAGTCCTGGAAGCCACAGCTAGCAGCCAAGAGAGGTGACTGCTATAGGTCAAATTTATTTACTTGCAGTCTTTTGACCAGATGACATTGTTATAGTCCAATAAAACTCCACTTTAGGCCTAGACAACCCCTGGGGCCTGAGGGCCCCCTTGTACACATGATAGGCAGAGATTTTGCATTAGTTGCTTCTCTGGTGACTGGTAGAGCTGTAAGTATACGGAGAAGAATGGCCCCATAGGTGATTATTAGGATATATCATCTGGCCTATTCATGACACTGGATTGTAGTATGAGGATTAATGTGGTCCATGTATGCGGCGATGCGGACCCCCCCCCCCCCCCCCTCTAGTGTTTGATATCTTCTTCTCCATAGACGGCTCTTTTGTTCTGGCGCATGATTCATTGAACCTGTATGGTTCCGTTTACCTCTGCCTGACGGCCGCAGATTAATAATTCATCATAGTTTTGTTCTAATGGCAGGAACCCTTTACTCAGCTTCTGAAGGCCGCTCAGTATCTAACAGTGACCTTCCATTCCGCCTGCAGTGTGTATGAACAGAGGGGGAAAAATCCATTTTTTTCTATTATTCTACAGGGATAGATATGTATGGTAAATTTCATAAATGTGATGAGAAAAAAATATTAATATAATTTAAAGTGAAATGAAGTGTCTTCTGAGGTGTATAGGATGGCATAATGTATAAGATCGTATTCACCAAGAGAGTCAGAGAGTGAGTAACATCTACCACTGACCACCAGGGATAAGACTCTGGACAACCATAAGTAGGTCACTATCATCAGGACTGAGGATTGTATGTACCACTGACCACAAGGGACAAGACTCTGGACAACCATAAGTAGGTCACTATCATCAGGGCTGAGGATTGAATATATCACTGACCACCAGGGATAAGACTCTGGACAACCATAAATAGGTCACTAACATCAGGGCTGAGGATTGTATATTCCACTGACCACCAGGGACAAGACTCTGGACAACCATAAATAGGTCACTATCATCAGGGCTGAGAATTGTATGTACCACTGACCACCAGGGACAAGACTCTGGACAACCATAAATAGGTCACTATCATCAGGGCTGAGGATTGTATGTACCACTGACCACAAGGGACAAGACTCTGGACAACCATAAATAGGTCACTAACATCAGGGCTGAGAATTGTATGTACCACTGACCACCAGGGACAAGACTCTGGACAACCATAAATAGGTCACTATCATCAGGGCTGAGGATTGTATGTACCACTGACCACAAGGGTCAGACTCTGGACAACCATAAATAGGTCACTAACATCAGGGCTGAGGATTGTATATTCCACTGACCACCAGGGATAAGACTCTGGACAACCATAAATAGGTCACTATCATTAGGGCTGAGGATTGTATGTACCACTGACCACCAGGGACAAGACTCTGGACAACCATAAATAGGTAACTATCATCAGGGCTGAGGATTGTATATTCCACTGACCACCAGGGATAAGACTCTGGACAACCACAAATACGTAGTCACAATCGTTTTGTGTAATAGATCATGTTTTAAATCAACGATCAGCCACCATGCCCAACCATGAATACTGTAGGTTACTATCTTCAGCGCTGAGGATTGTATTTACCACTAATTGTCAGGGACCAGGCACTGGAAAACCATGAGCAGGTCACTATTATTTGGGCCAAGTATTGTATGTACCACTGACTACCATGGACCAGGTACTGGACGAACATGAATAGGTCACTATCATCAGGGCTGAGGATTAAATGTACCACTGACCACCAGGGACAAGACTCTGGACAACCACAAATAGGTCACTATCATCAAGACCGAGTATTGTATGTACCTCTGACCACCAGGGAGCAACATTGGCAACTATAGGTTAGAATAATATTACCGGCCGTTCTGGACGATAATTGTTTTGTGTAATAGGTCATGTTTTAAATCAATGATCAGCCAACATGCACAACCATGAATTAGTTACTATGATCAAGGCTGAGTATTGTATTTACCACTGATCACCATGAACTAGACACCAGGACAACCATGGAAGGACATTGAAGAGGTAATTGGCAGCAGAGCCAATCAGATTGGGAAACCCCCTCTATGCCGACTCAACCGGCAGGTTGAGTACTCTCCTGGTGACTACCCTTGACTACACTACTACTTTATCAGTTCCGCTGTCACAAATCGGTGATAATTGTAGGGACTGGAACTTGATGGTGAAGACCAAGTAATCTTTTAGGCTTTGCACCCCAGCTGGATTCTTGCCCCCCATCCCCCGCCCCTGTAATGTCACCATACGTGGACACTGCCGCCAATCACCGGCCCGGCGGTCACATGGTGGAGATATGTAATGTATTTTGGTTGGGATGTATTACAGATTTATACGCTGAGCTGTGTCTTTGATCATTACACTGATAGGGGCGTTGCTTTCAATTATTCATTGCTGGGTAAATGGAGAAAGTAAAATGTGCGTCCTGAGAGCCGAGGAGATCGCTTTATAGCCACGAGCCGGGAAGACGTCTGAGCTGTAAATTTCTCTATATTTAGCCGCTGCTTCCAGACGCAACGTTTTTACCTGTCACAGTCAGCTGCCGAAAAGCCAGGACACCAGCACAAGGCCCAAACTATTCCCCAGAATATAGGTACTTGACCTGACAGCTGACCTGTAAGAGGTGCGGAAGACGACTGAGAGGAATATGACGATGCTTCATCATTTACTATTGACTGCAGCCGGTCTACTTTATTATTAACCCCCTGAGAGCCCTTTGTGGTGCACACAAATCCTTCCTACCTTCTCCTCTGGCCAATCACAGCACTTACTCCTCTATGCTATGCCATGACATAGTACTGGTAAAGTGCCCCCAACTGAACAGGCTGGCACTGTGCTGGGGGATAATTCACACAGTATGCTGCTATAGATGACATCTGGATGGAGAAGTGCAGTGGGCCAGAACTAATGTTCCACTGATGGGTTCTCCTTTAAGTTCAGTTGGCACTAAGGTATTTTGTAAGGTGGTTCCTATATTCCAGGGGTCCTCAACTGGCGGACCGCGGAGGCCAGCTGTCCGGACCCCTGCTGCAGCTCAGTATACCTGTATACTGAATTGCGCTGCTCCTCTTTGTACAGTAACTATAAGCGCTTGTAACTAGTGCTCATAGTTAATGTGCCGGAGCAGCACTGACCTAGAGGGAGCCATCAGCCAGGGGAGAGCGGCCTCTTGTGACCGCTGCGGTGCGGCCACAAGAGGGTAAGAGAAGAGGAGATGCCCGAACCCAGTTGAGTATAAGTGTTTGTTTTTTTATGTTATATGCTATATGGGAGGTGGAGCGCACAGGAGGGCTATATAACTGGGGGAGCACACATCAGGGGTGCTATACACTACTGGGGGAGCACAGGGGGACTATCTACTACTGGGGGAGCACACAGGGGGGCTATATACTACTAGGGAGCACAAAGCGGGGGTCTATATACTACTGGGGAAGCGCAAAGGGGGGCTATATACTAATGGGGAGCACAAAGCCGGGGTCTATATACTACTGGGGTAGCATACAGTGGGGCTATATGGGAGGGGGAGCACACAGGGGTCTATATATTACTGGGGAGCACAAAGCAGGGGTCCTACCATTTTTTACAATGCAGGAGGCTCAGTTTGCATTTCCTAGGTTCCTGGTTTAAAGATCGAGAATAAACCAATGAATAACCAATGAAGACACTGAACAAGCAGGGAATTCTGAGAGATTTTAACTCTAAAGTCTGTAAAGCTGTGAATTCTGCTCTAGGATATAAAATGTCATCCAATCTCCTATAAGGTCACCGATCCCGGCTGATATTATTACAGATAGATAACAATAAAGGACATGTCTGGCGCTACCCCCCTCCCCCCTTGTAGCATGCGGCTCTACCACCATCTATATTGAGGCTGTATTATTCATGAGAGATTAGAGAATTAACAATCCACTTATTCTCGCTTCTTCCCCCGCAGGATCAGATGTAGGTTTTATATTACAGCAGCAGCGATGGACGGGCGAGACGTGGGAGGTGATTTTCAGCGAATGTCACATTTGTTTTATGATTTAACCCTCTGGCTATTAACAACCCAACTTAAGGCTTCTATGGGAATAGGCTACTCTTAAAGGGGATGTCCAGGATTAAAACAACATGGCTCATTTTATTCAAAAACAGCACCACACTTGTCTGAAGGTTTTATATGGTATAGCAGCTCGTTTAACAGCCAAGCTGCAATATGAAATACGACCAACAGGCAGAGACTATTTGTGTAAGATAAATAGCCCCTTTAAGGCTGGTGCTCGAAGCCACGTCTAATTACATATTGGTTGTGGTCATATGGTATGGCCTTAAAGGGGTAGTGCGGCACTAAACATTTAGTCACAAAATAACACACATTACAAAGTTATACAACTTTGTAATGTATGTTATGAATGTGAATGGCCCCATGAGGTACGGCTGGAGCGGTCTCCCGAAGATGTCGTCATTGTCACAAGATGGGGGCCGGGGGTTGACACGAATACGGTGAGTATAATGCACCACACTTCCGGGGGGGGGGGGCATGGGGAACAGGGCCATTCACTTACAAAACATACATTACAAAGTTGTATAACTTTGTAATGTGTGTTATTTTGTGAATAAATGTTTAGCACTACCCCTTTAAGGGTTTCCAGTGAGATAAAAAGTTAGAAGCAATGTAACAATTTCAGCCATGTCAAAATTCTTGTAATTGTTGTGTGACTTTTTACCTAAACCTCCAGGAAAATTACTTATTAAAGGGATATTCCAGATTTTTTTTTACCTGTACTCACCTTCCCCCCTCTCCTTCCCACAGCTGACACTGTCTTTATGTTGATTCCCACTGATTTGCACTTCTTGGTATTGGTCTCAGTACAAGGATCTTCCCACTTAGCCAATCAATGGCCGCAGTGGTGTCCCGCCTCAGTCACTGATTGGTTGAATGGGAAGATCTTTGTCCAGACACAAAGATATGCAGCACAGCAGGGGCTCCAAGCTTTTGTGGGCCCTTGGGCGACAGAGCCTCAGCGGGCCTGTTTGTATAGCAAATCATGTGGCATCATTATTAGAGGGTCTCAGCTGACCCTTACTACTATTCAAGATGCTAGGAAAGCTGGGTGACCTCAATTATACTGCGCACTATACAAGATGCTAGGAAAGCTATGTTTCTTTCATATACTGACTTCTATACAGGATTCTAGGAAAGCTGAGTGACCTCCATTATACTGGCTACTATACAAGACGCTAGGAAAGCTGGGTGACCCCATTACACTTACTACTATACAAGATTCTGGGAAAGCTGGGTGACCGCCATTATGCTGACTACTATACAAGATGCTAGGAAAGTTGGGTGACCTACATTATATTGACTACTATAAAAGATGCTAGGAAAGTTGGGTGACCGCCATTATACTTACTAGTATACAAGATGCTAGGAAAGCTGGGTGACCCCATTACACTTACTACTATACAAGATGCTGGGAAAGCTAAGTGACATCCATTATACTTACTACTATAGAAGATGCTAGGAAAGCTGGGTGACCTCCATGATAATTACTACTATACAAGATGCTAGGAAAGCTGGGTGACCTCCATTATACTGACTATACAAGATGCTGGGAAAGCTGGGTGACCTCCATTATACAAGATGCTAGGAAAGCTGAGTGACCCCATTATACTGACTACTACACAAGATGCTAGGAAGGCTGGGGGATCTCCATTATACAAGATGCTGGGAAAGCTGGGTGACCTCCATTATATTGACTACTATAAAAGATGCTAGGAAAGCTGAGTGACCTCCATTATACTGACTACTATACATGATGCTAGGAAAGCTGGGTGACCGCCATTATACTGACTACTATACCAGATGCTAGGAAAGCTGAGTGACCTCCATTATCCTACCTACTATACAAGATGCTAGGAAAACTGGGTGACCTCCATTATACTGCCTACTATACAAGATGCTAGGAAAGCTGGGTGACCTTCATCATACTGCCTACAAGATGCTGGAAAGCTGGGTAACCCCATTATATTGACTACTATACAAGATGCTAGGAAACCTGGGTGACCTCCATTAAACAAGATGCTAGGAAAACTGGATGACCACTATTATACTGCCTCCTATAAAAGATACTGGGAAAGTTGGGTAACTCCATTATACTGACTACTATACAAGATACTAGGAAAGCTGAGTGACCCCATTATACTGACTATACAAGATGCCAGGAAAGCTGGGTGACCCCTATTTTACTTACTAAACAAAATGCTGGGAAAGCTGGGTGACCCCTATTATACTTGCTATACAAGATGCCGGCCCTGTAATAGGGGAGCCATAGGGGTTAGCACCTGTATAGGTTTTTTTTTCTCTCTCTCTCTCTCTATTTAACTGCCCCCTGAGCAAGTTTACATTGAAAAAAAGAATCTCTGGAATACCCCTTTAAGTCATGCACTTGCAAGAAAAAGTTAGTGAACCCATTTGAGTTACATGGATTTCTAAACTGAATTCTAATGAAATGATTGTCCTGTATATCACAAGTATAGAACTGATGACAAAGGCAGTTGTATTGGTCGTTTGTTTTATTGGCACATAAACATCCACAGGGCAGGGGGCAAAGTAAGTGAACCCTTAAATGAAGTAACCTGAATGTAATAAGCTTTAGCAGCAATCACTTCCACCAAATGTTCTCTGTAGCCGCAAATACTATTTGAAAGGGTTCACTTATTTGTCCTTTTCCTGCAGTTTCAACTATCTAAGACCACTATGGATAATGTCTGTTCCCCCGCACATTACATCTGACTGCTGGAGGTCCCAGCAGTGACACAACCTGAGACTCGCTTGTGGTGTTAAGGGGGTACCCCGGGGGGGATTTAAAAAAAAATATATATATAAGTTTTTAAATTAACTGGTGTCAGAAAGTAAGTAAAGATTGGTAAATTACTTCTATTTAAAAATCTCCAGATTTTAAGTACTTTTTCGCTTTCTAGTCTCAAACAGTGCTCTCTGCTGCCACCTCTGTCTATGTCAGGAACTGTCCAAATCAGGAGATTTTCTACTGCTCTGGACAGTGTCAGACTGGAAAGAACACACCACTTCCTGCAGGGCATACAGCAGCTGCTAAGTACTGGAAGGCTTACATTTTTTGTAAATAGAAGTAATTTACAAATATGTCACCACCTAGGGCTAGAGCCAGACATTGCAAGACTGTTACTCAACCCAAAATTGGTAGCTTATAAATACTCAGCTTTTCCTATCCTTTTGATCTCAAAGTTGAGTGCCTCAAGGATTGTGTCAAAGTGGCCTCAAAGTTAAGTGTCTTCAACTGGAGTTAGAGCAAGATGCTAAAGCTGACCAGGGTTGCCTATGCCACTATAGACTACGAGGCAAGGGCTAAAATATCCTTGTACAGTTTTACCAGATCTGAAGGACTTTATTAGAAGTAGTGAAGCCAAGAGAAGAGAAGTTTTTGCCTCTTCAGTGCCTCTGAACCCAGGGTGAGGGCTTCAGGGATCTAACATCTCAGGAACAGTTTTACATACCAGCTACATTACGTTACCTCCGGAAGATCCGTAGTCTCATGCAGATCTGCATCAGACGCGATCAAACTCTTGTCTCCCATCTAAACATAAATTATTACCCCATAGGAAAGTTATGGTTTTGGTTGACAACTGGAGAGACCTCTATCCTGTTATGAATAAATAAAGGGTACCTACCATTTACACAAGGATAAAGCTGTCATCTTGCTGACGCTTGACAGCATTTTGCTGCTTAATAAACAATAAACATCTAAAACCAATTTTTCTGTCAAAGCAGCAAAGATTGAGTCAAAGAAATCAAAGTGGTGAGATTTATCCAGGATCCCCAGCAAATCCCCCTGACCTGCGGCTACGTCCTTGCCTCGTCCATCAGGCCCCAGGTCTTGTGAGTCACTAAATGCCGCCTGGTTTTATGGACTTTGCTGGCTTTGCAGAGAGACGTTCCTTAGCTACAAGTCTGGATTTCATTGACAGGAATGGTAATGACTCTCGGCGTGTCAGACATCGATGCATCAACGTGACACAGAAGTTCTCAGCTTCAGATTGGATTTGGTTTAACTAGATCTCCGGAGAGGATTGTGTCCGGCAAAACTGTTACCATTGTTTCCTTCAGGAAACAAAATTACTCTGTACCCCACTTGGTCCTGTATCTCAGCAGGGTAGCATGTCCACTTTGGCACTATATGGTGCTATTATTTAGCCAAAGTATAACTGTAATTGTTTTGCACTATATAGCGCTATTATTCCACCTATGACAGTTTTATAGTCCACTACAAGGCACTCATCTGTAGACAGTATGTGGTGCCACTATTAATGTATGGTAAGGCACTTTATTCCACTACTGTATGGAACATGGAATTGCTATAACACCATGTAGCGGTATTATTTGGTATTAACGGATAGTTGTGTTTTTTTTAAGAACTTAAAGTATAGTATAGTTGTACTTTTTTAAGCACTGTATAGTAATATTATATAGACAGTGCGTCAGTTTTATACTTTCACTATATGGCGCTTGATTGTAGACAGTGGGGCTGATTTACCGGCAGCAAATTGTCAGATTTTTGTCAATTTAGTGTTCCGACATAATCAGTAAAGGTGTGGGACACAATTATTCCTAAAACCGGACAAACCCGTCATTTTTGACCAAAAACCTGCCAAGTGGGTGTGCCGTGGGTGTGTCCTTTAAAACTTAAAAAAAAAATGTTAAGCAAATCGTCATTTTTTGACAGGTTTCCTATTCTAAACAACCAGCCAGTTCTAGTGTGATGGGATGGTCGGGTTTTAGCTCTGTCCTGTGATAAACCTGACAGACTTACTAAGGGCGTGCGCCACATTAATGAATTTGATGCAAAATAAAAAAAAATGACACAACGCACGGCATAACGGCTTAAAACTGACATGTTGTTAGGAAATGAGGCCCAATGTGTGATGCCACTCTTTATTTAAATTTATTAAATTAAATCTTTATTTAAATCCAGTAGGCACTTTTATTCCTTTACTATACAGAACTACTATGAAAACAATAGGCAGTTCTATTAGGTACACTATGGTGCCATTGTTTGGAAACAGTATAAAGTATATTGATTTTATTTAGGAAATGTACGGTGGTTTTATACTTTCACTGTAAGGCACTTATTGTATATGTTGACAATGAATGGCGGTACTATTTATGCACAGCATGAACTTAGTACCCTTACTGTATGGAACTGCTATGAATACACAATATGGTGCTATTATTTAGGCACAATATAGCTTCACTTTATGGACCATTTAAAGTGATATTATTCAAGCAATGGATTGCAGTCATATTTTCACTATAAAGCTCTCATATTTAGACAATGTATGGCGGCACTATTTATGCCACTTTTATACCTTATATAAAGAACTTCTATGAAGACACTATAAACTTTTAATACGTTTGCTATATGGCGCTATTACATAGAAACTTTATGGCGGCATTTTTAGTTTCATAACTATTATGTACTGTAATGGTACTGACATATAATGTATGGTACATTTATACATTCAGTTATGTCCCTATGGCATAGGCATTGTGTGGTAAGTGATTTCGGTACAGAATGGCATCTTCTTATATACCTTAACTGTATGGCAGCACCTTGTATGCACTACTATACAGAATATGTGTGTACCCTATGGTGGTAGTATTATTTGGGCTGTACTATGTCAGTATTCACCATGTCTGTTTCCAGGACACGCTTGGGGGGGCAGGCTGACTCCTGAGAGCCATAATAATATGGCTATGTGTTACTTATATTCATTATATGTGTAGTTACTTTTAATCATTGTGGGGTTATGAACAGCTGAGAAATATTACAGCAATTAAAATCATGCAAAATTATGCAAAAAATATTCAGAAAAACTGCGAATACATCAGAACAGACGAGAGAATTACTATTCTGAACCAAATACATTAAAAGCAATTAAAAGCAGACAGAATACTCCCGAGAGTAGTGCAGTGAGATTCCTGAGCCTGAGACGCCATTCACTATGAGGAGAGAAGACTGTGACAATGATAGTAGGTGAAGATGACAGCAATCCCTTCTCCTTACTGTACAGTGACCCTCACACCTCGCAGAGCATGCCCACAGCAGTCACAGAGCATGCCCACAGCTGTCCCATTGAAGTCAAATCTCCAGTGTTCTACAATTATCTAATATACTAATGATAATGCTCTGTAAGCTGAAGAGTCTAGACTCCAGACTGATACACTGTACATAGCTAGTCCTGCTCTCAGATGAGATGTGATACAATTGTATCCAGTGTAGACAATGCTCTGTGAGCTCTACAGTCTAGACTCCAGACTGATACACTGTACATAGCTAGTCCTGCTCTCAGCTGAGATGTGATACAATTGTATCCAGCGTAGACAATGCTCTGTGAGCTCTACAGTCTAGACTCCAGACTGATACATTGTACATAGTTAATCCTGCTCTCAGCTGACATGTCATATGATTGTATCCAGTCTAGACAATGCTCTGTGAGCTAAATGCATCAGGTGCTGCACAAATCTCTGCTTGTTTACTACTCTATATTAATCCAGAGTCCAGGCTTTTTAGCTCACAGAGCATTGTCTACACTGGATACAATTGTATCACTTCTCAGCTGAGAGCAGGACTAGCTATGTACAATGTATCAGGCTGGAGTCCAGGCTGTAGAGCTCACAGAGCATTGTCTACACTGGATACAACTGTATCACTTCTCAGCTGAGAGCAGGACTAGCTATGTACAATGTATCAGTCTGGAGTCCAGGCTGTAGAGCTCACAGAGTATTGTCTATGCTGGATACAATTTTATCACTTCTCATCTTAGAGGAGGACTAGAGAAAGGGGCTCATCCCAGAGAACTGGATATATGTCATGTATACACCCGAATGGTCAAAAAAAAACCATTTTTAAGCTCACAGGTATAGGTGTGAATATATTCTCTAGTCTTTATAATAAACCGATGTGACACAGATCTCAATTCACTGGATAGTGATAGCGATAAACCTATCCGCAGGAAGCCTCCTCCACCCTCAGCAGCTCCGCCATCTATAGCTGATCGGGGGCTGATATAACCTTTTCCTGCCGAGTGGCCCTGACATGATGAGGAGTGCGGACAGTTTAATAAGGAGAGATGACAGGGCCGTCACTATGAATGAGCCATGCCCCGGCTCAGCGCTGCCGCTTTCCATTCCAGCACATTGTTGTAGTTGTCACTTGAGCTACGGAATGAAATGCACCTTGACAAGACGTCTTCTGGACTCCACGGAAAGGAGACGAGAAATTAACTTCATTCCTAATGGAATCTTAACCCCCTACAAGACTAGAAAAATGGTGATTACAGCGTAGGAAGTAGAGTTTGCTTTAACCTGTCACTTTCCAGCTGCTGCAAAACTACAACTCTCAGCATGCCTTGACTCCCTGTCAATGCTGTATTCATACAGCGGCCATGTTGTAGTATCTTCGAGGTTACCTAGGGTTTCATTGTAACCTTAAGGACTATTACAGGGAGTGATCTTTGTTTTACTGTAATTACGCAAATCACTGTATAGACAACTCGTCTGCTTATATGGCTGCGTTCCCACATGGCAATGAATGTTCCCAGCAAAAATATAGGAAATTCTAAAGGGTTCACAAACTTTAAGAACCACTCACAGTATGTCCGAATAGGAGGAAAAAACCCATCATGTGAACCTGCCCTTAGATTATGCTGACATATATGCCCGCCAACTCACGCTCCATTGAGTATTGATTCTATAAGTTATTATGGAGTTTGCAGAATTTTATTCACAGCCTGAGGATCATGTGAGTGTTTCGCGCACTCATGAATTCCCTCCTCATGTCACATCTATTTGCAGCTTCTCTCAGTGTTTGCACACAAGCAAATGGCTGCATCTGTCTGTGTGCTAAAACCAGGACCACCCGCCATGATGCGAGCAATCAATGGTTGCCAAAGGTGTTGTCTCCAGGCGCCAGATCACGACCACCACAGAGAGACAGAGAGAGAGGCAGAAATTAAAAGGGTATTCTGGGCAACAGTAAAAAATCCAGGGAGGAAAGGGGGTGGTGGGATCATAATAAAGTCCTATTTACCTGTCCGCATGCCCCCACAGCGAACGTCAAGGCTCATGGTCCTCAGCCAGGCTCCCAACTCTGTGATGTCATGGCCCCACTCCGAAATTCCCGCTCAGCCATTCAGTGACTTAGTTGGGGCACAGCTGCAGTCACTGACTGGCTGAGCTGGTAATCCCTGTAGTAGGCCAAGAGGATTCAGGAGTGCAGACGCTGACAAATTTGGGCCTATGTCTGACCTCTATATCACTATGTCTGACCTCTGTATCACCATGGCTGACCCCTCTATATATTTCTTCAGGACATGGTAGCTGGAGACTACCTGCATCCACTGAACACACACAGGAGAATCTGCTTTATATCTTTGTCTTATTCACTCAGAAGTCGCCCCAGGATCATGTAGGACATTATGGAGAAATTCTGCTGAGCGAGTTCTACTTTAAACTAGTTGATAAATACCTCCCCTTGTATCTGACTGGAGTCGGGAGTCACTCAGTGCAAGTCAGAGTTGGAGTCAAAGACGCTGCTTACCGACTCCACAGCCCTTCTTTTTAACTAACCCCATAAGGGGACTTTCACCAGTAATCATCTGATCGCTCATATAATACATTGCTATCATTGCTGACAGGCAATCTATACAGCTTTTAGAAGGCTCCTGGTTGCCATGGAAACCCATTGGCACCCAGTGATCTGGTCACTCGGTTGCCAATGGAGTTTCTTTGGTCCTGACAGTTAGCCACAGGGTCTGGCTGTCATGCTGACAGCTGAGCTTCTGTGTCCCGGCTGCTGCTGTAAAAAGGCGGCAGCCCAGCATGAAGCCATTTAGGAACTGCTGTGAAAACACTGGGTGGTCACTAAGGGGTTAAAGGGTACCTGTTAGCACAGATGCTGATGGACCAGTGCCAGGGTCAACTTCTAATCCAAAGTTTTGGTATCCTTGGTAATGCACTATGCGAACCTTCCTATAAGGAGTTGACGCTGCCGCTAGTCCATTAGCGTCTGTGCTGACAGGTACCCTTTAAGCTGGTTGTGATGGAAAACAAAGACGGGTCTAGTGAATATTAAAAGTTTGCGTTAAATGGCGATCATACAGGTTGGATCCATCATGATTGATGAATAGAATACCAGTACTGCAGTACAGACTGACAAACAGCGTAATGTAGGACATGTACAATGTGGATGTCTACACAATGTGCGGTGAACAGGACCATCCTGCAGTCTGCGGCTCTCACTGCGTATCACGTAATGTGCTGCTAACCAGAGATCTATTTATATCCTCCTCCCCGGCAGCTGCTCAGGAGCTCGAAAGGTGCAGATTTATTCTATATAAATATTCATCGCTTATATTTCGATGGCTTTAACACTGCGTGCGCCAGCTGATGGCGTCCTTTTAAAGAACACAAAAACGGGAAAGACCGTATATGTGTTATTGTTTTAGCACCTCTGCAGGTCCTAAACAAAAAATGTAACTGCGTTCTACCGATTTCTGAACTTATTGGTCTTAGTAGCACAGGATAGGTATCAGGTGTCTGGTCCCACCTCCAGGACCCCCACAGATTACAAGAAATGTGTGCTGGTGCTGCCCCCTTTAACACTTGCAGTTCAACTCTATTTAGCGAGTGTCATTTGCAATACCAGAAGCTAGCCATGCACAAAGGTGGCGCTGTTTTGGGGAAAGACATATAACATATATTAAAGGGGAACTCCAGGTAGAGGTTAAAAAAATGAAACTTCTGCAGAAGCATAACGCGTTACTTACCTATCTATTCCAGTTTTGAAACTACCAAAAATCTATTTGTTTTGGGTTTTTTTTTCTGTTTTGTTTTTCTGCACTTCCTGGTTCAACAGTTGTACACCGTACTACAGATTCCAGAATGCAATGCTTTCCCTCAGCTGTTCATCACAGTCCCCATCCCTGCACATTCTCCACTCAAATCAGTTGCAGAACATCTAGGCTGTGTTCACACATTGCAGTTTCATTGTGTTACTGAATTATTTGCAGTACTTTATCATTTCATTTGTGTCCCACTCACCCACACAGCACACTGTATTCTCTACCTGTAACACCACACAGCACACTGTATTCTCTACCTGTAACACCACACAGCACACTGTATTCTCTACCTGTAACACCACACAGCACACTGTATTCTCTACCTGTAACACCACACAGCACTCTGTATTCTCTACCTGTAACACCACACAGCACGCTGTATTCTCTTTCTGTAACACCACACAGCACTGTATTCTCTACCTGTAACACCACACAGCACGCTGTATTCTCTACCTGTAACACCACACAGCACGCTGTATTCTCTACCTGTAACACCACACAGCACGCTGTATTCTCTACCTGTAACACCACACAGCACGCTGTATTCTCTACCTGTAACACCACACAGCACGCTGTATTCTCTACCTGTAACACCACACAGCACACTGTATTCTCTACCTGTAACACCACACAGCACTGTATTCTCTACCTGTAACACCACACAGCACTGTATTCTCTACCTGTAACACCACACAGCACACTGTATTCTCTACCTGTAACACCACACAGCACGCTGTATTCTCTACCTATAACATCACACAGCACGCTGTATTCTCTACCTGTAACACCACACAGCACTGTATTCTCTACCTGTAACACCACACAGCACGCTGTATTCTCTACCTGTAATGCTGATATTGGAATGAAGTAAAGAACTTTTTGATTTTTTTTTTCTTTTCATTTCCACGCACATATTATGATCAAGCATCTGTTATCAGACAGAGGCATGGAAGATTTGTCTCCTAAGGGGGGGATAGCAGAAAGAGCAGGAGACAATGTGGATTGGCACAGAGGCCATTTTATTTTCACTTCCTGGATTTCTATCAGCTACCAGTGTGGCAGAACCGCACAGATACGTTAATACATTGTATAGATGCATCTATATAACTTTTAATGTACTTTTAATATAAAACAAGTTTTCCTTATCCGGAGTTCCCCTTTAATCTTTTTATTCTCAAACAATTCATTTCATTTAAAGTCCTTTAGGGAGGCCAAAAATAATTACAGGCAGGGGGTGGTGGGGCAGGACAATAAGAAAAATGGTTAAATGGTTTGTCTAGGGCTATATGAACTTATCACTGACCCCCTGCCCCCAACACCTCCACTACTATATTAGTGCCAATCCACTTCAATATCTTTAAAATATATAAAGAGAGAGATGGCGGCACCAATGTAGGCATGTCCTTAGTTGCATCTGCCAAATAGCTGCCTGATGTTGTTAGGCCATACACAAACGTGGAGGAATCATAAGCAGGTAATATCCTTTAAAAGCCCTGGACAATCTCTTGAAAGTCATAGTACATATGGCTGTACTTACTGCTCTGCGACCCTATGATTTCTGTTCCTTCTTCACCAATAGACCTTGTATAAACTTAATTTCATCTATTCAGAAAGTTCTTGTTGTCTGGGAGTTTTGCAAAGTTTTGTAAGCCACCAGAGACCATAAGATGATGTATGTCGTCGTGCATGTGTACATGTATGTAATGTATGTACTGTACATTAATCAGCCTCTACAGAACCAAAAACATGGCGCGCTCCATCAAGTGCCTTAGAAGCTTTGCTGGATAAGAACACATACAAGGGCTATACAGACCATATGGCATTTCTGGCAAATGCCAGATGGGCTTGTGGACTGGCATTTTTATAAGCCTGTTAATAAATTGGGCCATGTGTAACTACTTGTGGCTTGTGGCTCTTTATTGGGTCCAGTAGAGTTGTCACATCCTGGGGATCCAGAGGAAGGCAAGGAAAGCCCCAATAATGTGATTCTCAGGGAGGGAAAAAAACAACCCTACAAGAAAATATCAGATATCAGCCCCATCTTACCTATACGCCTACTTCTACTGAACGGGATTTATCTGAAGAAGATTCCTCTTCAGCCAAAAAGTGTGTGCTAGCGTCCATCCAACCTGGAAGTCTCAGCATTTGAGCACTGGTGGTTGAAGAAGCCCTAAGCCCTAAGGCAAGCTCATCTCTAGGCTTAAGCAGCTCCAGCATTTTATCATACTTTTATTTAAGTACATCATTGTGATGTCACTTGGTCTTGTGACATCATGTGCTGCCATGAATATCCAAGCAAAAGTCAACCATTTGATTGGTGGGGTTGTTGACCAGAGCGACCCCCATTACTAAGTGAAATTGAGCTACTATCCTTGCAGCAATGGTTGACTCTAGTCCAAGTCCTACAATAATTGATGGACCTCATGGACTAGCCACTCCTGAGTTCAACACATGACATACAGTAGCTTGACCTATCTATGTAGTATAGTATGACCTCTACCAGGACATATTTGTGTGTCCACAACCAGTATTGTAAAGAACTAATTTAATAGTATATATTTCCATGGAAACTGCTATATAAAGGTGTACATGTAAAGATTTTTAGTGATTATCAGCTGGAATAAGAAGATATCTTAGCAACTGGCTATAAATTGAGAAGTCCAACCTAAGAACCTTAGAAAAAAGTATGGTGATAAAATTATGCCTACGGTCTCCATAGTGGAACAAACAACAGTGGCATGATATGGAGATGGTTATAGACCAAAACTAAATGACAGAGTGAAATCTCTTTAAGAAGACCACCCATCAGACCATGAATTATAGTAAAGACCCCCGACAGACCATAGATTATAGGGAAGACCACCCAATATAACATAGATGACAGTGAAGACCACCCATCCAACCATCAATGATAGTGAAGAGCACCCAATAGACCATAGAAGATAATGAAGACCACCCAATAGTCCATAGATGATAGCGAAGAGCACTGAACAACCATGTTAATATTGGGTTGTGTAGAACTTTGATTTCTTCAAGACTAAGTCATTAGCTCAGAATCTTGAGCTTCTTTCAATGAGTTAAAATGATGTCCAAGGGTGGACATTGGCTATTTTTTGGTTATACCCAAATTCCCAGAGTTATTTTCAGTTGTGATACAACTCACTGGGAAAAAAATGAAAGAATGAAATAAAGATCCCACACCAAACCCAATGTATATAAATAACATATGTATTGCTAGGAAGATTCCTCCATATTTGTCCTTTTCCATCACAGATGGTAAATCTTATGTAATTCTATAGCTGTCACTCACCCTGACATCAGATCTAAATGACAGCCGCGCCTCAGTCCTAATTATAAGAGATTTTACATAAAATGTCAAAAGTGTTGAAGGAGGATTGTTAAGAAATATAGAACATATTATAAAGTTACACCACAACAAAGCTAAAGTTTAAATATCACAATTTTATTTGATACAATTAAAAATCACATAAAAAATCTTTTTTAGTGCCAACAGAATCCAGGAGTAAATGACAGCCAAGACACCTCGATCTTACAAAATGTTGGAATATACCACTATATTATGTAAACATCAAAGAAAGTCAATGTATGTAACCATGCAGTGTATCCACACAGCCTCGCAGGATTACTAAGTACACTATCCAACTAATCCCACAATTATATGAAATGAACATACGAGATGCTTACCCATCGTGTGTCTGGCGCCAATAACCCCGACGCACGTTTCGCGTACAGGTCGCTTTATAAAGTTATCTGTTTCATTGTGTGATGGTTGAAACAGTCTTTATGTCAGGACCAAACACAAAGAGAAAGTGAGCCCTGAGCTTAGCCCCTCCCACTGTCCCTACCTAATTGCCGCAATCTGCCCTAAAATGGCAGCGGACAACTTGGCGGCGATCCCTGGCCTGGATACGTGAAACAATAGACAAGACAAAACGAACAAACACAATAAGAATGGTCAGCAATTCGGGTCACAACAGTCTGGCAGCAAAGGTACAAAATCAGGATCCAAAAGAGTAGTCAGAAAACAGGCAATATGGTCAGAGGCAGGCAGCAAGCAAGCAAGGTCAAAAGAAACTAAACAGGAGTCAGGAGAAACCAGAACACACAAGCAGGCAGAGACTAAGTCAATAACCGGCAAGGCACAGGCAGACTCTGAAATCTTAAATAGGACACCAGGAACCAAGTCCAGAAGAGGATATGAGAGACCAGCTGTCAATCACTGAGGCAAAGGCAGGTTAACCGTTACAAGACCAGAAGAAACTTAGCAGAACAGACACGGGTGGGGCAGGGAAAACAATTAGCAGACCAGAAGAAATAAGACACAGTTCAGACAGGGCACAAACAAAGGCAAACAAAACACAGAATAAATGAAAGATTATGGCCAAAATCGCAGTCTGTCGTACCTTACGCACCGAGGACTGCGCCAAAGTTCCAATCATGACAGTACCCCCCCTTTTATGAGGGGCCACCAGACCCTCATTAGACGTACCAGGAGTGGGTGGAAAATTACCTCTTACAACACATGTTTGAACACCACTGGAGATGTCACTGTCCGTCTCCCACTCATCAGCGGAGGCATCCAGGTGACTGACTAAAGGTTCACTGACAGGCTCGATATCACCAATTATACTACTGGCATCAGACACAGACTCAGCTTCCATGTTGCAATTATTTAAGATTACAGTGTCATCTTTGGGTGAACACATAGATTTCACATTAGGTTCGGCAGAGCAACAATGTACACCCACACCACTTTGAGGTACCTGTGCGCCCAGGTGACTCCCCTGGTTGTCACCTGGACGCTGATGTTCTGGCCGCAGGGGACGCTTGGGACAGTGGCAAATGAAGTGTCCATCATCACCGCAGTAGAAACAAAGACCATTTAATCTCCGGTGTTCACGTCTGGTCCTGATGCCCATAACTCCCAACTGCATGGGTTCAGCCTCGATGTAATCAGAGGGAAGGACAGGTTTTTTCAAAGACAGAGATGGAGAGACAGAAGGTTTAAAAACGTCAGGACCTGCTTTCTCCTTTTGCCTATCCCTGAGCCTGCGGTCTATGCGTACCGCCAAAGCCATGGCCTGCTTCAGGGTAAGGGGATCTGGATGACCTGTCCAGGCATCTTTCATGCCATCAGACAATCCCTGCTTGAATAATGCTTTCAGTGCAGCCTCACACCACCCGGTGGTCACACTGTGACGTCTGAACTCGGCACAGTAATCTTCAACTGGTCTCTTGCCCTGACGAATGGTCAGTAACTGTGTCTCAGCTAGACCCACATGATCTGGCTGAGCATAGATGGCTCCCAGAGAAAGAAAAAAGTGCTCTAAATCGCTCCACTCCTCAGCCTCAGGAGGGAGTTTAAGAGCCCAGGCCTGGGGATCTCCCTGCAACAGTGAGACAACTATAGCTACCATTTCCTGCTGTGTAGGGAAGTGGTTGACATGAAAATACAACAAACAGGAATTTTTAAAGATTTCAAATTTGTCTCTATCCCCCAAAAAACGGTCTGGAAGCAACATTGTAGCTTTAGCAGATTGCACTACCACTGGGGGCGCCACAGCCCCAGCCTGGTTAGCTGTAAGGACACAAACTTTATCAGCCAGCTCAGCTACCAGTACTGCCAAACCCTTCACTTGGGTGACTAGGTCCATGTCTATAAGCATATTGACCTGGTTAGCCAGCTTGACTACCAGGCCTGACACCTCCTCCACCTGGATAGCAAGATCCTCTACCGTAGTCATGGAACCAGAGGGGGCAGCAGATTTTTTAGGGCCGGTTATTATGTCAGGACCAAACACAAAGAGAAAGTGAGCCCTGAGCTTAGCCCCTCCCACTGTCCCTACCTAATTGCCGCAATCTGCCCTAAAATGGCAGCGGACAACTTGGCGGCGATCCCTGGCCTGGATACGTGAAACAATAGACAAGACAAAACGAACAAACACAATAAGAATGGTCAGCAATTCGGGTCACAACAGTCTGGCAGCAAAGGTACAAAATCAGGATCCAAAAGAGTAGTCAGAAAACAGGCAATATGGTCAGAGGCAGGCAGCAAGCAAGCAAGGTCAAAAGAAACTAAACAGGAGTCAGGAGAAACCAGAACACACAAGCAGGCAGAGACTAAGTCAATAACCGGCAAGGCACAGGCAGAATCTGAAATCTTAAATAGGACACCAGGAACCAAGTCCAGAAGAGGATATGAGAGACCAGCTGTCAATCACTGAGGCAAAGGCAGGTTAACCGTTACAAGACCAGAAGAAACTTAGCAGAACAGACACGGGTGGGGCAGGGAAAACAATTAGCAGACCAGAAGAAATAAGACACAGTTCAGACAGGGCACAAACAAAGGCAAACAAAACACAGAATAAATGAAAGATTATGGCCAAAATCGCAGTCTCTGTCGTACCTTACGCACCGAGGACTGCGCCAAAGTTCCAATCATGACACTTTATTTTAGGTCGTTTCTTTTTTTTTGGGGGGGGGGATCAGTCCTGTCCTGGTATCCAAAGCTCGGGACTCATGATCAACAGCCCTGTCTGTAGTTTTGCTTCTGGAGGGAGATCCACACCCATGACCCATGATCAACAGCCCTGTCTGTGGTATCGCTCTTGGAGGGAGACCCATCAGCAGCCCTGTTTCTAGCATTGTTCTTGGAGGGACCTCCCCACCAAGGACTCTCATCTATTGGTTAGAATGGGCAAAAAAAGCTCTCCCAGTGGTTTACTCTGCACCACCAATCATTCATGTTAATAGGTTCCATGCAATTACCTGCAGACAATGACATCACTAGCAACAACACCTTGGTGCAGAAGGAAGACACCAGTGCAGCAGTTAAAGGGGTTGGCCACTTTATAGTAAAATAGGTCAGAGTACAGTATTAGTAAGTGTACTCACTGTATATACTGACAGCAGCTCCCTGTGTACTCACTGTATATACTGACAGCAGCTCCCTGTGTACTCACTGTATATACTGACAGCAGCTCCCTGTGTACTCACTGTATATACTGACAGCAGCTCCCTGTGTACTCACTGTATATACTGACAGCAGCTCTCTGTGTACTTACTGTATATACTGACAGCAGCTCTGTGTACTCACTTTATATACTGACAGCAGCTCCCTGTGTACTCACTGTATATACTGACAGCAGCTACCTGTGTACTCACTGTACATACTGACAGCAGCTCCCTGTGTACTCACTGTATATACTGACAGCAGCTCCCTGTGTACTCACTGTATATACTGACAGCAGCTCCCTGTGTACTCACTGTATATACTGACAGTAGCTTCCTGTGTACTCACTGTATATACTGACAGCAGCTCCCTGTGTACTCACTGTATATACTGACAACAGCTCCCTGTGTACTCACTGTATATACTGACAGCAGCTACCTGTGTACTCACTGTACATACTGACAGCAGCTCCCTGTGTACTCACTGTATATACTGACAGCAGCTCCCTGTGTACTCGCTGTATATTATGACAGCAGCACCCTGTGTACTCACTGTATATACTGACAGCAGCTCCCTGTGTACTCACTGTACATACTGACAGCAGCTCCCTGTGTACTCACTGTATATACTGACAGCAGCTCCCTGTGTACTCACTGTATATTATGACAGCAGCTCCCTGTGTACTCACTGTATATACTGACAGCAGCTCCCTGTGTACTCACTGTATATACTGACAGCAGCTCCCTGTGTACTCACTGTATATACTGACAGTAGCTTCCTGTGTACTCACTGTATATACTGACAGCAGCTCCCTGTGTACTCACTGTATATACTGACAGTAGCTTCCTGTGTACTCACTGTATATACTGACAGCAGCTCCCTGTGTACTCACTGTATATACTGACAGCAGCTCCCTGTGTACTCGCTGTATATACTGACAGCAGCTCCCTGTGTACTCACTGTACATACTGACAGCAGCTCCCTGTGTACTCACTGTATATACTGACAGCAGCTCCCTGTGTCCCTCATAGAGCTCAAATCAGACTCCCCTCCTCCAGGCTGTGCTACTCCACTCTGTTTTGTTTCTGTACATAAAATGGCCAGCATGGAGGAGCATGTGACCATGCCCCACCCCCTATGTCCTCCATAGACATATACAGGCTCAAATGTGGACCCTGGGGGCGGGACATGGTCACATGCTCCTTCATGTCGTCCATTTTATGGACAGGAACACCACAGAGCAGGACAGCGTGGAGTCTGATTTGTACTTCACCTGTCTGATTCTATGAGGTACTTAGGGAGATGCTGTCAGTATACAGTATACAGCATCTTCCTACACCTACTAATATTGTACTCTGAGGAATTTTACTATTAACTGGCCAACCCCTTTAAGCATAGAATTTACACCAGTTGTATTGTATAGATGCTGAATTATTTGAGTACTGTTCTAAAAAAAAATTTGTCGGCTTCTCCGACGTGAACACAACCTTAGATTGGCTGCAGATTGTAAAAAGTTGCCCAAATGAAGTTCCCTTTGGCACAGATTTGTAGAGATTATGAGCGTTTACCATCCCTATGTACGATGCGTTTGTACTAGACATGTGCTCATGTGGGTAAAGCAGAGTGTTTGATATGTAAATGCACTGACCTATTTCCATCCTCATTTAGCACCCGCGCTATTTACATCATAAATCTTATCTCGGGTTGGATTGTAGAACATTTTCAAGCTGTTTACTAAAAAAAAAATATTCAGCCGAAAGCGCCTGCTGTATACTCAATAAATGATAAATCCCGGCACTCGCTTTTGTCAATGCTTCTTCAATTTATTGTAACATGATATACGAACGCTGCACGCGTTACGACCCTCCGGTCTTTCTCAACAGCACCATGGTGTTGAGAAAGACCGGAGGGTCGTAACGCGTGCAGCGTTCGTATATCATGTTACAATAAATTGAAGAAGCATTGACAAAAGCGAGTGCCGGGATTTATCATTTATTGGTCAATTGTTGTTGCCACGAGCACCGCGCCACTACAAGTGCTGGAGTGCCGGTTGATATATACAGAGACTTGCTGTATAATCAGCCATTGCGGACGGGACGAGCCCAGCGCCGCCATAACTCATCAATTTAATAGCAATTTATAAAGGTCAAGAAGGAGAGTAATTAGAGCGTCTTCCATAATTTCGGTTCAGTCTGGTGTTACGATGCAGCAATGAGTGATCATCATAGAGGAATGAGATACTGTTCTTCACCTGTCATAAAGGGGTCAATATGTAAAGAATAGGAAAAATAGAGCTACCCATAGTAATCTGTCCTATTCCCAGGAGAATGGGGGCGCCAAAGAATCAATTGTTCTGGCCCCTTCAACTATATTACTTCTAAGTTTCTAATACGAGGCTGTGTACTGTGCAGTGATAGTCCGTGGAGAGGAGAAGAATGCTTTATATATGGGTCCCTACTGGATGCTGTATCGGGGTAGATGGGTAGACACCAAGACAAATTTTAATTGGAATAACACAATAGTCCTAAGAGGGAGGTGAGTGATAGATGATTGGAGACAAAGCTATGACGTGAAGCCCTTGGAAAGAAGTGCAAATTTGGTAACATCCCCCCCAAGTACCATGTGTCACCTCTAATACTGGAGTCTTCTTATTTGAAGTAAACACACCTGGGCACATTCAGGCACCAGGTACCAAGTGTACCCTTCATAGCTATTGAAGCAGGGTCAATGATTTCAAGATGGTCCACTAAGTAGGTGAAGTGCCAAACACTGGGCAAGGTTTGTGCCCCCTATGCCCGTCCAATGTCCCAAAAAAAGAGGGTGGCAGAGTTGTCCTTGTCACTAGAATAAAGTTCACATTAGCTGTTGAAAGGTTTAGAATGTGTGGATCCCCATACCCTTAATGGCCGAAAGAGAGAGAATGGTCTAGAAATGATCAAATTTTGCCCCCCATTGACTTATATGCAGCAACTACGGCTTCATTACAGAATATCGGCCTTTTGCCATTAGGCAGCAAGACAAAATTGTAAGTCTTGTTTAATTCTGGAGGCATTTGGGAACAAACTCCTAAAATTGGCCATATATGTAAGATAACATCCGATCGTCCCATGCTTATAAGCATGTGTTTTTAATAGAGAGAAGCCACTACCGAGGCTGGCCATGGCAAGAACAGAAGATATAGGCGATAGTCCTGCTGATGTCAGCTGGTTTTGCCGACATGTTTCTAGTATGTATGGCCTGATTTAGGCTAGTGCTTAAGGCCCCTATAAATGTTATACTAAAGTCGGCTACGGTATAAAGTGTATGGGGGCCTCCTCAGTCTGTACTGGGGGAGATAGGGGTCGGGTGTGAAGGATTTTCCCTGCCTTACTCCTTTGCTCTAGGAGGGATAAAGATCCTTTCACAGGGACCAATTATTATTGCTAGAAACGCTCCTTCAGACGATAAGCGCCCATTCACACTACGGAATTGGTGCAGAGCTTCCACTGGGAAACTCCACACCGAATCCCTCCTGCTATGTTTTCGAATGGGAGGACTCGTGCGCCTCCACTCTCCTCTCAAAGAATTGACATGCCAATGCTCTGAGAGGAGAGGCGCGAGTAGCCCTCCCATTCAAAGACATAGTAGGAGGGATTCGGCGCAGAGTCCATGGGCAGAGGTTCCCGGTGAAATCTCGGCTCCGAATCCTTTGTGTGAACAGGCCTTTAAGGTGTCAGCCAGGATGTGTGAAAACGCCTGAACCATTTGCTGATCTAATCTCTTGTGTGGCAGCAGAATATATCACTATAGTCCGCACATCTCCTTGTGTGGCCGATAGCAATATAGTTAAATGGCCACACAAACAATACAGTGAACATTCATGCAGCCCGTCGGGTCGATTATTTCTGTCTTCTGAAGGCACTCGCTAATCGACATCCCAATATGGGACCTTAAAAAGCGAATGTACCATTTGACCTGCTGCCATGCAGATTATGATCGCGACGTCCATGTTTCAGCCTGTCACTTGGTTCCCGCAGTCTGCACAGGTCTCTCTATATGCAATTGAGGTTGCTTGGTGCACTGGAGGCAGGCCCAGCACCCATATAGCCTCTCCTAGGTGACGCACCACCTTCTGAATCAAGTCCATGGGGGGGGGGCTGTTTGGAGATAGTGGTGCACGGGAGGTGCTGGGCCCGCCTCCAGTGCACCAAGTGACCTCATTTTCATATAGAGAAAATGGTTCAGATTGAAAAATGGACGGCCAATCATAATCTGCACTGCAACACCCATCAGGTCACATGGTACATTCGCTTTAAGGTTCTTTTACAGGGTCCCACATGGACTAACTAAAGTGGTACATTCGCTTTAAGAGGGCGCCAGGGCTGTCCCTCCCCAGCTTCCCCCTCCCCAAAGGGAACACAGGAACCTAATGTTTATGTCTATGGAGAGATAATGTTATTGAAGGTGCATCCTCATCTTTATTCATCGGTGGTATGACCATGTTTCCCCAGGACGTTCTCATGCTCCGAAAGGACGTGAACATCTACAACGTTCTCATAAAGGTAAATATCAAAATCGTGGAGAATTTTTTGCTGTATGAAAACCATCCGCCATACGACAGAAAAGCGATCTGAAACCGCAGCGTTATGATATCTAACTGATGTAGAAGACGCCGGATACGATTAATTAAAACGACATTTCTATGGAAAACATAAATTACTTCTCAATTTTTTTAATACAAATTTGTTTTAAAGCACGGCTGGCGCCTCATCCGCGGCATTATCGGCTCGGCTTTCAGGTTAATGTACTGCAGGTTATTGGAGAACGTTAGATCATTATCATGTAAATGGGAACGTTCACTAGTAATGCTCTGGAAATTAATTTAGAACTACAAATAAGCTCTGCAAACCGCAGACTCCTACTGAATGTTGATACCGCCGCACCGATGGAAACTCATTTTTCCTTGTGTAATTTAAAAAGCCTCTTAATGGCGATATACATGTGACATAACTATCAATATAGCGGGATGTTTATATAGCTGTAACCATAGAGCCATTAAACCGTGTCTTCTTGTGAAGTTTATATGATAATTTAGCTCGGGGGGGGGGGGGGGGATACAGGCTCTCATTAAAGGGGCACTCCGGCAGAAAAACAATGTTTTAAATCAGCTAGTGTCAGCAAGTTATATGAATTTGTAATTTACTTCTATTTAAAAATCTCAAGTCTTCCAGTACTGATCAGCTGCTGTATGTCCTGAAGGAAGTGGTGTATTCTTTCCAGTCTGACACAGTGCTCTTGCGCTGGGCACTCTGCTGAGAGTAGTGGTAGATGGTAGTACCGGGTAGGATCCCGGGCAGCTGCCTGCCAGATATTAGGTCACGGTTATGGCACGAGGGGTGCAGCTAACCAGCAGGAACCTGACCATGTGGAGCCCGAGCAATTCTTCGTTGTCCTTAGTCAGGGCACCAATAATTACACCAATGCCAAGGTTCAGAAACAACAGTAGTTGTGTATTTATTATAACGGTGGTAACTAGTAGCAACAGTCTCTCCGGATGCAACCGGGTATAAGGCAGACTTGAATAAGGCAGAGTAATGGGTGATGCTGCAATAGGCTGTGATGATAGCGTGCTGGATGATGGGAGTAGTAGTGAAACTGAAGTTGAGATGCTGGGTGGAATGAAACTGAGATGAATACTTTCTGTTGGTGATAAGAAAAGATGATGAGAGGAATGACTAAAGAACGGCACCCAGATCTTGTGGTTAGCATGAGAATCTTGAGAACTTGAGAATAGAACACAGCCAGGAACACTTCTGGTGAAGCTGGAGCAGCAGAGCACACGTATCTCTCTCCTGACAGGGGAGAGAGATCACACACACAACCTGTCTCCCTGATGGTGGAGGGCAAGACTGAGGAAGACAGGAAGTCACATGATATCCTCAGCCAAAGTTCGATGGCCATTGGGGTTACGATGGAAGCAGGGGCAGTCACGTGACATCCAGCCATTGCATCATCACACCATTAGGACATATAGGAAAAAATATAAAAGAGAAGTACCATACTTGAACACTGGGGGGCGACATAATACCCTTAGGCACTGATAACTGAATATGCATACAAGAAATGAATGGAATAGCAGACCTGAATACTGAGAGAGGTGACACAATACACACAGTTTGCAGTGGACCATAGCTTTCCAGAACAGAACTGGCTAGAATAAAGGTGCAGAGATAAAGTGACAAATAAATACTTTGTTGTGGGACACTGCACTCTCTGCTGCCATGTCTGTCTATGTCAGGAACTTTCCAGAGCAGGAGAGGTTTTCTATGGGGAGTTGCTACTAATCTGGACAGTTCCTGACATGGACAGAGGTGGCAGCAGAGAGCACTGTGTTAGACTGGAAAGAATACACCACTTCCTGCAGGACATACAGCAGCTAATAAGTACATAAATAAGTAGTAAATTGATAATTTTTAGTAAATAAGTAGTAAATTAAAAATTTGTAGTAAATATGTAGTAAATTAAAAATTTGCATAACTTTCTGACACCAGGTGATTTAAAAACAAACAAACACCAGCATGCCCCTTTAAGAAGCTGTGTAGGAAGTGTTAGGCTATGTTCACAGTTTTGTGAAGCGTATTGCAAGTGGTCCCGGTCGTTTTATACAACTTCTTGATTTGTTGTTGATTTGTAACTAGAGATGAGCGAACCGGGTTCGGGTACGAGTCGATCCGAACCTGGACGTTTGGTATTTGATTAGCGCGGGCTGCTGAACTTGGATAAAGCTCTAAGGTTGTCTGGAGAACATGGATACAGCCAATGACTATATCCATGATTTCCACATAGCCTTAGGGCTTTATCCAACAGCAGCCACCGCTAATCAAATGCCGAACGTTCGGGTTCAGATCGACTCGAGCATGCTTGAGGTTCGCTCATCTCTATTTGTAAAATATTTTTAAATCACTTCACTTACCAAAAAATGGCTCCTTTATAGCAGAAAAAAGCTCTAAGGTCTTAGCTACTAAATGTCTCACTTATCTGTAATCTGCTGTCCACTGCCTGTTGTTAAAGGAAATTTGTCTCTGGTAACAGATAGATCAGGACAAAGTACAGAAAGTGATGGCGAAGTTTACTAAGTGCAGGAGAGAGAGACTGAGAAAGCCTGGGCTATGTACTTTTTAGATGATTCAGTCTTCCCCCTGAAGATGATCCACATTGTGCCTGAAAGGTAAGTCAAGCCTTCACTCTCATCTCTCACCACGCATAAAGCTCAGGACAGCTATCCCTTGTGCAACCACTAGTGTACCTACTACTGTATGCCCACAGTGCTGCCACTTAATCCCCCTCCCCCCTTCAGCTTCTCAGCAGGATCAGTTCATTGCTAAGTGTAACCCCTTCCTTGCTGTTCTGTGGTTCTCTCTTTCATTTTGCACACTGCACATTGCAGCTAGTGCATCAGTAACCCTCCCAACACGTCATCTATAGTAGTGCACATCTCCAGGCGCAGTGGCAGCCTGCTCCTCGCACCTTCACTGGTGCCCTGTCATGGAATTGCAGAGAGGATTATGTGCTGCGCTGTTGCTGTTTCTTTCATTTCTTCTCACAGTGCACCTGTAACCTCTTCTCCCTAACATGCCATCTATAATAGTGTAAGACAGTGATTTACAGCATAGCCATCTATAGGTGGCCCCAGAGAGGCAGATTTCTTCTAAACCAGATCGTGGTCATCAATTAAAATTTTGCTACTTTGCTACACAACTTTATAGCCCAGTGTCTGTTTCTGCCGGGGACCTGCTGCAGACGTCCTTCCTGCTGATGCTTTCCCAGAACTCCAGCCTCACAATGTCGCCTCTGTGTACAGTCTCCCCTCACTGTTCTGACTACAACAATAGGCAATTATCAGCTCAATAGGAATAAATGAGTAAGATATGACTGGGAAGTGGGGTTGAAAGAAGTGGCGTGAAACAGCTGTCCTGGGGTAACGCACCCGCTGTTTCACCTATCCTCCCTTCTCTATGTGAACTGAAGTTCAATAAAGCAAGTCCGTGTGTCGTCTGAAGTGGTGAGTGCCCCGTGGCTGTTTCTTAAATTACACCGTGCATTGTTCTTGCTCATCTTAGAGCACCGCTAGTTGCATTTAGTCAATACAGTAATACCTTGGTTTTCGAACGCTTTGGAATTCGAACTGCTTGGTATTCGAACGGAAATTTACCCAGAAGTAGTGTTTGGAATTCGAATTTTGCTCAGTTTTCAAACGTTTTTCGAACGTTTTTGTGAGCGTGGATGGTGGGTTGTACCTGGCGAGTTAAGCAGTGGTGAGGCTTCACATACAGTACAGTGCTGTATAAGACTGCTGGGGTGCATATACAGTGAAGTAGTAGTAGAGGCAGTGCACCACCATCTCCCATACATTACAGTGCTTGGATGGGGGGGACGCTATACAGTACAGGATGGGTGAGGAGTTGGTGACTACTGTACTATAATTGCTGGTTCTGATGAACATTTCTTATGTTTAATGTCCTGTACACCTGTCTGACTTTTTGACTATGCTTTCGCTTGCTGATTTTGTACTGCGCTGTCTGTTTGGTTTTGACCCAGCCTGTTTGACTATCCTTTTGTGTTTGTTTGTCCGTCTTGTTCTGTGTGCACGTATTCAGCGTAGGGAACGTCTACGTGGTTGTCCACAGCCGCCTAGAGCCGACTGAGGCAAGTAGGCAGGGACAGTGGATGGGTTCAGACCTAGGGACCACTGTCTGGTTGTGTCTGTGTATTATAGTAGTTATATTCTTGTATATAGGAGCAGTATTATAGTAGTTATATTCTTGTATATAGGAGCAGTATTATAGTAGTTATATTCTTGTATATAGGGGGTATTATTATAGTAGTTATATTCTTGTATATAGGGGAAGTATTATAGTAGTTATATTCTTGTATATAGGGGGCAGTATTATAGTAGTTATATTCTGCTATATAGGGGGCAGTATTATAGTAGTTATAGTCTTGTATATAGGAGCAGTATTATAGTAGTTATATTCTTGTATATAGGAGCAGTATTATAGTAGTTATATTCTTGTATATAGGGGAAGTATTATAGTAGTTATATTCTTGTATATAGGGGGCAGTATTATAGTAGTTATATTCTGCTATATAGGGGGCAGTATTATAGTAGTTATAGTCTTGTATATAGGAGCAGTATTATAGTAGTTATATTCTTGTATATAGGAGCAGTATTATAGTAGTTATATTCTTGTATATAGGGGGTATTATTATAGTAGTTATATTCTTGTATATAGGGGAAGTATTATAGTAGTTATATTCTTGTATATAGGGGGCAGTATTATAGTAGTTATATTCTGCTATATAGGGGGCAGTATTATAGTAGTTATAGTCTTGTATATAGGATCAGTATTATAGTAGTTATATTCTTGTATATAGGAGCAGTATTATAGTAGTTATATTCTTGTATATAGGAGCAGTATTATAGTAGTTATATTCTTGTATATAAGAGCAGTATTATAGTAGTTATATTCTTGTATATAGGAGTAGTATTATAGTAGTTATATTCTTGTATATAGGGGCAGTTTTATAGTATTTATATTCTTGTATATAGGGGGCAGTATTATAGTAGTTATATTCTTGTATATAGGAGCAGTATTATAGTAGTTATATTCTTGTATAAAGGGGCAGTATTATAGTAGTTATATGCACAAGCCAAAAAGACAGAAATGGCTGCACATCGCACCCATGGCTGACACGAAAGCTTATTCAGCTACATTTAAAACCAACATCAGAAGTTAGTATATAATTTGGCCAAACCATATTGCCTCATGTACCACGTGCAGGTCTTCTGATACACATGAGTCCCTAACCAAAAAACATCACTGTGCTGGTCAGCGACCACAATCCCCGCAAAGCATGCGCAAGCAGAGAAGGGGGGCCACGGAATGGCCCTGCAACCCCATTGTCACAGGACCAGACCCTAAAGGGCCCCCCCAGACCCCTCAGGCGCCACCGGTGGAAAAAGTGGACGCCAAGCAACACAAGTGTGAACAAGCTCTTACCTCTCTCCATTCCTCTGCAGGTAGAATGGGAGAATACTAGGAGATCCTCCCCTTATGTACACAGGTGCTTCTTGCTAATTTGGATCACATGGGTCTTACAAAGCACGAGTGCTAGCCACAATGAAAAAAGGGACAGAATACATAAAATATGCACAAGCCAAAAAGATAGAAATGGCTGCACATCGCACCCATGGCTGACACGAAAGCTTATTCAGCTACATTTACAACCAACATCAGAAGTTAGTATATAATTTGGCCAAACCATATTGCCTCATGTACCACGTGCAGGTCTTCTGATACACATGAGTCCCTAACCAAAAAACATCACTGTGCCGGTCAGCGACCACAATCCCCGCAAAACGTGTGCAAGCAGAGAAGAGGGGCCACGGCGGAAAAAGTGGACGCCACATGGCTGACACGAAAGCTTATTCAGCTACATTTAAAACCAACATCAGAAGTTGGTATATAATTTGGCCAAACTCGTGCTTTGTAAGACCCATGTGATCCAAATTAGCAGGAAGCACCTGTGTACATAAGGGGAGGATCTCCTAGTATTCTCCCATTTTACCTGCAGAGGAATGGAGAGAGGTAAAAGCTTGTTCACACTTGTGTTGCTTGGCGTCCACTTTTTCCGCCGGTGGCGCCTGCGGGGTCCGGGGGGGCCTTTTAGGGTCTGGTCCTGTGACAATGGGGTTGCAGGCCATTCCGTGGCCCCCCTTCTCTGCTTGCGCACGTTTTGCGGGGATTGTGGTCGCTGACCGGCACAGTGATGTTTTTTGGTTAGGGACTCATGTGTATCAGAAGACCTGCACGTGGTACATGAGGCAATATGGTTTGGCCAAATTATATACTAACTTCTGATGTTGGTTTTAAATGTAGCTGAAAAAGCTTTCGTGTCAGCCATGGGTGCGATGTGCAGCCATTTCTGTCTTTTTGGCTTGTGCATATATTATAGTAGTTATATTCTTGTATATAGGAGCAGTATTATAGCAGTTATATTCTTGTATATAGGAGCAGTATTATAGTAGTTATATTCTTGTATATAGGAGCAGTATTATAGTAGTTATACTCTTGTACATAGGGGGCAGTATTATAGTAGTTATATTCTTGTATATAGGAGCAGTATTATAGTAGTTATATTCTTGTATATAGGAGCAGTATTATAGTAGTTATTGCAAAACACGAACTGGAGAGAATGGAACCGCTGCACATCCCATCTATGGCTGATACTAATGCCGCTAGGCCTATATTAAAAATCAACACCAGAGTGTCTGTATATGAATTGATCAAGCCATATTGCCCCGTGTACCACCGCGCAGGTCCTCTGGTCCACACGGGTCCCTACGCTAACTCCACACCGTGTCGGTCAGCGACCGCCAACCCCACAAAGCGTGCACGTGCAGGGAAGGGAGGCCATGGAACGGCCCTGCAACCCCAATGTCACAGGACCAGACCCAAAAAGCCCCACCAAAACCCAGCCAGCACCACCGGCGGGGAAGGCTGCCCCCAAACGACACAAGTATGGATATGGTATTACACTTACCATTGCTGCTCTCACAGAATGGGGAAGACATAGGGTCCAGACATGTGAGCACAGGCATCTCCTGCTAATTTTGGTCATGTGGGTCTTATAAAGGAGTGCTAGCTGTTCAGAGAGGGAGAATTGCAAAACACGAACTGGAGAGAATGGAACCGCTGCACATCCCATCTATGGCTGATACTAATGCCGCTAGGCCTATATTAAAAATCAACACCAGAGTGTCTGTATATGAATTGATCAAGCCATATTGCCCCGTGTACCACCGCGCAGGTCCTCTGGTCCACACGGGTCCCTACGCTAACTCCACACCGTGTCGGTCAGCGACCGCCAACCCCGCAAAGCGTGCACGTGCAGGGAAGGGAGGCCATGCAACGGCCCTGCAAACCCCTGGTTTTAATCCCTCCTGTTTTTTCCCATTCTGTTTGCTGCAGCCATGGTGAGTGTAATATCTTATCCAGACTTTTGCTGCTTGGGGGCGACCTTCTCCGCCGGCGGTGCTGGCCGGGTTCTGGTGTGGTGTTTTTGGGTCTGGTCCTGTGGCATGGGGTTCGCAGGGCCGTCCCATGGCCCCCGTTCCCTGGCTGTGCACGCCTGCGGGGTTGGTGGCCACTGACTGGCACGGTGTGGACTTAGTTTAGGGACCCATGTGTATCAGATACCGGCACGAGGTACATGGGGCAGTATGGCTTGATCAATTCATACACAAAATTCTGATGTGTTTTTTATTTAGCCTAGCGGCACTAGTATCAGCCATAGGTGTGAGGTGCAGCACTCTGTTTCTTCCCTGAACCGCATTTTGTTTCTCTCTTTTCTCCGTGTTTTTGCACTCCTCCTGGTGAGACCCACATGACCGCAATTAGCAGGAGACACCTGAGTGCACATGGTTTTAATCCCTCCTGTTTTTTCCCATTCTGTTTGCTGCAGCTATGGTGAGTGTAATATCTTATCCAGACTTGTGCTGCTTGGGGGCGACCTTCTCCGCCGGCGGTGCTGGCCGGGTTCTGGTGTGGTGTTTTTGGGTCTGGTCCTGTGGCATGGGGGTCGCAGGGCCGTCCTGTGGCATGGGGGTCGCAGGGCCGTCCCATGGCCCCCGTTCCCTGGCTGTGCACGCCTGCGGGAACTACTACTATTATAGTAGTTATATTCTTGTACATAGGGGGCAGTACCAGGCCCTATCAAGAGGCCAGGAAGACACACATGAGATCATTGCCTATTGTTTGCATCCTCAGCCTTGTTGTGAAAATAAAGTTTGCCACTATAATCCACCGGTGAGTGCTGTGTACGCTCTGGCTGGATATATTTAACTAGAAATCTCTCATCTCCAGGATAGATACAAGCAGGACAATGTGCCTAGGTACTGTATGTGCTACATTGGAGGCTGGATGGTCACGCTGTGCTGTAATCACGCAGGTTATAATAACTTTTGACCGTAACCTTTATAATTTATTTAATAACAGAAGAGAATTTCTTCCCACCTAATACGTCCTATAGGAATATCTGTCTGTTCTGTTTAGGATCTACATGTGAGTGAGGTTAACTTCATTTACATGTCAATGGCGGCGATTCCCTTGATTCCGCTCAGTCCCCGGCACATAAAACACAACTTTGAAGTGTCTTCTAAAGTTCTTACTTCTCTTAATTTCCAGATCTATAATGAAAGCTCCCCGTTCTTCTGAGGCATGGAAGGATCTCTCATTCATCATCCGGATGAACGCTGCGCCCTCGCTCCCCTGACACGCACTCTTCCTTCTTTTACGTCTCTTTCTTGCCCAAGTAATTATATTTCTGAAGAAAAAAAAAGACAATAAGTCATTTTTACCATTCTTGGTGCGGAGGACAGAATGACTGAATAGCGGGCCAATACCCTCCGATCGATATTGTTACCAGGTGGCTCTGTAGGGAATTTGCTGAAAAAGAGATTTTTCTCTACCAAGAACAAGAACTGGTAAAATGGAAAATAATGGGGTGTTCTGCCCTCTCCTTCACTGGGCTTTTCCTAAAGGGCCAGTGCACATCACTGTACTTATTAGCTGCTGTATGTCATGCAGGAAATGGTATGTTCTCTCCAGTCTGACTCAGTGCTCTCTGTTGACACCTCTGTCCATGTCAGAAACTGTCCAGAGCAGTAGCAAACCCCTATAGAAAACCTTTACTGCAGACTTATACTGAGCCCTAAACTGCTGCTAAAATGAAAAGGAAGCCTTGATTTACCTTTGATGGACTGTGCAGCAGCAGCAGCAGCATATGACAATCCATGACAAGAACTGTCCAGAGCAGAAGAGGTTTTCTATGGGGATTTGGTTCTGCTCTGGACAGTTCCTGACATGGACAGAGGTGGCAGCAGAGAGCACTGTGTCAGACAGGAAACAATACACCACTTCCTGCAGGACATACAGCAGCCAATAAGTACTGAAAGACTTAAAATATTTCATTTAGCAGGATGGAGATGGTAGCTTCCCTAGTGTACCACACACTATTACTAAGCTGTTTCAGTGATATATAGTGCAGGCAAATGACTTCTGACTCACAGTCATTGAAACAACTGGGACTTTCCTGAGCAGTTCATGTCCAAAAATCCAACAATGATACAGCCTCATATAGCACAAGATAAATACAGCTTATATGCGGGGAAGTAAGAGTAGTTGGTTACTCTCCCTTTAAAGATACTACTAGAAGCAGATTAACTAAAGAATTTGCCTCAAAGGCATTTTGGTAAATATTTCTTGGTTGCTATGGGTTTACGGATCTACTTAAAGGGATATCAGTCCAATTAGACTAGACTCTGCTTACAAGGATCTTCACAGTTTGGCAGACTGTGGTTAAAAACATTGGTACTTACAAAAGAACTCTACAGATCTGTAACACGATACCTAAAGGGACGCAGGCATAAACACGATCAGTGATGTGGAAGCGGATTAGCATCATCTCCGAAGGATGTAAATGCCAGAGGATCCTTGAGCAGAGTATCCAACCCTGGACATGACAAAGGTTGTAGAACATAAAATGTATCCTCACAGAGTGGGCTGTTGGTAGTTTTTTTATGGTAGCAGATTCAGAGGCCTTGACTAGGCCTAGGACTGCTGTCATTGGTTGAGAAATTCATGTGACCAAAGCATCTTCTGGATAACCATTGGGCGTGGCAGAGACACAGCAACAATGTTAACCCTTGCACTGATAATATAACTCAGTGTATGGTGTTGAGCAGTATTTAGCACTGTGGCAAGTACAATAGCAGTAAATACAAAGAACTTATGATACCCAATCACAAGTTAAGATGTTATACAAAGTATTTCCTGACCATATGATGACTTTAGGCTAAAATATGGATGGAAGGACACTGCAACTAACTTAAACTTTTATGTGTGTGTGTGAGGGGGGGGGGGGATTAGTGTGGTGTAGGCCATTATGTGTGTTTAGTGAACCTCTCTTGCTCAATGTTTTCTGAAAAATAATGGTGAAGATAAGATTATTTCTTAGGCTCCATTGTAGTTTATTCCTATAGGGGAAACATTGTGGATTAGAGACCATGTTAGGGTGTACTGTGGCTGGGTCGTACTGAGTAACACTAGCATGCTCCTAGGGGGAGGGGACACAGGCTTGATCTATTATGGGGTGTGGCATGCTCCCAGGAGGAGGGGACACTGGTGCTTCTACTATTATGGGGTGTGTGGCATGCTCCTAGGTAGAGGAAACACAGGCTTGTACTATTATGGGGGTGTGGCATGTTCTTAGGGGGAGTGGACACTGATGCTTGTTCCATTATGGGGGTGTGGCATGCTCTTAGGGGGAGGGGACACTGATGCTTGTACTATTATGGGAGGTGTGGCATGCTCTTAGGGGGACGGGACACTGATGCTTGTTCTATTATGGGGGGTGTGGCATGCTCTTAGGGGGACGGGACACTGATGCTTGTTCTATTATGGGGTGTTGTGTTTTTTTTCCACAGGGGAATCCTGCGGATTCTGGGACCGGTGTAATAACTCTTACCAGACTTGATACCAGCGAGCACATAACTTCACACATATAGCAGAAAGAAAGTAGTGCAGTTGATATAAGTCACTCTTTTATGTCCTCTGGGTGTCTTGGATATAAATCATTATGTTTGACAAGTGGATATTGTAATTGCAAACCAGAATGTAGATGTGTCATTGTAAATGAATAGTGACATTCGCCATGGTGGTGTCCTCGCACAGTCAGGTCTATACTAGAGTTATTATACAATCTACCATGAGCTGATCTCCATGGAGTGAACGCCTCATGAAGGTGACAATGACATTGTCCATCTCTTTAATTGGTATTGAGACAAGGGTCCAGTAATAAACTCCTATAAAAGATATTCAGAAACTCTATATTAAGGGGTATATAGCAGTTTGCATCCAAAAATAGCAGCTCAGCCACATCTCTGGTTATCTAGGGCAGTAAGTACTCCTGATGGTCTAGATCAGTTGTTAATGTAAGTATCCCTGATGGTCTACAGCAGTGGTTAATGTAGGTATCCCTAGTAGTCTAGAGCAATCGTTAATGTAAGTATCCCTGGTGGTCTAGTAAGAGGAAGAAGGTGATTTCGACATCCCTGGTAGTTTAATGCAGGGGTTTATCTTGTCTTTCAGGGGCGTAGCTAGGTATCACGGGGCCCCATAGGAAAAAAATGTATGGGGCCCCCCTCCCCTATGTACAACAGAAAGCACTGTGTGGAGAAAAACAGAGGTTTTCAATAGGGATTTGCTACTGATCTGGACAGTTCCTGTCACGGACAGTGGTGGCAGCAGAGAGCACTGTGTCAGGCTGGAGAGAATACACCAATTCCTTCAGGACATATAGTAGCTGATAAGTACTGGAAGACTTGAGATTTTTTAAATAGAAATAGAAGATCTCTGGCACTTCCTGACACCAGTTGATTTAAAAAGAAAAAAAAATCACTGGAGTACCCCTTTAATTTTACTTGGTGTCTATTAAACAAGTCACTTACAAGAAGCTGAAATGCATGTGTTAAAGGTTTTGTTCAGGCTTAGAAAACATAGTTGCTTTTTGGCGCCACACAGTGTGAGGCAGCTTATGTAGACGGATTAGTATGCGGTATAAATCAGGCGTCGATCCTCACCTGTCCGCACAGCAGCGGTAATATGTCATCCTGGCTAAGCTGTCAGCCGCCACTTCTCCGTGTTTTCTTTGTCTATTACAATGTGTATTTTTATGATGGATAACACATGAGAAATCCAGATCCCGGCAACAAAACTCAAACAACAGGTTCATGTTCCTGGAGAATCGGTAAGTGGCGCGGTCACCGAGCAGCCCATCTGTCAATGTCACCGGACAAGGAAAGGCATGGCGGCTGAGGCTGAGCCAGAACTCTATCTGCACGGCAGATCAGGTGGATTAAATCTCACAGCCACAAACACTATGAGAAAAGACAAAGAAATAGGATGATGGGGATAGCCGAAGCTCAGATACATTGTCTGGCGTCATCATACAGCCTGGTGGAGAATTCAGATTTAGACTATGTTCACACAATGTAAGTTCCGTGGAAATTACGGCCGTTGTGATACACATAGTATATGCTCTGGCCGGGATCACTAGTGGTGCCGTAAAAAACTGATGTCAGTTTTCTGCGGCCACTATTCATTGAATAGCGGCCGCAGAAAACACTGTCAGTGCACACAGTGGAGCGAGCGGCTCTGGGCGCTCGCTCCATAGTGTGCAGTGGGGAGTTCAGAACTCTGCGGCACTAAAGATCATCCGGCCGGTACTGCCGGGTCACGGAACGGCTGGTCTCTTACATTGTATGAACATAGCCTAATAGAAAAAAGAGGGTCCTTCCCACTGGGGGATCTTATCTGTCCAGAATTCACAGAGAGCACTGATATGTATGGGCACCATGTAATACTTCATTTGGCCTGTGGGGATGCTGCAGGGACATTGAACACTTGCTTCCAGGTTTCCCAACGATTTACAGCCAGTCACTAGGGTCGTACTTTATGATCACCTTATTGTAAAGGAACATAATTCATCCGGTTGAAAAAAAAGACAAGAATCCATCAAGATCAACCTATAGGGGGAGATTTATCAAACATGGTGTAAAGTGAAACTGGCCCAGTTGCCCCTAGCAACCAATCAGATTCCACCTTTCATTTTCCAAAGAGTCTTTGAGGAATGAAAGGGGGCAAATTGGTTGCTAGGGGCAACTGAGCCAGTCTCACTTTACACCATGTTTGATAAATCTTCCCCATAGTGTTGAGTGGAATTGCTGAACTGTTCTGAATTGGCAACACTCCCCAAACTCAGCATTTGACTCCCGGTTTCTGGAGAAGTTAGATGCCGCCCTAGGGCTGCCAGTAAAATATTAATACAACCATAATCCGTGTTTTCCAGGACTCTCTAGGGTGGTATCTAACTAATCCAGACGCCATCCAGTCAAATGCTGAGTGTTCGGGTTTGGAGAGAGTTGCTGATTCAGAACAGTTCGGCAACTTCACTCAACACTATTGGTTGACCACACAGTGGGGTTATAGATAGTGTTGAGTGGAGTTGCCGAACTGTTCGGGTTTGGCAACATTCTCTGAACCCGAACAGTTTGGCAATTCCACTCAACACTACCTATAACCCTACTGTGTGGGTAAAGAGGAAGGCAAAAAAACTTTTAAAGAGGATGTACCACCAGGTACATTCTCTTTAACCTGAAGCCACGGATCGAACGGCGCTGGCACGGGGAAGCCGGTGCCGCGGTCCGTTTTCCGGACCGAGGCCCGTTTCCTGTGCACTGCGTTGTTGTATGCACCGGAACTGGCCGGTGCTCAAGCACTGGAGGTAGGCCGGGCCGCCCCCAGTGGGAGGGAATTCCCTCTTCTCCATGACGCGGCTCGCTTAAAATGAATGGAGCCGCGTCATACAGGGGAGGGGATTCCCTCCCACTGGGGGCGGCCCGGCCTACCTCCAGTGCTTGAGCACTGGCCGGTTCCGGTGCATAGAACGGTGCCGTGCACGGCAACCGGGCCTCGGTCCGGAAAAACGGACTGCAGCATCGGCTTCCCCGTGCCGGCGCCATTCGATCCATCGCTTCAGGTTAACGAGGATGTACCTGGTGGTACATCCTCTTTTAAAGGCAGATGCCAATAGCCTCATATTTGGGGGAAAATCCTTTCTGACTGCAAATATGGCATGAAAATAAATCCCTGGATCAATGTCCCATGTCTAGTAATCTACTACCCAAACTTATGTTTTTCAAGAACCACATCCAGGCCTCCCTTGAACTTATGTAATGAATTAGCCATGACAACATCATGTGGCAGAGAGTTCCATAGTCTCACTGCTCTTACAGTAAAGAATCCACATCTCTCCTCTAGACGTAGAGGATGCCCCCTTGTCATGGTTACAGACCTAGGAGTAAAAAGATCACTACAAAGATCTCTGTACCGTCCATTGATATATTTGTACATTGTGATCAGATCGCCGCTAAGACGTCTTTAAATAACCCTTGTGGACAACCCCCTTTAATAATTCTTAAAATCTTCTTTGTCATGTTCTTGTAAACCTCATGACTTCACAACACCATTCTCTTATGTGTCATGGGTTACTCTCATGATGAAGCGGGAAAAATAACTGTTTAAAGGTGGAAGTTCTTCCTTTAAGTTCCCATTGTGTTCCCCAACCATACCCAGCATTATCCAACAGTCACTCCCCCATCCATAAAGTTCCAGATGAACGGTTCTTAGGATGACATAGTCCTATCATATCTTGTTGGTTATAACCAAGGACTGCCACTGTCTAGTCCCTTAAATAAAGCTTTAAGGGACTAACGTTAAGAACTGCTATAGGCCCCCTTTTTGACACATGAACTGGAACTGAAGACTTTACTATTCTTCCTATCAAAAATAGATCCGGACTGATGGAGCATTCACATGTAGATATCAGGCACCATTCCCTCTCCGAACAGAGAAGAGATGAGTCACGGCACACACTATGCTACATCTGCCCTACAAGGGCTCATTATACTGTATTTTTAGCCAAAGTAAAAAAAAAAAAGAATTCTATAGAAATGAAAGGCCCATGAATATAGAGCAACGATTAGAAAAAGATGTTCTTGGGTGGAGTTACTGGTGGAGACTTTTTAACCCCTTAAGGTCAAAGCCGATTTTCGTTTTTGCACTTTTGCTTTTTCCTCTTTATGTTTAAAAGTCCATAGCGCTTGCATTTTTTCACCTAGAGACCCATATGAGCCCTTATTTTTTGCAAAACCAATTGTAATTTGCAATGACAGGCATTATTTTTCCATAAAATATGCTAAGAAACCAGAAAAAAATAATTTGCGCTGTCAAATTGAAAAAAAAAGGAATTTGTTTTGATTTCGGAGAGTTTTGCATTTACGCCGTTCGCCCTATGGTAAAACTGACTTGTTATGCATGTTCCTCAAGTGGTTACGATTGCAACGATATGTAACATGTATAACTTTTATATTATCTGATGCCCACTTATATTATCATTGCGACGCTGAGGCCCGTCACGGGCAGGAGAATGGATCTCCGCCCTGCGATCGCATTGCTGGGGGGAGATCCGTCCCACTAGACACCAGGGACTTGCGGCGTAAAGCCTCTAAATGCAGCTGTCAGGTTTGACAGCTGCATTTAGAGGCTTAATTAGCCGGCGCCGCAATGGGACCCACGCCGGCTAATAGAGGCACTGCCCAGCAGCACATATCAGCCGGGATCAGCGCCGTTCAGAGCGGGGTCCCGGCAGGACCCCTCTCTGAACACCCCCTGCGGCACCATGACATATCAGATACGTCATGGGTCGCTAAAGGGTTAAAGAAATTCTCCCAATACTGAAACTTGGAACATGCTTGAATCCAATGGTTCAGCATTTGATTGCCGGTGGCTGAAGAAGTTAGATGCCGCCCTATGGAGTCCTAGAAAACATGGATACAGCCATAGGCCATAGACTGGATCCATGTTTTCCAGAACTCTCTGGGGCGGCATCCAACTTCTTCAGCAGTGCTGTGGCACTGTGGCACTTCTTCAGCAGCATTGTTTGCTTGCGGTCACAAGAGTCCGGCTCTGTCTTCCCCCTGCTGCGCGGCTGCCGGGGGAGTCACGTCTTATCCCCGGCAGCGCGCGCATCCCAGATCTCCCTGCGCGCCTTGGGCCCTGACTTCCGGTTCCGGCGCGCAGGGAGCTCTGGGATGCGTGCGCTGCCGGGGATAAGACGAGACACCCCCGGCAGCCGCGCAGCAGCCGGGGACAGACCAGCAGGAGTGAGGATCAACGTGGGAGTGCGTTGTCAGGTGAGTTAAGTTTTGTTTTGTTTTTTATCAGCCTGCACGGGGGTGGGGGGAAAGAGGGGGGCATCTATGAGGGTGGGGGGAAAGAGGGGGGGTATCTATGAGGGTGGGGGAAACAGAGGGCCATCTATGAGGGTGGGGGGAAAGAGGGGGCCATCTATGAGGGTGGGGGGAAAGAGGGGGGCATCTATGAGGGTGGGGGGAAAGAGGGGGGCATCTATGAGGGTGGGGGGAAGGAGGGGGGCATCTATGAGGGTGGGGGGAAAGAGGGGGGCATCTATGAGGGAGGGGGAGAAGGGGACCATCTATAAGGGGGGGGAAGGGACCATCTATAAGGGAGGGGAGGGGAAAGGGGACCATCTATAAGGGAGGGGGGAAAGGGGACCATCTATAAGGGAGGGTGGGGGGAGAGGGGGCCATCTATAAGGGAGGGGGGAAAGGGGACCATCTATAAGGGAGGGTGGGGGGAGAGGGGGCCATCTATAAGGGAGGGTGGGGGGGAAAGGGGACCATCTATAAGGGAGGGGGGAAAGGGGACCATCTATAAGGGAGGGTGGGGGGAGAGGGGGCCATCTATAAGGGAGGGTGGGGGGGGAGGGGGCCATCTATAAGGGAGGGTGGGGGAGAGGGGGCCATCCATAAGGGAGGGTGAGGAGAGAGGGGGCCATCTATAAGGGAGGGGGGAGAGGGGGCCATCTATAAAGGAGGGGGGAGAGGGGGCCATCTATAAGGGAGGGGGTAGAGGGGGCCATCTATAAGGAGGGGGGAGAGGAGGCCATCTATAAGGAGGGGGGAGAGGAGGCCATCTATAAGGGAGGGGGTATAGGGGGCCATCTATATGGAGGGGGGAGGGGAGGCCATCTATAAGGGAGGTTGGGGGGAGAGGGGGCCATCTATAAGGGAGGGTGGGGGGAGAGGGGGCCATCTATAAGGAGGGCAACATGGGGGGAGAGGGGCCATCTATTTGGGGGGGGCAACATAGGGGAGAGGGAATACACAGAGGGGGCATATACTATTAGGGGGTCACATAGAGTCAGGGCTACCCACTAAATGAGGGTGTAAAGGGGACAGTACAGATGTGCAGTTTGTATAGAGATGAGGATGGTGCCAGTGTGAGGAGCCTAATATGTTTCTCTGGCAGATTCTGTGGATTCGTGGCTCAGAGAAGTTCTCATAATGGCCCAGGACGGATGGAAAAGATGAAAAGGAAAGAACTCCGATCAGAAAAGACGTCTGTGAGTCACCTGATATAACTGCACTGTAATGTATATGGTGTATAGAGCCTGTGTAGAGCTGGGGCCACCTCTATATGACTGGATGAGGTGATTTAGTATACTGGATTTGGTCAGTAACAATATGGTGATGATGGTAGTGGTTGTGGTGTGGCGGTAACATTTCCTTCCTATATACTGGTATTACTGGTAATATTGGTCTCAGTATACAGGATTTGGTCAGTAACAGTATGGCGGTAATATGTACGGTGATAATACTTTCTATTCCAATATGCTGGTGTTATTGGTAATATCTGTCTTGGTGTGTGTGTGTGCGTGTATATATATATATATATATATACACCAATAGCATCACTTGGTCGTGAAAGGAGGGGGGGGGGGGGCCCAAGTTGGCCTCTTGCACCAGGGCCCAGGAGACATTAGCTACGCCCCTGGCTGCATGTATGTGCTCAGATCTGCCCTGCTCATTCCGTCATGCTCCCTGCAGTCTGTCAGCCCTTGTGTTTCCCATCTTCTCCATTCCTGCCATAATGTGCCTGCACTCACACTCAGCTATACACACTGCTGTATAGAAAAGTTTCTGTCCAGGGGCGTAACTACCACTATAGCAGCCATAGCGGCTGCTATGGGGCCCGCCGCATCACGGAGCCCCATGGCCTGCTCCTGCAATACTCTGGGCCCCCTGAGCCGTCATCATTTGCAGCACTGGGTGGCCCTGCTGGTCTCCTGGGTTTTGCAAATGTCCCTTTAAATGCAAGCACTCCTGACCAGAGCTAGCAATTATGTAGTTATGACTTCACTTGACCGTTTAGTGGTCAGTCGGGGGGGGGGGGACAATCAAAAGTTTGCTATGGGGCCCAGCCATTTCTAGTTACGCCCCTGTTTCTGTCACTGTTCCTGATTGGTCCATGCTGAGTGCACACCTCCCCCATTGCTGTCATGTGACCACACAGACCTCTGACAGCAGCCCTGCTTCTCTATTCTAGCCTGTTGTACTACGCTACTTCATTATGGGGATCTGCAGTTCCATCCTGTATCTACAAACTGCTGCTGTGTTATCAGGTTTATGCCCTTGCTATACATTATACTCCACATGCTGATTGCTGAACTTATAACATATCCAGTTGTTTCTCAATGTTTTTTTCATTTGTCCTACATGTTATTCAGAATAAAAAATCATTATTTTTGGGGTGTGGAACCAATTGTCTGCATTTCAATGATTTCTTATGGGAAAATTAGCTTTGGTATAAGAGTGGATTTGGTTTACAAGCACGGTCCCGGAACGAATTATGCTCCACTGTATAGCCCTTTTTAAATAAGCTCATAGACCAAGGGTGTAAAACTTACGGCAACTCCCATCATGCCTGTCCATGTCAGTCTTGGCACTGAAAAGTATTGCAAGTATGTAAATAAGATGGGATCTGACCATTTACACAAGGTGATGGTTGCAGCTCCCCCTCCCCGCACAATTATCTCTGCTGAGGTCATAGGGCATGCTTAGACTACTTTCCAATGATGTCAATAGGGTCTCCCAAGTCTATAGTTCCTATGCCTATGGAGCATGCTGTAAAGCATATTTCTAAGTGTTGTCAAAAAGTAGAGGCCATAATAATTTCTATTTAAAAATCTCCAGTGTTCCAGTACTTATTAGCTTCTGTATGTCCTGCAGGAAGTGGTGTATTCTTTCCAGTCTGACACAGTGCTCTCTGCTGCCACCTCTGTCCATGTCAGGAACTGTCCAGAGCAGTTTTGATATATTTTATTGAATTATTGTCAATAAATTTGTCAATACATTTTTGCAAACAAAAATAAAGTTTGGCAAACAAAAGTATAACAAGAGTACATCGAAAGTACTACAGAAAAAAAACGTTTTCACAAATGGAATGAGAAATAGAGTTAAGGTATAGTTAACAATACCGTAACATGTATTAAGATAGCATGTCTATCAAAATATGCATGAGGGTATAGTGAGTCTGTATGTGATATCATCGTATATGTGATTATAGCTTATTCTTGAAACAGAAAATAAAATAAACAGAAAACTTAAAAAGTGAAAAAAGTGGACTAGATGTCCATAACGACCACATCTCTCTATATTTTTTAATTGTATTGTTGCCATAGGCTATAGCCTCCTCGTATTTATAAGTTATATTTAATTCTTGTATTAGTTCTGTTTTAGTTGGGATGTTAGACGTTTTCCAACATCTAGTGAGAAGTAATTTTGCTATTGTTGTAAGAAGGCAGAACAATATCCAGCTGAGCATACAGCAGCATACAGCAGCTGATAAGTACTGGAAGACTGGGGATTTTTAATAAAAGTAAATTAAAAATCTACATATCTTTCTGACACTGCTTTCACTGGGTTTGCCCTTTAAGAAAGAAAAAAAAGTATTAATAGAAGTAACCAAAACTGTTATATCATATTTATACTATTATATCTGTCAGACCCCACATGGTGATTTTTGGTTTAAAATTTTTTATATCAGAATCTAATATAAAATAGTAAAAAAAAAAATCCTCCAAAGCAGCTAAATCTCCCCCATTATTTTGTGTGTATGACCCCCGCACAGGGAAGATCCGTCACAGTACTGAGCAAATCCACACGCTAAAGTCCAAGGTTATTACGTCTTAGCCGAAGGTGATCAATCTTCAGAGACAGACAATTAAATATTTTAATTATTACGTCTGTGAGGGTCACGGTCGGCCGCCTATCTCACCAAACACTCCCGGGCAGGAGCCGTCACCTGACCTGGGATAATGTCTTTTTATTTATCTTTTATATAGCGGTGTGAGTTGTGTCCTTCTAGGAGGATTAATGGAGGGATCTGAATGTTACATAACAAGCAGAGATCCCCATAGAAATGTACATTGTACATTGTATGGAAAATACATAAAAATGTATATACCGTCTGTAATATAAACACCTGAGAAAAATCTAAGACCTTGGTGGGAATATTTCCATATATGAGGTTTTTATATAAGATGACAATTATTTATATATATTGACATGTTACAGATGTATACCTATCAGGGTAACCGACATCACAGCTGCAGTGGGGCCAAAACATCACCAGGGCCCATTTCCACCCCAAGCAGTAACTATGGATGAGAGCCCCACCATGCTATATAGCGTTATCGCCACCCATCTGTGTTCTGTACTTTGTTTTCTTTTTGTGGGTATAATTCCTGTGCTATGCTATCATAGTGTCCAACATCTGTGTACTGTGACATCACTGTGTGTATTACCCCTGTACTGTGATATTACTGTGTGTATTATGCCTGTACTGTGACATCACTGCATGTATTATCCTTGTACTGTGACATCACTGTGTGTATTATCCCTGCACTGTGACATCACTGTGTGTACTATCCCTGTACTGTGACATCACTGTGTGTATTATTCTTGTACTGTGACATCACTGTGTGTATTATCCCTGTACTGTGACATCACTGTGTGTAATATCCCTCTACTGTGACATCACTGTGTGTACTATCCCTGTACTGTGACATCACTGTATTATCCATGTACTGTGATGCAGTGTCCCAGAACAGGCTGTCTGTTTCTCACTTTAAGTTTACTTTTATTACTATAGCCATGCCTGTCCTGGAAACTATATGCACTGCAACTGTTTACTGTGTCGTCCCTATTACTCTCAGGTTCATGTGTATATCTTGTGTGCATAACTATGTGCAGTGGTATGCAAAGGCTGGTGATCACATGACCGTGCCCCGTAACCATGGTTTCTCCAATGGCCGTCGAGCTTTGGCCAGGGGTACCATGTTACTTCCCCTTGCTGCGCAGTTCCGGCCCCTGCTCCCAAGCAAGGAGGTCGTGTGTGTGTGTCCCTCTTCACCTTCAGAAGAGTGGACTCGGGGCTCTGCTGTAACAGTTCCTGGCTGTCCGCCTGCTCAAGTGCCTGGAGTATCCACTCATCTGGGTGTCGTTCCTGCTCTCTATCTCCTCATCAACTCAAGATATTCACCGCAAGTACTCTAATCCACCCAGCCTCTCTATTCCTCTATCACTACTACTCCCATCATCCAGCACGTTTCACCTCAGCCTATGCAGCACCACCTTAGCTCTGTCTGTTCAAACCTGCTATATACCCGGTTGCATCCGGAAGAGACTGTTGCTACCAGTTACCTCAGTTACAATAAACTTGTAACCACCGCTGTTACTGAACCCTGGCATTGGTGTTCCTTATCTGGTGCCCCAACTAGGTACAGTGAAGAATCGCATGCCCATTGTCCCGCATAGTACAGCAGACTGGCCTACAGCTGTGCCACCCTCGTGCCATTACCGTCACAACTCTATACCCTGCAGCTGCCCCGGTTCCTGTCTGCTAGTAACACCTGCACTGCGGAGTGGCCCCCACTCCGCCCCCGAGCGCATCACACAGCTCCTAGTGCCGCCTGGGCCCTGACTTCCGGTACACAGAGCATCTCTAACGTGCACTCCCAGTACCAGAAGTCAGGGCCCCAGGCGGCACTAGGAGCTGTGTGATGCGCGCGCTGCCGGGGAGAGGACGGGACACCCCGCACATCAGCGGGAGGCAGACGGAGACTCTTGTGACCGCAAGCGATGCTTGTGGTCACAAGAGTGCAGTGGCGAGGGGAAGGGGGCAGCATTATAATGTGGGCGGCGTGGCATGGGCCCCCCGGGAGCCTCGGGCCTCGGGGGGCTGCCCAAACCACCCACATAATAATCCGCCACTGACTGTGTGTATTATCCCCTGCACTGTGACATCACTGTGTGTATTATCCCTGTACTGTGACATCACTGCGTGTATAATCCATGTACTGTGACATCACTGTGTGTATAATCCATGTACTGTGACATGACTGTGTGTATAATCCATGTACTGTGACATGACTGTGTGTATTATCCCTGTACTGTGACATGACTGTGTGTATTATCCCTGTACTGTGACATCACTGTGTGTGTTATCCCTGTACTGTGACATCACTGTGTTATCCCTGTACTGTGACATCACTGTGTATTCTCCATGTCCTGTGACATCACTGTGTGTATTATACCTGTACTGTGACATCAATGTGTGTACTATCCCTGTAATGTGACATCACTGTGTGTATAATCCATGTTCTGTAACATCATTGTGTGTATTATCCCTGTACTGTGACATCATTGTGTATTATCCCTGTACTGTGACATCACTGTGTGTATAATCCATGTACTGTGACATCATTGTGTGTATTATCTTTGTACTATGCAATGCACAGTCTCCAGCCTTTGATGGGCATTGCACCCTCACGTATCCCCCCCTGTATCTTGTTATAACTATAGCTTCTAATAGAGCCTTATATGCAACACACTACTATTTCTAGACCTTCAGTGGTACTAAAGGATCAACCAAGATCTAATGATGAGATGACTCTGCACATTCAGTCCTAGTCTATACAGGAAAGCTGATAAGGGAGATATCTCTACTCTAGTCTCCAGAATCGGATATACTCCCTTTTATTGCACACACGTTTAGTCTTATAGTCACACAAAAACATTTCATTTCAAGAAGAATACTGCTCAGCCCATATTGACGTGACCTATATAAATCCCCCCAGCGGAGGCAAAGCTATTGATTTAGGTATTTTTTGCCTGAGAATGAGAAAGCAGTAAATCTGTATTGAGCTTTTTCAGTAATTTCATGCATATGTTGTTTAACAAGAAAAGTTGTTACATTCATTTTAAATTAGGATCCCCGAGAAAACGTCAGCATCAAACTGCAGGTTAAAGATCTGTTGTGATTAATGTAAGAAAAATAACAATTTAAAGGGGTTGTTTCATATTAACAACCAATTTATATATCCCCTATTAGGACATATGATGTCATAAAGTAAAACCTGCTCTGCCTGCCTGGTATTGTTTTGAGCAAGGGTGATGTCATACTACATTTCACCAGTAGTGGCCACTGCAGCAAAAACAAGCATCAAAATTGTCCAGAGCTGCAGTGATCAGCTTAGTTCTCATGGTAAAGTGTCAGTGTAGTTTAATTTTTTTATTTTATTTTGCAGAAATCAATAGTACAGGCAATTTTATGAAACTTTGTAATTAGGTTTATTAGCCGAAACATGTATTTTTATCGAAAAAGCAGTTTGAAGCTCTCCCCCTGTCTTCATTGTTCTCTATAAAGAGGGGAGGGGTGGAGGGAGGGCGGGAGGTGAGGCACCAAAACAGGACAACAAAGAGTTAATTTACAGCTACATCACCAGGCTATCTTCTCTGAAGTCAGCACTGACCTCTCTGACCTCTGAATAGCAGCATTCACACAATTCCCGCGGTGTAATCCTTTGTTCTCTGCTCTCTGCTGGCAACTAATCTCCCTTCTCCCCCTCCCCTCTCCATAGAACAGACAGGGCCCGACTGATGTAAAAGAGTCGTGATTTCCTGATAATGAGCAGTGAATAAGAGAGAGAGGAGGTGGGGGGCAACTTGGGAAAAGTCTTTTTGAATGCAGATAATGGCATATGTGCCTAATAAAAATAAAACCGCCTGTACTATTGATTTCTGCAAAAAAAATGAAACGCCAGAGACACTTTAAGGCCATGTTCACGCAACGTATGTTTTGCATAAATCACACCCGTTGTTGCAATTTGCATAGATCATGATAAATCGCGTAAATCACGCCTCCTCCCCGCCTTATCACACACCCCCAAGCCAGCCTGCTTATCGGGCGAGCTGGGTGTACATAAGGCGTACACCAGGGAGAAGGGGCGAATCTGTATACTACAGGGGGAGAGTACACAGGCGGGCTATATGGGAGGGGGAGAGCACAGGGGGGCTATATACTACAGGGGGAGAGCACACATGGGGCTGTATAGTACAGGGGAGAGCACACGGGGGGCTATATAATACAGGGGGCTATATGGGAGGGGGAGAGCACACAGGGGGCTATATACTACAGGGGGGCTATATGGGAGGGGGAGAGCGCACATGGGGCTATATACTACAGGGGGGAGCGCACAAGGGGGCTATATACTTCAGGAGGGAGCAACAGGGGGGCTATATACTACTAGGGCAGTCACCCCCTTTGTACCTAATTTGAAAGGGCTGGTGAGAGAGAGAAAATGCCAGTTTTTCCACTAATAAGCATCAATTCTGTATGTAAATAGTTGAACAACGTTTGTGAAAAGTAACAAAACACATTTCCTACTGATGTTCAGCTCGGACCTTCACCTGACAATAGACTCCGGTAAGTGGACCTTCACTAAAAGTTGAGTACCCCTGCTATATAACTTTCTGGCATCAGTTGATTTGAAAACAATTCTTTTTCCTCTTGAGTACCCCTATATATTAGTATATTAGAAAGTTGCAGAATCTTTTATTATAACGACACTTGATATCCGCATGGCACCTTGAAGGTGGTGGCACCAGCCCTGGGGTGGTGACTGTGACCTCCTGGGCAGATTTTTATGCTATAAAAGCCCTCTGAAGGAACGTCTGGCCTCTGTGGACAGGAGACAGATACAAGCTTTCATCCAAGTGCAGGAGGTCTGCTGGATAGGGACACTGATGCTTCCTGACAGCTGTGAAGACGCAATTAACAAGATTAAAAGTGACGATAAAGAGAATGGGATTAAAGATCTACAGATGAATAAAGCAGCAATGTCCGGGCGGGTATGATCCATAGAGCAGTATCATCTATTATATGGACACTGACTGCATTATATAGACAATCATATAATCTCACTTATTTATTGCATAGTAAGAAAAGGAAATAAACCAAATTTCACTATATATACTTATTATACATTATCCTGTATGGATCCTGAGTTATATCCTGTATTATACTCCAGAGCAGCACTCACTATTCTGCTGGTGGGGTCACTGTGTACATACATTACATTACTTATCCTGTACTGATCCTGAGTTACATCCTGTATTGTACTCCAGAGCTGCACTCACTATTCTGCTGGTGGGGTCACTGTGTACATACCTTATATTACTTATCCTGTACTGATCCTGAGTTACATCCTGTAGTTCTTTTATTAGAAAAATAGAAAAATTTACAAATACATAAACCAAAATCAGGCATATCCAGCCATAACCAAAACAAATACAATACTAAACTTGTCTTGTCATGAAAAAAAAACATCCAACGTTTCAAAATTGTGAAATAAACAACAATATAATCGCATACACCTGCCTTACGTGGCCAGTCCAGCTTTATGTTTAAAATAGCTAAAATAGCTATTTTTCGCCTTTCCCTGGAGGAGGAAAAAGAAAAAAAAAAAAAAAAAAAACACAAGCAAAACAAAAACAAACACTTCATAGCACACAGATTAAAGGCCACATAGGGCCAAATGCCATATATACGATGGAAAAGCTGAACTTAAAGTTGTCCCAGCTGGGATATAACCAAAGAAAAATAACACATATACCTTAGCCTGCTCACCCCTAATCCCACCAACAACCCTCCCACACACACATGCACACCAACGTGTTTCACCCCTGAACCCCCCCCACACCACCACCAAACACACAGCCCCCCTACCCCATACACACACACTAGATAACTTCAGATATAAATCTAATCACCTAACTAAAACTAACCTAAGAAAACAAGATAGCATAAAAAAAAAAAAACATCAGTACTACTACCTTCGTCATCATCATTAATAGAAATAATAAGAGATAAAAACCTCCCAAATCAACTGAAGAACAACAGGTCCGGCTGCCTTATATCTTACAATCAAAGAGAAAGCAAAGCAAAATTGATGCAAATAATAATAACAATGCAATGACCATGTGAAATATTAGCCTGTCTATCACACTACCTACACGCCCCATCACCCTCACCCCAAATCTAGACATAAGTCTAGGTCTGTACGTTGACTCCTGTCCCTCATTGACCCATGTCAGAACCAGGGCCGCCATCAGGAATTTCGGGGCCCCATACAACCAAAGTGTCTGGGCCCCCCACATTAATAAAAAAAAAAAAAAATAGTGTGTTCGCCCCACGCCTTGCTGGGAGGTATAATTTGGTTCAGATCAATTCTAGAGAACTGGCTCATATACCCCATTTTCCCCAGTGGCTTAAAATGTAACCTCTGTTATACAGTTATAAAATTGTAGAAACTAAATGTGAACAAGGTGCAATGTAAATGTCACCATACAGACACTTACTTGTATAGCCGTCTCTTGGGCTCTGTATGCAGTGCATTATATCCACCCCTGCAACGTACAATTTATAGCGTGTCTACAAGCCCAGCGGGGCTCATTATGATGGAGACTAAAACTTATACAAGAGTGGGGTAGGGGTTCCCCTGTATTCAGAATGCTGTTGAGTACTAGGCAATGCCCCGTTCGGGGTTATTGAATTTTGAGGGTCTGGGGGGGGGGGCTGTTTGATTTGTATATGTTCACCAATATCCCCCCCCCCCCCCGGTATGCTCACTAACATAGAATGTTGATAAGGCTAATATAATGAGGCTGTTCCATGTTAGTGAGCATATACAAATCACCCCCCCCCCCAGGCAGACTAGTTTAGCTCACCCAAGCCAGTGATAGCGAATACATGGCGGTGAGCAGGCCTGTATTTAGAGTTCATGCTGCCCTAGGCACTTTGCACGCAGAGGCGCCCCCCCCCCCCCCCCCACGTTGCTGTACATGCATGGTATATACCCTGGCACTTGGCTGCCGCTCTGCTTGATGCCCGCTGTTCTCATCAAACACGTGATGGAGGAAGGAAGGAGGCCGGGGACGTCTTAGTTTGGGGACTGGTTCTGTCCAGTGTTGGACTGGGGTACCTGGGGCTCACCAATATACAACCAGTGAGACACGACATGCTGACCCGCTTCTTTCCTGAATTCATCTGTATCTGTGACAAATCTCAGAACACCCTCCATTTATACAGCTCTCAGGGTATGCTGGGAGTTGTAGTCTCTGAGAGGACAACCCTGTAATAAATCACTGTGTGCAGAGTCTCCTGGTGGCTGCAATCTGTGGGTGACAACCATCAGCCCTGAAGGTCCAGCAAAACATCTGTCTACAGCCGCAGTTATCATAGGATTGTACTACTTTACTACAACTCCCAGCATATCCTGAGGGCTGAAGACTGTCAGTACATGCTGGGAGTTGTAGTGCCTGCAGCTGTTGTAGTTGGATCCTAGGTGCATCATACACTGGATGCTTTGTGGCACATAAGAATACATAGATTTGTGGGGGCTCAGTGCAGGGAAGTGACCCCAGAACAGCACTAATAGGGGATAGAACAAAAACATCTCCCCCTATATCTTATTAGTGATGTTCTGGGGTCACTTCCCTGCACTGAGCCCCCACAGATCTATGTATTCTGATATGCCACAAAGCATCCAGTGTATGATGCACCTAGGACCCAACTACAGCAGCTGCAGGCACTACAACTCCCAGCATATCCTGAGGGCTGCAGACTGTTCTGGGAGTTGTAGTGCCTGCAGCTGTTGTAGTTGGGTCCTGGAGGCGTTGTGGGAAATCAGAATACATAGATCTGTGGGGGCTCAGTGCAGGGACGTGACCCCAGAACAGCACTAATAGGGATAGGGGGATATGTTTTTGTTCTATCCCCTATTAGTGATGTTCTGGGGTCACTTCCACGCACTGAGCCCCCACAGATCTCTGTATTCTGATCTCCCACAAAGCCTCCAGTGTATAATGCACCTAGGACCCAACTACAACAGCTGCAGGCACTACAACTCCCAGCATTTACTGACAGTCTACAGCCCTCAGGATATGCTGGGAGTTGTAGTGCCTGCAGCTCTTGTAGTTGGGTCCTAGTTTAAAAGTTTGGGTTAGTGTACTGTAGTGACCGCAGGGCTGTGTCAGTACACTACCGCAAACAATACACTGACCCATTGAGACCCCAATGGTACACAGGCTCTGCACACTATAGAAGTGATTACAGTGCAGTTACTAATGACTCACAGGTGACGTCTCCTCGAATTGCTGTCGCTAACTTTTTGCCTTCTTCTCCATCTGGCGCAGCATCATGAAGACTTCTCTGACCATAACTCGTCTGCAGGCGGGCAGCTGGGGGTGACTGGGGCAGGAGGGCAGCTGGGGGTGACTGGGGAAGGGAGGCAACTGGGGGTGACTGGGGAAGGGAGGCAGCCGGGGGGAGACTGAGGAAGGGAGGCAGCTGGGGTGACTGGGGAAGGGAGGCAGCTGGGGGGGACTGAGGAAGGGAGGCAGCTGGGGGGGGGGGACTGAGGAAGGGAGGCAGCTGGGGGGGGGGGGACTGAGGAAGGGAGGCAGCTGGGGGGGGGGACTGAGGAAGGGAGGCAGCTGGGGGGGGGGGCTGAGGAAGGGAGGCAGCTGGGGGGGAGGACTGAGGAAGGGAGGCAGCTGGGGGGGGGACTGAGGAAGGGAGGCAGCTGGGGGGGGGCTGAGGAAGGGAGGCAGCTGGGGGTGACTGGGGAAGGGAGGCAGCTGGGGGTGACAGGGGGAGCAGCTGGGGGAGCCAGGGAGAGCAGCTGGGGGAAAGGGAGAGCAGCTGGGGGAAAGGGAGAGCCGCTGGGGCGCAGGGGAGCAGCAGGGAGGGGCAGCTAGGGTGGCAGGGGAGAAGCTGGGGTTCAGGGGGAGAGGTTGGGGTTCAGGGGGAGCGGTAGGGAGGCAGTGGAGAAGCTGGGATTCAGAGGGAGAAGCTAGGGGTCAGGGGGAAGGGCTGGGAGGCAGGGGAGCAGCTGAGAATGCAGGGGGGAGAGGCTGGGGGCAGAGTGGAGAGGCTGGGGGGGCAGGGGGAGAGGCTGGGGGCAGGGGAGAGGCTGAGGGTTAGGGGAAGAGGCTGGGGGGTCAGGGGAGAGGCTGGGGGTCAGGGGAGAGGCTGGGGGGGCAGGGGAGAGGCTGGGGGGGCAGGGGAGACGCTGGGGGGGGCAGGGGGAGAGGCTGGGGTCAGGGGAGATGCTGGGGGGCAGGGGAGAGGCTGAGGGTTAGGGGGAGAGGCTGGGGGGCAGGGGAGAGGCTGGGGGTTAGGGGGAGAGGCTGGGGGTTAGGGGGAGAGGCTGAGGGTTAGGGGGAGAGGCTGGGGGGGGGGGGCAGGGGAGAGGCTGGGGGCAGGGGAGAGGCTGGGGGGCAAGGTAGAGGCTGGGGGGCAGGGGAGAGGCTGGGGGGTCAGGGGAGAGGCTGAGAATGCAGGGGGGAGAGGCTGGGGGGGCAGGGGAGAGGCTGAGGTCAGGGGAGACGCTGGGGGGCAGGGGAGAGGCTGAAGGTTAGGGGGAGATGCTGGGGGGGCAGGGGAGAGGCTGAGAATGCAGGGAGGAGAGGCTGGGGGGCAGGGGGAGAGGCTGAGGGTTAGGTGGAGAGGCTGAGGGATCAGGGGGAGAGGCTGGGGGGGCAGGGGGAGGGGCTGGGGGGCAGGGGGAGGGGCTGGGGGGCAGGGGGAGGGGCTGGGGGGCAGGGGGAGAGTCTGGGGGTCAGGGGAGATGCTGGGGGGCAGGGGAGAGGCTGAGGGTTAGGTGGAGAGGCTGTGGGGTAGGGGAGAGGCTGAGGGTTAGGGGGAGAGGCTTAGGGTTAGGGGAGAGGCTGGGGGGGCAGGGGAGAGGCTGGGGGTTAGGGGGAGAGGCTGGGGGGGCAGGGGAGAGGCTGGGGGGGGCAGGGGAGAGGCTGAGGGTTAGGGGAGAGGCTGGGGGGTTAGGGGAGAGGCTGGGGGGTCAGGGGAGAGGCTGGGGGGTCAGGGGAGAGGCTGGGGGGTCAGGGGAGAGGCTGAGAATGCAGGGGGGAGAGGCTGGGGACCGGGGGAGAGGCTGAGGGGTCAGGGGAGACGCTGGGGTCAGGGGAGACGCTGGGGGGCAGGGGAGAGGCTGAGGGTTAGGGGGAGAGGCTGAGGGGTCAGGGGAGATGCTGGGGGTCAGGGGAGAGGCTGGGGGGGGCAGGGGAGAGGCTGGGGGGGCAGGGGGAGAGGCTGAGGGTTAGGTGGAGAGGCTGAGGGGTCAGGGGAGACGCTGGGGGGCAGAGGCTGGGGGGGCAGGGGGAGAGGCTGGGGGGCAGGGGGAGAGGGTGGGGGTTAGGGGGAGAGGCTGAGAATGCAGGGGGGAGAGGCTGGGGACCGGGGGAGAGGCTGGGGGGCAGGGGGAGAGGCTGAGGGTTAGGTGGAGAGGCTGAGGGGTCAGGGGAGACGCTGGGGGGGGCAGGGGAGACGCTGGGGGGGCAGGGGAGAGGCTGGGGGGGCAGGGGAGACGCTGGGGTGGCAGGGGAGAGGCTGGGGGGGGGCAGGGGAGAGGCTGGGGGGGGGCAGGGGAGAGGCTGGGGGGGGCAGGGGAGCAGCTGAGGATGCAGGGGGGCCGGGGGCGGGCAGAGGGGAGAGGCTGGGGGTGACAGGGCGGGCGGCCGGGAGAAGGATGGGCAGACAGGCTGGTTCCCTCCCCCCATGCAGCGCCGGGGTCCGGGGTGCGGGGCAGGTGTTGAGCTTCCGGCACACACAGTGTGACAGAGGCCGGAAGCTCCCAGCTGCAGCCCCGCGTTCCCAGATCTTCTCTCCTGCTCGGCGATGACGTCACATCACGTGAGCGCCGCCGAGCAGGAGACAAGATCCGGAACCGCGGGGCTGCAGCTGGGAGCTTCCGGCCTCTGTCACACTGTGTGTGCCGGAAGCTCAACACCTGCCCCGCACCCCGGACCCCGGACCTCGGCGCTGCATGGGGGGAGGGAACCAGCCTGTCTGCCCATCCTTCTCCCAGCCGCTCCGTCACCCCCCCTCCCGGCGCGGACTAGGCACCCGTGGGCCGGTGCTCCCCCCATCAAAAACAGGTGGCAAGGGGGGCCGTGCGGGCCCCCCTAGCGTAGCGGACGGGGGGCAGCGGCCGGCGGGCCCCCCCCCCCCATGTCTCTTAGGGTCCGGGCCCCATACAGCAGTACCAGTTGTACTGCCTTATCGGCGGCCCTGGTCAGAACCATCAAGTAACCGTCCTGTGCATGAGCCTCAAGTTCTTGGAGTCCGCAGAGTTAGTCCGGATATAGCTCCGGCTCCATCGGCTCACGCCAGGAAAACACACGATCCAAACCCCCATCACCCACCCAACCTATTCTATACCCCAGAATGTATCACATTTTCCACCAACTACCTAAACATATAGTGTAACACAACACATAACAATATGACCCAAGTTCAGTAGCCTGTAAGCCCTTTACCATTTATAACCTGATAGAAAACCAAAACAAAAAGCTAACGTGTCATGCACATCCCCCCACTGGGATCGGAGGATGACAGACCGGGTACCATAATAATTTATAACTTATCCCTGACTATTCTCCCTACCCTCTCCCTAATACTATCCCTAAATATTAATTTAACCCTCACACTCTCCCTACTGCTGTCCCTATCTACACTGTCCCAAACCAGAATTATGGTCCCTCACTTAGTGGGCTCAGTACCTAGGGCACAGAAAAGGAAAAACCTCTCCACAGGAGAGAAGCCCTACTGGTACCCAGCCTGCCATACTCCAAAGACCTGATCTTCCCAAGGTCACCAGTGATGTTCCTACAGACCTCCACCTCGGAGAGGACTCTACGCTGTGTAGATACTAGACACTGTGCGTTCCACATGTGGTACCTAACCACTAAGCTGACTAAGAATAACGTCCATCGATCTCGGCCACCCAGGTTCCTGAATGCCCCATAAGCCCACTCCGGATAGGTGAGACTGACCAACTGACTCCAACCTATGGAGGCGCCCACCCTGGTGTTAACCCCTATATTGAAGGGACAATGAAGCAGGAAATGATCCATGCTTTCCAGCGTATTCCCACACTCCTCTCGGGGACACCCCCGATCATCGGAGCTCCTGCACTTCAAGTTGTCCCTTACATATAGCTTCCCCTGGAAGCAGCTCCAGGCCAAATCCCAAAACTTCTGAGGGATCCGTTTCGAGTTTAAAAGACTAAGCCCAACCTCTAGATCCTGGCCTGGGCAATCCCTGAGCGCCAAGGGCTTCTGGAAATGGGTCAACAGAACCCTTTGGTCAAGGAATTTCCTCGACTGAGTCCTGATCTCCCACATTCCCAGACCCCATCGGCGTATCATCTTCAGAGTCGGGGTAGCGTAAGCCGGAAGATACCCATGGGGCGTACGAAGGTCCTTCACTCGCCCTCCTGTCTCCCATTCCTGGAAGAAAGGCCGAAACCATTCCCTGCAGGAGAGTACCCACGGAGGAGCCCTCTCTTTCCAGAGGTTTGCGATGTTAGCTTTCAAGAAGGTGTTGACTAAGAACACCACAGGGTTCACCATAGACAAACCCCCAAGTCTCCTCGTGCGGTACGTAACCTCTCTCTTGACCAGGTTCAACCTATTCCCCCATAACAGCTGGAAGAACAGGCTGTAGATCCTAGTATAGGAAGCCTCTGGCAAGATACATACACTGCCCAGGTAGATGAACAAAGGGAGCAGGTACGATTTGATCAGGTGTACCCTTTCCCTGAGGGTCAAAGACCAACCCTTCAACTGGTCCACCTTCTGAGCGGCATTCTGGAGCCTACCATCCCAGTTTTTAGTGGGGTAATCACCCTGGCCGAAAGTAATGCCTAGGATTTTTGCCGAGTCTTGGGGCCCTGGAAGGGTGTCCGGGAGATAAAACTCGGGATCTCCCCCTCCCAGCCAGAGACTTTCACACTAATCCGGGTTGATGCTGGACCCAGATGCCTCTGAGTAGCGGTCCACCTCCGACATCACCACATCTGCCTCCCCTCTCGAGGACACAAAGATAGTGACATCATCAGTGTACGCTACCACTCTCAGGGTGGCTTCTGGCTCCTCCAGGCTCATCCCGACCCCTGCCAATGGTCCACAACCAACCCTCCTAAGGAAAGGGTCAATCGCGAACACATACAACAGTGGGCTCAAAGGACAGCCCTGGCAAACACCAGACCCAACCTCAAAAGAGCGGCCAGACCAACCGTTCACCAGCGGGAAACTCTCTGCCCCTGCATACAAGATCTTAAGCCAATTGACAAAAGTATCTGGTAGGCCATATCTCAGAAGGACAGACCAGAGGTACTCGTGGTTCAGCCGATCAAATGCTTTGGCCTGATCCAGGGACAGCAAGTACCCCTTCCAAAGACCCGCACTACTCCGCTCCACTGCCTCCCTGACACTAAGGACAGCACTTAAGGTGCTTCGGCCTGGAACAGAGCAGTGCTGAGCCCTCGAAAGGAGCCGGGGGTGCAAACGTCACCAACCGATTAAACAGTATCTTTGCCAGAATCTTCCTGTCCGTATTGAGAAGAGCTATGGGTCTCCAATTCTCAATACGGCTCGAATCTTTACCCTTTGACAAAAGAATCAGGGCTGACCTCCTCATTGACCTCGGCAGAGTGCCCGAGGAAAGACACTCATTGAAGACCTCGGTCAAGAGGGGAACCAAGAGGTCCCTGAAGGTCTTATACCACTCAGATGTTAAGCCATCTGGACCTGGCGACTTCTTCAGGGCAAGCCCTTCAATCGCCAGTCTAACTTCCTCTTCCCTGATCTCTTCTGCCAAAACATCAAGAGAGGGGTCTACCCCTGGCTCAGGAATGGTTTCAGCCAGGAAACCCGACATCACATCCCGATCTAGATCCTTCCTCCCCAAGAGGTGTGAGTAAAAGGATCTGACGACCTCCAGGATCCCTGATCTGGACCGGTTCAGAGATCCCGTACTATCAACCAGTCCAGTCACGATCTTACTACTCACTGACATCTTACAGTTTCTGTAGGGGTCGGGCGAGCGGTACCTCCCGAAATCCCTCTCAAAAACTAAAGATGCGTGCCTATCATACTGACACCTCATGAGCAAGGCTTTCACTGTGGAGATCTCCTCTCTACTACCTCCAGTCGAGACGAGATGCTTGAGTTTCCTCCTCAGGCCCTGATACACACGATACCTATTCAGGGACCTGAGGCTCGAGAGCTGGCGGAAGAACCTCGCAACCCGCTTCTTGAATATCTCCCACCACTCTGACTTACTACTACATAGGCCCAGTAGAGATACCTGACTCTGAAGAAAATCCTCAAAGGATTGTCTTACCTCTGCTTCTTCCAGGAGGGACGAATTCAGCCTCCAGTAGCCTCTACCCATTCGGGGGGTCTCTGAAACATTCAGGGAAAACAAAATTAGACAGTGGTCGGAGAACTCCACCTCAACCACGGACACTGCGGAAGAGACGGCTTCCTCCTTTAAATAAAACCTGTCCAATCTAGACCTGCAGCTACCTCAATGATAGGTGAAACCCGCTAGCCCGAGGGGGTCCGGATGTGGGCATCCTCTAGGCGAGCTTCCCTAACTATGCTAATCAGTGCCATGCTATCATAAGCCAGCTTGTCTTTGGCGCCTCTCCTGTCCTGAGACCTCGTAATAGTATTGAAGTCTCCACCAAAGATCACCTGCCGACTCGTAAAAAGAAAGGGCTTAATCCTCATGAAGAGGCTTTTACGGTCCCACTTAGTTTGTGGGGCATAGATGTTAATGAGCCTAAGCTCTTGCCCCTTCATGAGGACATCCAAGATCAGGCACCTCCCCATTTCTAACTCAATAACCCATCTGCATTCTACAGGAGCGGTAAAAAGGACCGCCACCCCACTATACGGCTCAGCCGCAAGAGACCAGTGTGAAGGCCCATGCCTCCACTCTCTCTTGGCTTTTATTAGAGAGGCTAGATCTGTCAACCTGGTCTCCTGCAAAAACAAAATGTCGGCGTTAATACGACCGAGAAAATCAAAGGCTGCAAATCTATCCATATCAGACTTAATGCTGGCACAGTTAATGGATGCCAGCGTCAATGGGGTGAGTGCCGCCATCATGGGTGATTGAGTTAGACGGCCAACTTAACATTTTACTTTTTCTCTTTCTTTTTCTTCCCTTCCTCATGTTCTGAAGAGGAAGACTTACTTTCTTTACACCTTTTTTTAGAAGTAGACAAATCCATATCACACTCATCTCCACCTGACTCCAGGTTTGCCCCACCCCCTGAAGTAAATGGTTCAGCAGGACAAGGCTCGGTGCCCCCTGGAGGCTTCTTTGCCCGTGATACTTCACCCTCGGTCTCCCTCTCTTGAAGAGGAGGGAGAGATGTTTTTAAGGGATTGGTATCGATTTGACAGGTCAACCAGAGGGGGGTTGGTCGGGCTTCCTTTTGGTACCTGGCCCACAACTCGAGAAGAGGAGGACTTCACCCTCCCACTCCTTCTTCTCCGGTTGCCTTTTCTACATTTTCTATCTTGCCACCTTTCTTCTTCCTCACCAAAACTTTCATATTGGGAAGATTCTGAAGAAGTGGCTACTTTGCCTTCCTCTCTACGAAGCCTCACAACCTCTTCATTCAACTCATCCTCCCCCAGGGCCTCAGCCACACCAGAGCCTGCCTCAGGAGTAGGACCAGGTGCTATTCCTGCCACCTGGGAATCCTCCAGTTCCCTACTCCTTCGGCGTTTCTCCTCCCGCCTAAGCTTGGAGGGGCTCTTTCCTTTGTTCTTTTCTTTCCTCACTGGCCCTGTTGCCCCTTCACCTCTGCCCGTACCCTCCCCAGCCAAGGCAACCTTATGGCTCTCCCTAGCTGGAGCGGCCGCTGCATTGGCAAAGGAGCGGGGACAACGGCTGAATGGGTGACCAAGGTCACCACACAGGTGAAACCTAATCCGCCCACAGGACGCGGCTAGATGATCTGTCCCCCCACACAGTGCACACACCTGTTTGGTGCAATTTGCACTAAAATGTGTGGGGTCACCGCACCTGTGGCAAACCTTAGGCTGTCCCTGGTAAAAGATCTGGATGCGATCGCGTCCAAGGAAGGCAGCAGATGGTATTTGAGCAACCGTATTACCTGTACGTCTTTGACAGAAAACGTCCAGGCCCCAGACCAGATACCATGTTCATCAAAATTTTTTTTGGGCATGTCTGTCACATCCCCAAAGCGACCAAGCCAGGTCATGATATCATAGCAAGAAAGTGATTCGTTACGGGTTAGGGCTGGGTTCACACTATGTATATTTCAGGCTGTATTTGGTCCTCATGTCAGGTCCTCATAGCAACCAAAACCAGGAGTGGATTGAAAACCCAGAAAGGATCTGTTCACACAATGTTGAAATTGAGTGGATGGCCGCCATATAACGGTAAATAACTTCCATTATTTCAATATAACAGCCGTTGTTTTAAAATAACAGCAAATATTTGCCATTAAATGACTGCCATCCACTCAATTACAACATTATGTGAACATAGCCTTTCTGTGTTTTCAATCCACTCCTTGTTTTGGTTGCTATACAGCCTCAAACATACAGCCTCAAATATACGTAGTGTGAACCCAGCCTTGAACTGTCACTTTCTTGACTGCACTCTGACGGGATATCGCCTTTACGGTAAAACCCCGCCAGCCAGGCGCGTCTTTCACCAGCTCATAATTTGACCAGAAGAGTTCTAGACCCTCTGGCCGTATGAAACTGATGTCAAACTCAGACAGGCCGTAGGGGTGGATCAGGGCATAGATGTCGCTTGCCCTGAAATCCATCTGAAAGAGAAGCTCCACAACTTTTGCCCGCGATGGGCACACATCACTGCCTCTCCATATCAGACGGACCACATTCCTACGACCATTGTCCTGCCCGGGTGTTGGAAGGGACCAGACCACCTCCCCATTGTTCTCTCGGAAGGCTCCCAGACCATGTCTCTCTATCCAGAAAGACAAGTCGACCTCCCTCCCCTCTACCTGGATTGACCTGTCACCCTTCCGTAATGCCTCCAGGAGGCGTCGTTGCAAGTCACCAACCCCTGAGTCAGCTGGAGATGAGGATCGCCCTGGTCCCCCAGCAGCAATGCTAGCATAGCTCATTGGCGGAGCAGCCACCACTGGGGGGGCAGCCGGACCACCACCCGCCCTTTGCTCAACATTACAAATACCATCATTTTTATTAATGTTAGCAGGTATATCAACAGGTTGCACAGACTGAACAACATTAACCCCTTCTGAGCTGGACTGGCCTATACCAAATTTCAACAAGGCAGGTTTTGTCACATGAGACCTTTTTAGCCTAGCGCCAGCATCATTGGTATTATTGGGCACAGGTGAATGTTTTGGCGCAGCTAGACCTTTAGGAGCCTGCGATGAATCCACCCTACTTTTCGCATTGCCCTCAACCTCAGCTTCTATTGCGCATATGGCCTCCATCATTACAGTATTAATAGCATCATCAACATCAGTTCTCATATCTGTTATTATACTGTCCACATGGCTGGATCCCTTCATTTGTGCCGGTGTTTCCTGGCATAGAGGACGTCTTGCTCTACCACCGGAAGCCACATCACCAAGCCCAGCAGGGCGAGCAAGGTGTGACGCAGCCTCCGGCAGTGACAGACCCGTGACTGGAAGTGACCCCGCGTCACCTCCACTCTGCACCCGGACACTCCCCCCATCCACAGGGGAGCGCCCTGCAGTGCAGGCACCTGATGGACTCACGCTCACACTGTCTGGCCCCTGTCCTTCCTTACTGACACCACTCCCGCTACTGACACAAGCAGCAGTGGTATTCGCCGCCATCTTGTCCCGTACACTCTCCCCTCCTCGCTGGCCCCGTTCCACATCAGAAACGGGGACTGGCAGTACTGAGGGGGTAGCAGCCTGGACTGACCTTTCAGCCTACCCAGACTGCTGGAATGAAGTAAAGACAAAGCTTCCTTGCTCTTCTTTCTTCTTTTGGAGCTTCCCCTTTTTCTCTTTCACAGGAACATCTTCTCCAAGGTCATCACCAAAGGTAAAATGCTGCATCCTCACAGGGGATTCCTGCATCTCTATGGCCTTTAACAGTCCACCACCATAACCATCATCATCATCATCAGTCACTGGTAATGCTACTTGTGCTGCTTGTATAATGTCACTTTCCTGGGTGGTTTGGGCATTTTGGGGTGCACTTTGGGTGACATCTGGGGGATCTATCATCGCCGCACACTCCTCTTTAACACTCTCCACCACTTCTTTAGCCTCCACAGCATCCATAGCCTCCAACTCCTCTTCATCACTACAACTCTCCCCATCCGCAGAACTATCACCCCCATCTTTTGCTCTGCTCTCAGTACGGGATTTCATTTTAGCAAAGCGATCATCGTTCAGCAGTTTCTCCTGGAAGAGATCACTCCCCTCCAGGATAGCCATTCTCTCCAACTCAATCGCTGCTATTTCAGCTTTCAGAGTTTTTACCTTGGCTGAGATCTCTGGCTTCTTCTTCTTGGAGGTCGTATCAGCCTGGAACTTGGCAAATTTCAGGTCTTCATGTAGAACCTTGAGTTTCTTCCCAAGGCGCTCATAATCCGCAAATTTAGCTGTAATCCTTGAACAGTATGTAGCTGCCGACTCCTTGGGTCCTCGCTCACCCCACAGCTCAGCTGGCTGGCTCCTGGATGATGCTGGAGCCATCTTGCCTCCTGCCTTGCTTGTGGCCCTTTTCCCACTTTGAGCCTTGCGGCTCTCTGCCATCACTGGGGGAGCTGGGGACACATCACTGCGGACCCTGCTGGATCTCCTCACACCGCTTGGAGGAGCGCTGGCCAGTAGCTTTTTCTGTCCACCCCCCGCCGGCCTGGTTCGGGAAGTGGAAGCCCGGGACTCCCGGGGCTCCATGCTGAAAGCCCTGCCCAGGAGACTGCCACCCTCCTGGGAAAGGCAGATGGAAATTCAGCCTCTCTCTTGCTGGAAGTCTGGAGGTATCAGGAGCTCAAACACACACAGAAACACCTGGTGACCACACCCTCCAATCCACCAGTCTACTCCAGAGCTGCACTCACTATTTTGCTGGTGGGGACACTGTGTACATACCTTATATTACTTATCCTGTACTGATCCTGAGTTACATCCTGTATTATACTCCAGAGCTGCACTCACTATTTTGCAGGCTTCAGAGCTGAAATCTCACAGCACCCCTGCTTGTTCTGTATCTGCACACATATATAAAGTGTCTATTGGAGCTCAGTAAGCTATCTTCTTAGGGGTATCAGGGGGTGTATTCCTGTACCTAGCAGCAGATAATATAACACTCTGTTGTTCCTCCCCTCATTATACGCTGTGTGGAGATTATATTAATATTCTTCGACTTTCCGGCAGATAATAATTATAACATGATAAATTCTCGTGTGTCTGTGGATTCTTCCTCATCTCTTCTTCTCAGGAGCCGGAGACATCTCATTACCTGTTAATATTAATCTTGCCTCTCGGCCGGGATTCTTCAGGCTCTGTTCGCTGTCTCACTATTTACAGAGCTATGATATGTGGACAAGACAATGTCTCCACAATGGAGCCTGCAGCCAGGAGCCGCCATCTTCCTGACACTCACTGTGACACTGAGCACACAGCTCTGCTCTATACATGTAATATAACTCATGATAATATGAGACAGGGATGTCAGAAGATCTGCTCCCTCCATTATATCATTGCCACCCCTCACAGCTATCTATCTATCTATCTATCTATCTATCTATCTATCTATCTATCTATCTATCTACAGGGCAGTTTCTAGGTCATTTTGGCAACAGGGTGAATTTCGATAAAATACAAATACAAATTCAAATTCAATACAAATTCATCATACAGGGACTCACAGGTGGCGTCTTCTTTGATCTGAGGCGTCACTTTCACTTTTTCTCTCCATCCAGCTCAGACCACCATGACGGTTTCTTGCAGCTGCAATTCATCTCTTCTGAACCTGCCAGACAAACATCTCAGGATCCGCACTTCCAGTAACATCCATTCCCTTTCCCACCTATAAGGTCCCAAACTGTATGCTGGGAGAGCTGGATGACCTCCATTACACTGACATACAGGATGCTGGGAGAGCTGGGTGACCTCCATTACACTGACATACAGGATGCTGGGAGAGCTGGGTGACCTCCATTACACTGACATACAGGATGCTGGGAGAGCTGGGTGACCTCCATTATACACTGACATACAGGATTAGGGGAGAGCTGGGTGATCTCCATTATACTGACATACAGGATTAGGGGAGAGCTGGGTGACCTCCATTATACACTGCCATACAGGATTAGGGGAGAGCTGGGTGATCTCCATTATACTAACATACAGGATTAGTGGAGAGCTGGGTGATCTCCATTATACACTGCCATACAGGAATAGGGGAGAGCTGGATGACCTCCATTATACTCACATACAGGATGCTGGGAGAGCTGGGTGATCTCCATTATACACTGACATATAGGATTAGGGGAGAGCTGGGTGATCTCCATTATACTGACATACAGGATGCTGGGAGAGCTGGGTGATCTCCATTATACACTGCCATACAGGATTAGGGGAGAGCTGGGTGACCTCCATTATACACTGACATACAGGATTAGGGGAGAGCTGGGTGACCTCCATTATACTAACATACAGGATTAGGGGAGAGCTGGGTAATCTCCATTGTACACTGACATACAGGATTAGGGGAGAGCTGGGTGACCTCCATTATACTGACATACAGGATTATGGGAGAGCTGGGTGACCTCCATTATACACTGCCATACAGGATTAGGGGAGAGCTGGGTGATCTCCATTATACACTGAAATGCGGGGGCTGCCGGCCGGGTACTGTCGGGCGCCGCCTGGCGCCCCCTAGCTGTGGGCGCCCCGTGCGGTGGCCCGGCTCGCCCGGCCCTAGAAACCGCCCTGTCTATCTATCTATCTATCTATCTGCAGTGTCCCACTACAGATCCTGCTGCATAGAACAAGTTGGTTGTCATATGGCTGTAGTGTTGTAACCATTTTCTGTTGTTATGACATACAATGTATAGTCCTATTTGTTTCTCCTCCATGCTTTTCATATACAATGATAATGTGACTGGCAGCATTATGCTGCCACCTAGTGGAAAATCTTTATAAGCTCTTATGAGTGAGGTCCCCATTCACTAACATTGTTACATATAGTTCTGATGTGTAGGTGGAGCCTCCCTAGCCAAATCATAGACTAAAGAGAAAGAATCTATTTAGACCAGTCTATCTGAGGTTAGTGAGAAAATGAGATTAGAGGAGTGCCTAGTCTTTTGTCCTTTCACTAGCTAGGCCTCATACCAGCCAGGGCCACGTGACGTCATTATCGAGACTATTGAAAAGAACATCAGATCATTTATAAGTTCTATCTGACAAATAAATTAGAAATTGTTTAGATTTTAGAGTCTTTGACTTGAAGACGTACAAGTTATATGTGGGACCTGCACAGGCCTCAGGCTGGGCCTAGATACATTGCGGCTATCACTTCTTGCCTCTATTCCATGACCTTCACCACTCAGTGGACACTGTACTGTATTATCCACTAGAAGCTAACCAGCTATTACACTTTACCATACCCCCATGTTGCAGTGGACGATTTCCTGTGATTTACTCACTAAGGATTGTTATGTTATTCCTCATCACCGTGTCTGGCTGAATCATTGCACTTTGGCACCAGGCATACTACCTAGGGTGTGCATTGGGCAAAGACCTCCTAATATAAGTGTATACTGTGTATAGGTCAGAAGAGCCTGAATTGTGCCTGTAAGGAATATGGACAGCCCTGTCCTTATTCATGAATATGTAAAGTGGTTTTATGTGTGGTGTGGTTTATATGTATTCGTGCAGTGGATATTTTATAGATTGTGATTGATATTTTATAGATTTAGTCTAATAGCAATAGCCCATAGCTGATGCAAGTTAATCATATGGACTTATTGATTAGCTTGGAGTCAGGCCGTCTGATTACCCTGTGTAAAAGACCAAAAGTCTCTCTGCATGGGGAAATATAAGCATGGAGCTGTAAAGAAGATGATGGAGTAGATTGTGACTAGAGTGTTGACTTCGCACCTCTGAGGCAAGCTCACTGACTCCATGCCAGCAGGGGGTGGACTCTCTTTGAGAAAAGGAATAGGAATATGAAATCTCCCATAACTTTCTTCAAATAAAACATAGAGCCACAGAACCAATTTCCTAGTGTCGGTTATGATGAGGACATCACGGGGAGTCCAAACATGGCCTGTCTACCTGTCCTCATCATGCCATAAGGGGTATCTCACCTTCTGAGTGTCCGAGGCATATGATGTTTGATATGCCAGGAATCAGAACGGCGAGATATAAATTATGAACAAGGGCTGGGGCCCGTACCATTGATAGGGTGCCTGGGAAAGTATCTTTTTTGATATGTCCAAGTGTGTTCCCTTGAGGGCTGAGGGGGGCAGCTGAAGCTCTGCCCAAAGGGGCTGAGTTACAGATGTCAGGTGACGCCCTCAGCCCAACCCTTTCAGGTCTTACATAAAAGTGAGACCTAGGGAACATGTAATGGTCACAAAGTTGGGGATCCAATTGAATTGGTTTGTGCACCACTTTCTAAGCCCATATCCCCTGGGAAGGAAGAACCTATACGACGCATCCTGTGCTAAGTATTAGAACTGTCTTATTTTATCCTTTTTGTTTTCATTGTTTGCAGTGTCTGTATGTCTTTTTGTAATCATCTTTTTGTAACCAAGTACTGTCCATTTTAATGCATTAAACCTAAAAGTTTGATGGTTTGTCTTGTAGCCTAAACGAACCTAGTTAGCTCCAGGAAGAGTGCATGTGCGGTGTGTGACCGTATAGTGTATGACCGGGTGGCTTACTCTACCGTGTGGGTGTGTCTGCTTGCGAGTGGAACACTCTTGGGGTTCCCTGTCTCCCCAGTAAGGTAATAGATAGGGTGGTGGCAGCAAAGTTGTGTATGTATGTTGTGTTTGGGTGTCTGGCAGCGGCTGGAAGGTTACGTGTATGACGACAGCCGGTGGGTCCCAACATAGCAAAGTTCTATGTGCGTGCTTCGTGGATGTGTGTCTGGCTGCGGTCAGTGGGTCACGTGTATGACAGCGACTGGTGGGTCCAGATACAGCGAAGTGTCGTGTTTGTGTTAGCCAACGAGCAGGCAGTGTTCGTGGCCAAGTGGGTGTCTGGGTGTGCGGAAGGCGGCAGGTGGAAATTTACGCTAGAGTTACGGCCCGGGAGCAGGGCGTAAAGCGTGAGTGCGTGAGGTGAATCGACCTGTAGGGCTAGAGCAACCCAGGGGAGTCCAGAGCCCCAAGTTCCTTTGATTCCCTTGTCTTGTCCTTCTCCCCCCCCCCCTTTTGGTCCTTGTTTTAGATCCTTTCCGCCTGGTGTGGTTAGGATTCCCCTCTCCCTTGTCAGGGCCGGCGCAGGTTGGCGCGCGTGTTCGTGACAGCGCCATTTTATTTTGTATTTTTGCTGTGACCCGAGTTGCTGGAACAGATGTTAGGCCTACTGGTGGGTTCTGGTGTTTTGGAGGCTACTTGTTACGGTGGCCAGGAGTGGTAACACCCACCCCCAGACACATGGCAACCAACCGGACTTTGGTTAGGACTAATGTGCACGGCAAAGATAACAGAACCTCACTTTAAGCAACTTTCAAACTTTACTTATGAAAGGTATCTTACAGTGACAAACAGTGCTCAGGTACTTAGTGTCAAAAATCAATAATACTGATCCAACAGATAGGTGAGTTGATAGAAATAACAGAAGTAAGTGTCAGGGACCGGATAGGAGGGCCCCTTGCCTAGTGTACTAAGTACTCTGCCTGGATTTGGTAAAGTGTCTCTTTAGTGTTTGAAGAATATCCTCGTACTCACGTATGGATGATTCCCAGTTTTCTCACCTAACCGCCTTCTGCCCCACAGTGTCGGGTTTCCGTCCTCTGGGGTAGTACGAGTCCCAGGTCTCTGCTCTGGGTGGAGCTGGCTTGTAGAAACCTTCCTACTAAGCAGAGCATCTGTCAGTAGAGAGCGGCTCCCTTGTCTCTGGCTTACTGTGGGTCTAGTCTAGCAATACATAGTGGTTGGGTAACTAGGTCTGGAACAAACTATCTACACGTCATGCCTGGACTGTAGCCAGGCTCTAACTATCAGCTAAAGGGAAATTGTTACTAGAAAAATGAAAAAGTGTGTGTAGCTAGACTTGTGTTATATGGAGCTGTGCTGTGAGAGTGTGACATCTAGTGGTTGGAGTAAGGAACAGCGGCCTCCTGTCCTAATCTGTGACACTAGAGTGAGACACTTTTACCAAGGTGTAAGAAGAGAAAGGAATACATGTAGTGGGACACTACATTTTCACATCAGAAAACTAATAAGCCTGTAGTGCTGAGGGATGTCCCGGCAATACATATAAAGTTATCATGGCTGTGACTACAGAAACCTTCTGATCCTTAAAGGAGAAGTCCGGCGAAAATTCTTATTAAAGTATTGTATTGCCCCCCAGAAGTTATACAAATGACTAATATACAGTTATTATGGGAAATGCTTATAAAGTGCTTTTTTCCCCGCACTTACTACTGCATCAAGGCATGATGGCAGGGGGATGCTCAGTGTCCCGCCAGTGTCCTGTGTCCCTCCGAGTGCCTCTGCCATCATCCTCTCCAGCTGCAGCACAGCCCTGGGAGTCGGGTCGTGACATCACCATTTTATCCAGGAAGTGAAGCCTTGATGCAGTAGTAAGTGCAGGGAAAAAAGCACTTTATGTGCATTTCCCGTTATAAGTGTATATTGAAGATTTGTATAACTTTTGGGGGGCAATAAAATACTGTAATAAAAATTTTCACCGGACTTCTCCTTGAACCCTTAGGCGACCCTGGGAGTACCCGTACGTCCAGGGCCGCCCACAGGTATTCACCGCCGCATTCCCGGGCGCCACATGTAGCCCGGGGCCACGGCTATTAGCGGGCACGGTCCGATCGTCATGCCTGCTAATTAGATAATCGGATGCAGCTGTCAAAGATGACAGCTGCATCCGATTACCTGATGTAGCCGTTCCCTGGTGTCTAGTGGCAGAGATCGCCCCCCCCCCCCCAGGACGTTGTCCAGGAGGAGCGATCCCTGTATCTTCACCCGGCCGGGGTCTGCGCCGTAATGGCGCTGATCCCGGCTCGCCATTCCGTTGCTTCCGGCTACAGCAGCCGGAAGCAATCGAGTGCCTATCTCATCGATCTATGCTGCATATCTATGCAGCATAGATCGCAATAAGAGACCAGTGTATTTATACTAGAAGTCCCCCAGGGGGGCTTCTAGTATAAGTGTAAAAGTAAAAAAAAAAAAGTGTTATTATTAGTAAAAAGACCCCTCCCCTAATAAAAGTTTGAATCACCTCCCTTTTCCCATGTTATAAATAGCAATAAATAAATAAATGAATGAACATGTTTGGTATCACCACGTGCGTAATTACCCGAACTATTAATTTATCACATTTCTGATCTTGCACGGTAAACGGCATAAGTGAAAAAAAATCCCAAAGTGCAAAATTGTGCATTGTTGGTCACATCAAATCCAGAAAAATTGTAATAAAAATCGATCTAAAAGTTGCACATGCACAATCAAGGTACTGATAGAAAGAACAGATCATGGCGCAAAAACTGACACCTCACACAGCCCCATAGACCAAAGGATAAAAGTGCTACAAGCCTGTGAATGTAGTGACTTTAAGGAACATATACAGTGGTACCTTGGTTTAAGAGTAACTTGGTTTAAGATTTTTTCAAAATTGTGACATCGTTTAAGAGCATTGCTTTGGTTTAAGAGCTCCCTGTACTGGGTGGGAGTGCGAGTGGGAGAGGGGCAAGGCCTGCATAGCAGGGTCTACAGCACTGTACTCTGACCCAGGAAGTCTCCTTCACCTTCCAAATCATAGCAGATCCACTTCAGGCTGGGGCTTGCATCAGGAGACAGGACTGTGGGGGTAATCTCTACATAGCTGTAACCCCTCTCTCACCGGACAGAGAGTGCTGCTATACTGTGCCCACATCTGCCCTGCTCATTCCTTCATGCTCCCTGCAGTCTCTGTCAGTCCTGATTGGTCCTTGCTGAACACACACCCCTTCCCCATTGCTGTCATGTGACCACACAGACCTCTGACAGCAGCCCTGCTTCTCTGTTCTAGCCTGTTGTACTATGTTACTGCATCATAGGGATCTGCAGTTTCATCCTGTATTTACAAACTGCGGCTGTTTTTCAGGTTTATGCAGTTACTATACATTATACTCCACATGCTGATTACTATACTGTACGGTAACTTATAATATCACATATTCAGCTGTTTTTCATTGTTTGTTTATTTGTTTTACATGTTATTCAGAATTTTAAATCATTACTTTTGGTTTGTGGAACCAATTGTCTGCATTTCAATGATTTCCTATGGGAAAATTTGCTTTGGTTTAAGAGTGGATTTGGATTACAAGCATGGTCTCGGAACGAATTATGCTCGTAATCCAGGGTACCACTGTATTTGTTAATATTGGTTTGAATTTTTTACAGGCCATCAGATAAATACAATAAAAGTTATACATGTTATATATCGTTTTAATCGTAACGAATTGAGGAACAGTGTACTTTATGAAAAAATTCAGCCTGTCATTGCAAAGTACAATTAGAGAAGCAAAAAATAAGGGCTCCTGTGGGTCTCTAGGTGAAAAAATGCAACTGCTATGGCCTTTTAAGCACAAGGAGGATAAAACGAAAACGCAAAAATTGAAATTAGCCCGGTCCTCTAAGGGTTAATACTGTAGATTGCCTCTTCACAGCTGACTGGCTCCTGCAGCTCTACACACTGGATGCCTGTAGCCTCTGTTGACTGAAGCAGTTGCCTCCATCACAGTGTCATGTCAGTCCTGTCAGTGTATACAAGGAATGAGCAGCCCCTCACTAATGATGTGTTGGAGCTGTATACAGATGATAAGCCGAACCTGTGTACAGCGGTCCTCTAGCATCACATTTAGTGATAATGCTGCATTATGCTGATCTGGGCACCCAGCTTCTACCACATACAGGAATGTATCCCTTACATTTTCTTAAAGGGATTCAACAATTTCCTAAACCTATAGTGTAATTTTAAATAACTTTACAGAAATCAATAGTACAAGCGATTTTAACTATCTCCTGAACCACAATTACAATTGTCTGCTGAATGAGGCAGAAAGGGGGAAATATGTATCTACCTTGTTTCTCCATAAATAAGCTCCACCCCAAAAATAAGCCCTAACTCAAACCCAACCCTAACAAGGTTTAAGATCCCCGAATTTACTTGCTTCTGGAGAGAATCCATATCGAGGCCTGATCAGGCCCGGATTGGTAATCTGGCAAAGCGGGCAAATGCCCACTGGGCTGCCAGGATTACCAGTCCGGGGGCCGCCGGTCCTGGCCCCCATGTGCACCGGCCCTCAGCAGTGGCTGCAAGAATAGCGCAGCCGGCTGCTGTGCTATTCATTCAGCCTCTGCAGAGGGCCGGTGACCTGGCCCTTTAACTGTGAGCGTTCAAGATGAACGCTCACAGTCTGCAGCGGCCATGCTCTGACTGACAGAGCCAGGGAGCCATTGGCCCCCGGCCCTGCCAGTCACCGGCCCGGTCTTCGTAGCCGGAAGGTGTCAGGGCCGGCCTGGGGTCGCAGACGTGCCGCGCGCAGGCACGTCTGCAGGAACCTCTGCCAGGCCCCCAGCGGTGACGTCACTTCCGTGAAGCACCGCTGAAGACCTGGCAGGAGAGAGAATAGAGACAGCAGGAGGCAGGTGCAGTGACCGAAGATCCGGGAGGAAGAAGCTGCCAGGAGCGAGTTGACAGGTGAGAATGTGTGTGGGGTTTTTTTCCCCTTCACATGTGGCCATGGGGGGGGGGGGGTTATTTATGTGGATGCACAGCAGGGGGCTATTCTACATTGGGGGGATGCAGGGGGAGGCTATTCTATATTGGGGGGATGCAGGGGGGGCTATTCTATATTGGGGGGATGCAGGGGGGCTATTCTACATTGGGGGGATGCAGGGGGAGGCTATTCTATATTGTGGGGGATGCAGGGGGCTATTCTACATTGGGGGGATGCAGGGGGAGGCTATTCTATATTGGGGGGATGCAGGGGGGACTATTCTATATTGGGGGATGCAGGGGGAGGCTATTCTATATTGGGGGGATGCAGGGGGCTATTCTACATTGGGGGGATGCAGGGGGAGGCTATTCTATATTGGGGGGATGCAGGGGGGACTATTCTATATTGGGGGATGCAGGGGGAGGCTATTCTATATTGGGGGGATGCAGGGGGGCTATTCTATATTGTGGGTATGCAGGGGGGGCTATTCTATATTGGGGGGATGCAGGGGGGCTATTCTATATTGGGGGGGATGCAGGGGGCTATTCTATATTGGGGGGATGCAGGGGGCTATTCTATATTGGGGGGATGCAGGGGAGGCTATTCTATATTGGGGGGATGCAGGGGGCTATTCTATATTGGGGGGGTTGCAGGGGGCTATTCTATATTGGGGGGGATGCAGGGGAGGCTATTCTATATGGGGGGATGCAGGGGGGCTATTCTATATTGGGGAATGCAGGGGGGCTATTCTATATTGGGGGATGCAGGGGGGCTATTCTATTATGGGGGGATGCAGGGGGAGCTATTCTATATTGCGGGGATGCACAGCAGGGGAGGCTATTCTATATTGGGGGATGCAGGGGGGCTATTCTATATTGGGGGGATGCAGGGGGGCTATTCTATGTTGGGGGATGCAGGGGGGGCTATTCTATATTGGGGGGACGCAGGGGGGGATATTCTATATTGGGGGGATGCAAGGGGGGCTATTCTATATTGAAGGCATGCAGGGGGGCTATTTTATATTGAGGGGATGCACAGCAGGGGGGCTATTCTATATGGGGGGAATGCACGGGGGGCTATTCTATATGGGGGGGATGCAAAGGGGGGCCATTCTATATGGGGAGATGCACAGCAGGGGGGCTATTCTATATGGGGGGATGCACAGCAGGGGGCCATTCTTTATGGGGGGGTGCACGGGGGGCTATTCTATATATGGGGGGATGCACAGGGGGCTATTCTATATGGAAAGGTGTGCAGCAGGAGGCTATTCTATATGGAGGGATGTATTGATGAGGATGTTGCTGGAGCATGAAGCCTAAAATGTCTGTCTGGCAGATCCCGTGGAGAGGAGTCATGGCCAGAGAAGCCTTCATGATGGCCGGAGCCAGATGGAGAAAAAAAGGAAAAGTGGACGTCCCTTCCTGCAGAGAAGACGCCTGCTGTGAGTCACAGGATGTAACTGCACTATAATCACTTATAAGGTCTGCAGAACCTTTATACAGCTGGGATCTACCTCTGTATCAGGGGTGTCACAATCCGTCCTTCCAGGTGTTGCAAAAATACAATTTCCATCATGGTTTAGCTGTCCAGGCATGATGGGATTTGTAGTGATGTAACAGCTGGAGGGCCGGAGTGTGACACCTGTGTTCTATGGTCACTGCTTTGGGAGAATATTGGTCTTTATATGGTGGCTGTTATTTGGTGCCAGTATAGTGTTATTGTCCAGTCACACTATGGTGGGGGTAGTGGGCATGGTGTGATGGTATAGTGGTATTATCCAGTCACCGTATGCTGAGAGTAGTGGGCATGTTGTGATGGTATTACTCGTCCTATGTATTCTGGTATTATTGTTAATATTAATGTTGTATATAGTGGATTGTATTCAGTCACAGTGTAGCGGTATTAGTCATTATGTGGTGGTAATGGCCGTGCTCATGGTTTGGTGATATTATTTGTTACTTATATACTGGTAGTATAGGAAATATTGGTGGGTTTGCTTAGTAACAGTATGGCAGTAATGTGTACAGTATGGGGATAATATTTGCTTACTGGTGTTATTAACTATGACAGTATTATCATGCACAGAAAATTCTAGATAGATAGATAGATAGATAGATAGATAGGAGGTAGGTAATAGATAGATAGATAGATAGATAGATAGGAGGTAGGTAGGTGATAGATAGATAGATAGATAGATAGATAGATAGATAGATAGATAGATAGGAGATAGGTAATAGATAGATAGGAGATAGATAGGAGATATATAGATAGATAGATAGATAGATAGATAGATAGATAGATAGATAGATAGATAGATAAATAGATAGGAGATAGATAGGAGATATATAGATAGGAGATAGATAGATAGATAGATAGATAGATAGATAGATAGATAGATAAATAGATAGGAGATAGATAGGAGATATATAGATAGATAGGAGATAGATAGATAGATAGATAGATAGATAGATAGATAGATAGATAGATAGATAGATAGGAGATATATAGATAGGAGATAGATAGATAGATAGATAGATAGATAGATAGATAGATAGATAGGAGATAGATAGATAGATAGATAGATAGATAGATAGATAGATAGATAGATAGGAGATATATAGATAGATAGGAGATAGATAGATAGATAGATAGGAGATAGGTAATAGATAGATAGGAGATAGATAGGTAGATGATAGATAGCAGATAGATAGATAGATAGATAGCAAGTAGAAAGTCCACGGCACTCACAGGGTTAACGGTGATAACAACGGTAATTTATTGCATACAGCACTCCAAAAAAAGACACGACGTTTCGGTAACCTCACGTTACCATCCTCAAGTGAGGATGGTAACGTGAGGTTACCGAAACGTCGTGTCTTTTTTTGGAGTGCTGTATGCAATAAATTACCGTTGTTATCACCGTTAACCCTGTGAGTGCCGTGGACTTTCTACTTGCTATTTAATTGAGGATCTACGGTCAAGATCCAGGACCGCGGGCACCCGGAAGTTTCTACCTTTTTGCAGTGCTGCTTGTATTCTCTGTTGCATAGATAGATAGATAGATAGATAGATAGATAGGTAGATAGATAGATAGATAGATAGAGACAGGAGAAAGGCCGCACTTCCAAATCCAAGCAGCGGGTGCTGTGCAGAGTAAGTCCCTTGGCTAGGGATCCCAATAGGTACAAAAAACGAAAATCCGCAGCACACCAGCATCAGGTGAAAAAAGGTTGGTATTTATTGCATGTGCCAAAAAAATAACAGAGAGGATGCAACGTTTCTGCCTTCTCGCAAGGCCGTTATCAAGCATGCTTGATAACGGCCTTGCGAGAAGGCAGAAACGTTGCATCCTCTCTGTTATTTTTTTGCCACATGCAATAAATACCAACCTTTTTTCACCTGATGCTGGTGTGCTGCAGATTTTCGTTTTTTGTAGATAGATAGATAGATAGATAGATAGATAGATAGATAGATAGATAGATAGATAGGAGATAGATAGATAGGAAATAGATAGGAGATAGATAGATAGATAGATAGATAGATAGATAGATAGATAGAAAGATAGATAGATAGGAGATCCCAACGCTGGCACCAATTTACCTTCCAATGATGGTTTCACGTCCTCCTCGAGAACATATACACACGGTTCAAGATACTCTGATGTCGAGGTAAAGCGAATTTTGGACAGACTGCATAGAGACACTAGCTTTTTAAAGGCTCCTACATTAACTAACATTAAAAGGGATTATGAAATGGAGACTAAAAAACGTATAGGACTTGAATTGCATATTGACACCCTGGGGGAATATTACAAAGCACGTAGAATACCTCGTGGGATGAGAACACAATTAAGACCCACTGTACTGACATCCAACATTGACTTCAAGACTAGATTTGAGAAAATTACTAATGAATACGCATTGGACATTATTATGTTAAATCTAGATTATCTACAAAATGATTTGGATGCTTTGAATATGAGAATTGATGATCTGGAGATACTGTTAAAATCTTTAATGACTGATGATGAATATGGGAGATATAAGATTAAACATAATGAATATTTATCTAAACAACGTAAAGACACAGAAGAAATAAAACAGAGCAAGTGGCATAGAGATGAGAAAGATTATTTGTCTGGTAATATCTACAGTTGGAATACGCAGCAATTTACAAACAGAAAACCGCAACGAGACAGAGGATCAAGTGTGAACCAAAGCATGGACTCACCGACCACAAGTGCAGCTTTTTTAGGACAACGGAGGCGTCTCCCCTCAAAGTCAGGCGTCCAACAAGACGGGGAGGCAAAAGACGACGCAGATACAGGAAAGTCGACATCTGTGAAAACATCCCGCACACAGGTGACTCGACGATTTCTAGAGAAAGAGAAGAAGAAGGAGGACAACAGACCAACTTAATGGACTTAACAGATGACAATATTGTGGTAAATATCTCTTCTGTTATACTTACTGATCAACAACTTAAAGTATTAAGTAAAGGGTTATCATACTGTCCTGATACTGTCACTGACTGGTTTGAGGTAGAATTAAATTTATTTCTTTTTTTCAGGCGTATCAAATTAAATATTTGGAGTGATATGATGAGCAATTCACCTGCCGAGCAAACACAAACTGTTATCTGTGAATTGTCTGCAGATGATTTGAATTTATTTAACAAAAGTGACTTTGTTCCTCTCACGTCATCACATGCGCTAGAAACATATATGGCTTTAGTAAGACAAGACATTAACAAATTGAGAAGACAAACACCAGAAGGTTTCTTGATGAAACCAAACCTGACTAAGGAGGAGGATTTAGCTCTGAAGGAGTTAACAAAGAACGATACATTAACTATAAAACCTGCTGACAAGGGGGGAGGAATAGTGGTGATGGACACAACAACATACATAACAGAAGCAGAACGACAATTATCTGACACAAATACATACTTACCCTTGACTGGGGATCCAACCAATTCTGTAAAACAAAAACTGAAAATTAAAATTGATGAGGCACACAGAGATAACATTATTGACAAAAAATTAAGACAATTTCTTTGGGTTGAGTTTCCTCAGACCCCAAGATTGTATCTTCTACCAAAGATCCATAAAGATCTACTGAATCCCCCGGGGAGACCAATAGTCTCAGGGAGGGGTTCAGTATTGAGCAAAGCATGCATTTTTTTAGATAAGATTTTACAAGATCACGTGGCCAATATGAAATCTTATGTACGAGACACCTCAGACTTTATACTTAAAATCAAAGACATTGTGATCACAGAATCTGTCATTCTTGCTTCTTTAGACATAGCGAGTTTATATACTTCCATCTCCACTGAAAAAGGTCTAAATGCGATTAGACATGTACTTAACAACACGACTTTTACACCACCCTGCCAAAATTTTTTGCTAGAACTCCTACATATGATTCTGACGAATAATTTTTTTCTCTTCAACAAACAGTACTATTTACAACAAAGAGGTACTGCGATGGGCAGCCCGGTAGCACCTACTTACGCAAATTTGTTCGTGGCGCAGTTAGAGGAGACGTACATCTATGGATCTGACCATGCCCAGCATTTACTGGGATGGTTCAGATTCATAGATGACGTCTTCATCATTTGGAAGGGCACTGAAGCACAACTGATGGACTTTTGGAAATACCTTAACACCATCGACAGAGATATACAATTCACCATGTCACATTCAACATCTGAGGTTTCCTTTTTGGACACACGTGTGTACAAAATAGGAAACAAATTAGGAACTGATTTATTTGTGAAAAATACAGATAAGAACACATTGTTGAGATATGAATCTAACCATCCTTTTAGGATGATTCGTGGTCTACCCAAAAGTCAGTTTCTTAGAGCTAAGCGTATAGTATCAGAGGATACTAAATTGGATCAATCAGTGGAGTTGCTAGCTCGTAATTTTCAGACAAGGGGATACCCTAGAAATCTAATACAACAACATATTGAGGCAGTTAAACCTATGGATAGAAATACACTACTAACTACACAAAGACAGAGACACAGTGAACAACGGATTCCATATGTATCAACCTACAATTCACTTAGTCCACAAATCTCCCAAATTATAAACAAGCACTGGCACATCATAGAACAGAGCTACCCTCACATCTCTACGTTGAGGAATAGACCGTTGATGTCCTATAAGAGAGCTAGGAACATCAGAGATATAGTGGTTAAGACCGATGTTAAAATAAACAACACTGTACTTACTTTTTTAGGTCCTCGCACCGTGGGCAGTTTCCCGTGTGGTAATTGCGTTAACTGCAGGCATGTCCAGAGGGGACAGGTGTTCGTACATCCGGGCACTGGAAAAACATACAGAATTAACAAATTCATTAATTGTAACACTGAATACATTATTTACGTCCTATGGTGCCCTTGCAATTTAATATATGTGGGGGAAACCACTTATGATGCCAAGACAAGAATAACACAACACAGATATACCATACGCAAAGGAAAACTAGATCTCCCAGTCTCTAAACATTTTGTAGAGGCACGACATAGAGAGAGCGATTTGAAATTAATGTATATTGATCATATCCCCCAACCATTGAGGGGGGGTGATCGTATATCTATGTTAAAACGTAGAGAATTGGAATGGATATTCCGGCTGAATTCCCTAAAACCCCATGGATTGAATGTGGAGTTCAAAATCCTACCTAAATACTGTTACATTAAATGAATCAAGTTTTACATAATATGAGTTTATGCCTGAAATGCTATGCGTAGTATGCAGTCTTGTCCAATAGCGTGATTGCCGACACATCAGAGTATAATGAATACATTTTAACAGATAATATTATTTTGTACATATTCATTATTTAATACGAGTTATATTGATACTAACATAAAAATCTTTGTTATTACAGATCAAATTATTGGAAAGCCTATCACTCGGAGCAGAAATAGTGACAACTCAGAAGTAGTGAGATTGCAGCATCAACACCTAGAAAACACCCCGGGAGATGAAGGACCCTGGCTAACACTCATGAGACATTTATTGTCTGAATAATCACCTATACCGTTAAGCCCCCACAGATTGCCGCGGACATCCCACGAATGGGTCATCAGAGACGGTGGATACTGTCTATGTGGGCTCTGTCCACCGTATAATACAGGAGAACGGACAACTGAGTTAATAGGTTGGACTCACGGTACAATATTATCTACCTTACATTCTATTGATGTTTACCTTTGACGTCATGGGTTACTTTGGCAACAGGACGCTACATCCCCGGTGGTATAATCTAAGATGGCCGTGCGTTCCACCTACGGCGTGCGGTTCAAGAACTCATTTCCTGGTTGATGCTGCTGATCACGACATACGAGTGAATCACAACTGCTCCGATTTGTTTTTTCATGTTGTATATTTCTATATAATTTTGTTTATCAGTATGAATTGGGATATAAGATAGATTCACTTTGTCACTACGGAACTTGATGTTCCCCTATTATAATTTTTATGCATTCACGTTAGCTAATTTGAATACCATGTGTGTGGAATGAACACGTCACTAATTACTTTGCACAGGATATATAAATCACATGTTTTCTTGGAAATGTATTCACTGGCTTGAGAAAGACGTCATTGAGACGTCGAAACGTCGCTTTTTTTCCGTGTGTTTTGTATGGAATAATCACCAATACAGATATATTTTTTTCACTGAAGTCCTGTGTGCTGCGGTTATTTTTTGGATATTTAGATAGAAAGATAGATAGATAGGAGATAGATAGATCGATAGATAGATAGATAGATAGATAGATAGATAGATAGATAGATAGATAATAGGAGATAGATAGATAGATAGATAGATAGATAGATAGATAGATAGATAGATAGATATCCAGTAGGAAATATCTATCTAGCAGCTTATTATGTAGCTTTGATTACACAAGAGATCACAACCAGCAGACACATTTTAATAATTAAAACCTTACAACTTCTACCGCCATTATATGATGTGCAGACATAGTCAGGATAAAAGGGATTTATAAAAATATAGTAACTTTTGTCCAAAAACAGCACCACCCCTGTCCTCAGACTGTGTGTGGTATTACAGCTTGGCTCCATTCACTTCAATGGAACTGAGCTGCAATACCTCACACAAACTGAAGAAGAGTGTGGCGCTGTTTCTGGAAGAAAGTGGCCATGTTTTTCTCCTTTAAAGGGAATCTGTGAGGTCCATTCCAGGTCTAGGGCTGTAGATCTCAGCAGACAGGTGTGAGGGAAAAATCACTGACAGGACCTTTAGTCCAGTGTAAACTTTTATAATTGTCCTTTTCATTACCAACTAAAGTTTTACAACAGCAGCGGCAGCAGCACCCTATACGTCCATCAGTCAGAGCAGGAAGGGGCGGTGCAGAAGTTGCTGCTGTGACTCCACCTCTGTGACACTTCAGCTGGTAATGGAAAGAATGATTATAGAGGTTTACACTGGACTAAAGATCCAGTCCCTGACCTATACGCTGGGATCTACAGCTGTGTTACCTTGTATAGACCCCACAGGTTCCCTTTAAGGGCATGTTCATAGCTAATCCAATGTGGATTTGATGCTTGTGATTTGATCAGTTTAAATAAATACATAAATATGCCGCATCAAATCCACAGCAGATCATGTTATAGCATTATTTTTAGGCGCTGATGGTGGGGTTCACATGTTTAAGGGAGTAGTGGCGACACGGCTAAATGAAGCAGAATTTGCTACAGGGAATTACGCTATCCATGATATGGTATGTGGGCTGCTGGGGTTTGATTGCCAGGGCTGATTTTAAGTCCCAGTCCGGCCCTGGTCCTGATGAATGATTACAAGTTCACATCTGAAAGCGGGAAAAAAGAGAAGATGGAAGAAGGTATTGAAGAGAAGTTGTACAAGGACCCCATAGTTGTACATTAGGAACCTTCAGAGCTTCGGGCCAGGCCTAGTGCAGTGTGGCTTGGGGAGACAAGAAATGAGTGGTTGCAGCAGGTTTGGAAAATTATTAGCAAAGTGGGGAGAGTATTTTATCAACATTAGTATACAGTAAGGACTGGAACGTGTGAGATAAGAATGGGGTAGTCTGTTATTGGTATAAAAAAAGGGAATTTTTCTATGGTTTTTCCATAGAGTTGCAGGTAAGTGCACAGCATCAGTCCTTCTCCTCCCCAGTTCAGTGGCATATTCAGCTCTGCTACATCAGTCTACAAATAGATATGGAGTGTGTATGTAGGACACTCAATGTGGACCCATTTCCCGGTACTTGTAAACAAGAATACAGAGATTATCCCGTCCTGCGCCAATAGGTTTGCTCCTTTAAGGCCTGCGGCTCTCTCCAAGGTCATCTATAAAGATGGGTTGTCACTTGTGTAAGGTAATGGCTTCTGTGAACAAGCTGCAGATAATCAGATCCATTTGTCTCAGTGTCCGGGATAAAGAGCGCAGGAATGTGATAGTTATGCAGCAGAGTGGAGCGCAGTCATTACAGCGCCGGCTCTAACCATATCCATTCATTCTGCAGCCGTAAGGAGCAGACACCAGAGGTAATTGGAACAAGACTGGGGTGTCTACCAGTGCGATGGCCTATTTCTCAGCAAGGATAATTCTGATTATTCACCTGGTTTCAATGCAAGGAAACAAGTGTAGAAATGCCAGCAAATTATGCGGATAATAGTCCTTGTTTAACCCTCGAAATCCAGGATGTCGGGCTTCATATCTCAAGCAGATAATATTAAAGGTGTTGTGGCGCTCTGTATTACATCTATACTTAGTGGTGTAATCCGTGTAGCTTCCATAACATGAACAGGAACACTGTATAAATAACAAAAGAATCCAAGCAACGCAATAGGACTGCTGAAGATAGCCAAGTGCTGCACTAATACATATAACAGAAAAGGGTTCTTAAAGAAATCCAATCTGGAGTCTGATTGATCCCCCCCTGACGGATCTGTGTAACCAATCCCTCCTAATAGGAGATGTTCCTGATGATTGGAGAATGGCTGATGTTATACCCATCCACAAGAAGGGCAGTAGAAAAGAGCCCAGTAACTACAGGCCAGTTAGCTTAACATCTGTAGTAGCAAAGGATGGAAACTCTGCCAAAAAAGAAGATAATGAATCACCTAAGAATCCCTTACTTTTGAACCATGACCCTATTTTATCTCCCCTGATGACATTCCCCCAATGTGACAGAGACATGTAGGGAGTCTGGTTTGTGGGGTACATGTGTTACATACGGCAAAACGGTCATGTGTATTTATTGTTGAAGATCGTGCAGGACCTTTTTTTTCGTCCTGACCTATAGGTTCTATTCAGTCAGTTTTATCTAATCACTAATAGTGTTTCTTAGGTAACTTACCTAGGAAACTCCTTTATTACTTTTATTGTGGTATTTCCCTACTTGTGTCCTAATACTCGCAACTGAGTGGGACTTTAGGAGCTTGGTGATCTCCTCACTGGGAGGCACCCCTTAGCAATGGGTTTCCTTCCCAGGAGGGATATCTGGCTATTCCCATATTTAGAGACTTGTAACTGAGGCTCCAAGAACCCCTTTTCTGCATATTCTATTTTTTTTAGGGGGCAATGTATCAATGGAGATTCTTGAATGTGTAGTCCATGGGTCTCCAAACTGCGGCCCTCCAGCTGTTGCAAAACTACATTTCCCATCATGCCTGGGCAGCCAAATCCAAAACTTTAGCTGACCAGGCATGATGGGAGTTGTAGTTTCACAACAGCTGGAGGGCCGCAGTTTGGAGACCCATGGTGTAGTCCATTGGATTTATTTGCTGATCTCGAGCTATGTGATTATTGTTTTGCCTCCGGACACAAGAGTGGTTGGCAGGGTCGTGAGCCAATGGCTCCTGAACTTGTCAATTACGGCCCGGCATTTAACTGCGAGCGTTCACCAGGAGCGCTCGCAGTTAAAGTGACATTTGCAGCACGCAGCAGGCCGCCAGATGCTACAAATGATGATATCTCACGGGGGCCGGTGGTAGTTCCGCCTCTGGTTTTTAACATGCATTTTGATTGGTGAACAACAACCAAATAAATATCCAGGTAGGGATCCCCTCCTTGCCTATTTATTTCAACAGCTTTATTTATAATACTATTTGGGTCCCTTTCAACATACAATTACATCAGATTGTCAGCAGTCTCCTCCATGTTAACAAATCCGCCGTATATAACCGTATACCAGTGGATTCTAAACTGAGTGACAGGAAATGCTGGGAATTGTAGTGTATAGAAATATCTGTGAATCACAAGTGTTACTTTCAAAAAGTTGGGAGGTATGGAGGAAGGGCTGACTGCAAAGCATTATGGGGAAGCTTGATGTCATGTGCTTTCAGTCATCATCATTATCATCATCATCATAAGCTTTACAGTAATGGAGCAGCTCTATCAACCTACCAGAGACAAAACACATTCGCCTATAGCAACCAATCACAGATCACCTTGCACATCTTAACAAGCTCTTATAAAATTAAAGCTGAGCTCTGATTGGTTGCTATGGGTAAGGGCCCTATTCCACCGGACGATTATCGTTCAGATTATCGTTAAATCGTTCGAATCTAAACGATAATCGTTCGGTTGAAATGCAGTTAACGATTAACGACCGAACGAGAAATCGTTGATCGCTTTATAAGACCTGGACCTATTTTTATCGTTGCTCGTTCGCAAATCGTTCGCATTGAATAAGACATCGTTCGGTCGTTCGCAAATAGATACGAACGCAATAGCGAATAAATACGGAAGAAGAAACGATCGCAATTACGATCATAAGTAACGATTATCGTTCCATGGAAATGAGGGAACGTTTTCAGGTCTTTCGCAATAGCGGTAGTTTGAGATCGTTAATCGTTAACAATTATGCTAACGATAATCGTCCGGTGGAATAGGGCCCTAAGTTAGACTTCCTAAGCTGCACATGGCAACCAATTACAGTTCAGCTTTTATTTTACCAGAGTAATTTGAGAAATGAAAGCTGAGCTATGATTGGTTGCTATGGGCCACATCAAACCCTATTATTTAGTGTTCTTAGTGTGGCCTAACCATAAGCTGTTTGCTTGGTAACAAGTGTGTTTAGTGACTTCTGCAGAAAAGCACATCGCCAGTCATTAATGGGTTAATGCTTCAGATGTGTTTACCCGTAGTAACCATGGCAACCGTGATGACAAGCGCTTATGTCATAAAGAAGGTTCCATAAAGCAATGCACCGCGCCCTGATCAGTGCCATTTTGGATGCGCCAGAGGACCTTGAGCTTGACTACTTTACTGCCCCCTACCCTTGATGTAATTTGGAGGTTCTAGCAGGGGAAAAGGGGTGGTCTGCTTTAGACTACCCCTTCATCGAGTCTCCACCTTCTTGAGAAGTGGACCTGGATCTATAAGGGAGAAGAGATACAGCCGCCTAGCCATCAATAAGGTGACAGATATTGCAGCCTGATCTCTCTTTCATCCAGTTTTATCCACATCCAGTATGGTATTACCCTCTAAGCCCAGGGGAGGGGAAACTCTCCAGCCATGGCTCCCTTGAGGTTTCCCCCACAGGGGGTTTTTCCTCGCCTGAGTGCTGGAGAGTGACTCTTCATGAGTCGGGGATCTGCCATTTTCAGTGTCACGTAATTTTAAATAAAATTGGGACCCTTTGACACCTGATTACAATGTGTTGTGTCTTTATTTTGCGTTCTTTTAACTTATTTTGCTTGGGAGTTGGGGATCCATCACATATTGCAGAGTCATAAAGCATCTGCCACACAGATCTATCACCTGCACAATGAGTGCAAGTAGGATGGAGCAGTGGATAGTAGAACTCCTGTATGTATGTATGTGGGCATCCCTGGATTAAAGAAGCACTCAAATCGTGAAGAAAAAAAAATGCATCGCAGGGTATATACCTACATCTGCAAGGTTTATCAAAAGGTTTTTTCAAGTGACAGGGTCACACCAATCAAAGCATATCATAGCAACATGGAAACCCCCTTAAATATACATCATATATATGTTGCAGGGAAATTATAAAAATTTGATGTACGTGCATGTGTGTGTACTATGTATGCACATTTTATATCTGAGTGTGATGTGTGTATATATTGTGAATATTTGTAAAGCCCCTATTACACAGGGCGATTCAGTGGGGAACGAGGAGGGGGGCTGGGTTCACACTATGTATATTTCAGGCTGTATTTGGTCCTCATGTCAGGTCCTCATAGCAACCAAAACCAGGAGTGGATTGAAAACCCAGAAAGGATCTGTTCACACAATGTTGAAATTGAGTGGATGGCCGCCATATAACGGTAAATGACTTCCATTATTTCAATATAACAGCCGTTGTTTTAAAATAACAGCAAATATTTGCCATTAAATGACGGCCATCCACTCAATTACAACATTATGTGAACATAGCCTTTCTGTGTTTTCAATCCACTCCTTGTTTTGGTTGCTATACAGCCTCAAACATACAGCCTCAAATATACGTAGTGTGAACCCAGTAAAGCTTTATCCATGTTTTGCATCCAGCTTCTTCAGCCACTGGTAATCAAATGCCACATGCTCAGGTTCGGACGAACATGAACATGTTCAAGGTTCACTCATCTGTATTTATAATACATAAACCCTGTCGCACAACAACTTTTGAAGAAGAAGAAGAAGAAGAAGAAGTGAGAGAATCCTGACCACTACTGGCTCCCTCATCTTTTTCTAATTATTCTGCAATCAAAAACCCCTTAGGGCCCTTTTACATGAAGTGATAACTGGCTAAATCAGGCTGATATTACTCCATGTAATAAAGACAACGATCAGCTGAAGAGTTAAAAAATCATTGTCCGCCAATGGTAATGTGGCTGATGGCTGACAATTGTGTGTATAATATGAACAAAAAAACAACAGTTTAAATCCAGGGCACACGGTATAATGCCACCGCTGGACCAAACCAGTACAAAGGTGAAAGAACAACTGCTGCTGCAGTAGCATGCCATGCAAAACAACCCAACACTAGTGGGAACCCAAGGAGTGGGAAGGAGGCAGGATCACCACCAATTAGGTATTTAGTTGCGCGGATGTGGGAAGGACCAGGAACAGCAGAACAGACCACTGAGCCAACAATATTAATCCCTATTTAGGCCAGTGGAGCATTAGTCCAACAATGGATGAAAGGGCTGAGTATTCTTAGGACCCTATTACACGAGCCAATGACTTTGTGTAAGCGAGCGCCAATCTCCTAGGTCGAAGCTCGCTTACTGAGCCCTTACACTGCCCAAGAGCTGCACGGACATCATTAGCCATGTCCGTGCACCCCTTGTAAAAAATAAACTCCTACATACCCGTCCACGCTCCCTGACATCTTGCTAGCTTCGTCCCACTCCGGACACTGTGTGAAGTCACAGGCCACAGGCCAATCTTTGGGCGCTGAGAGGTACGTAGAAGTTTATTTATTTATTTTTTACACGCCCAATGATTTTAAGTCTGGACCTAAAGCCAATGAGCGTCTCATCAGCTGATCGTTATTTCGATTACACAGCGATAATTTGGTTCTGACTATGTAATAGGGCCCTTAGGAGGTGATTTTTTTTTTTTTTGGGGGGGGGGCTGCTTAGGCACAATAGTCAGGGCACATTTACCAGTGCACACCAGTTCTGCAGCAGCTGTAAACAAGCGCTGACCTGACATTTCATGGCTTGTTTGCTCCTCATTTCCCGTTCACTGCCAGCGCTATTACACGCATCGACAGCGAGTGGGAGCTGTGGGCGGGCTGCCCGGGTGATCACTAGATTGTTCGGGCAGTCAATAGAAGATAGCGGCGGTCTGCAGCCGCTGCTATTACACGGAGCAATGGCAGCATATCGCTGCTATCCTCATCGTTCACTTTTCAACATGTTGAAAGACAATGATTATCCGACATCTTGCATGTTGGCTGATCGCTGTCTTCTATTACACTAAGTGATTATCGGCAGTAACGGCTGATATCGGCTGGATACGCCCGATAATCGCTTTGCGTAATAGGGCCTTAATATGTATCTAGACGTTATGTTCACTAATTTGTAGCTCTCCCTCCCTCCCATACCTAAACCTGCTGCGGACGGGCAGATTCGCCTGGGTTTGGTGTACGTCTCAGCTCTTGCTCCTCCAGCTGCAATGTCAAGGAGTGGCTCATGGATTGGTCACTAACTGCTCAGCCAGTCAGTGACTGCAGCGGTGTCCTGTCCCAGTCACTGATTAACGAAAATTAAGCGGTACGCTATGCTGTTTACCTAGAGTTACTGAGCAGTTACTAGCAGTGAACTGGTCACATACACAGCTCCGTGCAAAGTCGCTATAGTAATGTGAAAGGTTTGTCGCTGGTTATATCTGGTATATGTGGGGTGGGCCCCTAGAATTAAATTTCCTGGTGGGCCAGAGCCGCTCGCTTCATAGTGTGAACTGTCATGGTTTTCTACGGCCGCTATTAACTGAATAGCGGCCGCAGAAAACTGACATGTCAGTTCTTTACGGCGCCGTGAGGGGTCCCGGCCGTAGCGTATACTATGTGTCCCATAAAAGGAGAGGCAATGTATATATTCATCCAAAGTATGGCCGTTGTTGCCGAATGCAGTGTGAACATAGCCTAAGTCAAAAGCCATATAATGGTGGAGACACCTATGTGTCAGAATCCCTGGGACAATAAGGCTGCATTCACACGTTCCATGTTTCACGCAGAACACGGACGTGGAATGCCTGTAATGGACTTCTCCCCGCCCCAGGCATTCCACGTCTGCGTTCCGTGCTGAATACGCAGCTTTAGGCTGGGTTCACACTATGTATATTTGAGGCTGTATTTGGTCCTCATGTCAGGTGCTCATAGCAACCAAAAACAGGAGTAGATTGAAAACACAGAAAGGATCTGTTCACACAATGTTGAAATTGAGTGGATGGCCGTCATATAACGGTAAATAACGGCCATTATTTCAATATAACAGCCGTTGTTTTAAAATAACAGCAAATATTTGCCATTATACATACCTCCCAACTTTTGCTGGAAGGAAAGAGGGACAGTCTCGGCAATGGGCCACGTCCCCTATAGCCACGCCCCCATAGCCACACCTCCATAACCGCATCACCTATTACCATTATATAGGAAACAAATTTTACCACCAGATCTTCACCGCATAGTGACGTATCCCCCCCTTATACCATTACTACATAACATCCACTATACACAGAGCAGTACTCTCCCTCAGCAGTGACCATATAGCGGTGAGGCTGTACACCTGCTTACCTTATAGGTGATTATATTGCAGTTATTCAGTGACTCACAGGGGACGTCTTCTCTTGTTGATCACTTTTGTGGTTCTTCGCCATCATGCACGGCCATCTTGAAAACCTCTCCGGCCATCTGCGAGACAAACATTTTAGGCTCCTCTCTCCAGTATCATCCTCATCTGCTTCACAGTAACTCTCTGAGCCCCATATGGTACAGACCCCTCTGTGCCTCCATATCTCACTGTAGCAACCCCCATCTCCCCATAGGACACACTGTAGTAGCCCCCATCTCCCCCACACACTGTAGCAATCCCCCCTCTCCCTAGTAAATCCCCCGTAGTAATCCCCCATTTGTTAATCCCCCTGTAGTAATCCCCCCTCACTTTGTTAATCCCAGTGTAGTAATCCCCACTCTCATCATAGGTCCCAGTGTAGTATCCCCCCCCATCATAGGTCCCAGTGTAGTATCCCCCCCCATCATAGGTCCCAGTGTAGTATCCCCCCCATCATAGGTCCCAGTGTAGTAATCCCCCCATCATAGGTCCCAGTGTAGTATCCCCCCCATCATAGGTCCCAGTGTAGTATCCCCCCCATCATAGGTCCCAGTGTAGTTTCCCCCCCCCATCATAGGTCCCAGTGTAGTAATCCCCCCATCATAGGTCCCAGTGTAGTATCCCCCCCATCATAGGTCCCAGTGTAGTAATCCCCCCTCATCATAGGTCCCAGTGTAGTAATCCCATGATAGGTCCCCCTGTAGTAATCCCCCCCATCATAGGTCCCAGTGTAGTATCCCCCCCATCATAGGTCCCAGTGTAGTATCCCCCCCATCATAGGTCCCAGTGTAGTTTCCCCCCCCATCATAGGTCCCAGTGTAGTAATCCCCCCCATCATAGGTCCCAGTGTAGTATCCCCCCCATCATAGGTCCCAGTGTAGTAATCCCCCCTCATCATAGGTCCCAGTGTAGTAATCCTATGATAGGTCCCCCTGTAGTAATCCCCCCATCATAGGTCCCAGTGTAGTATCCCCCCCATCATAGGTCCCAGAGTAGTATCCCCCCATCATAGGTCCCAGTGTAGTATCCCCCCCCATCATAGGTCCCAGTGTAGTATCCCCCCATCATAGGTCCCAGTGTAGTATCCCCCCCTCCATCATAGGTCCCAGTGTAGTATCCCCCCCCATCACAGGTCCCAGTGTAGTATCCCCCCCATCATAGGTCCCAGTGTAGTATCCCCCCCATCATAGGTCCCAGTGTAGTATCCCCCCCCTCCCATCATAGGTCCCAGTGTAGTATCCCCCCCCCATCATAGGTCCCAGTGTAGTATCCCCCCCATCATAGGTCCCAGTGTAGTATCCCCCCCCCATCATAGGTCCCAGTGTAGTATCCCCCCCATCATAGGTCCCAGTGTAGTATCCCCCCCCATCATAGGTCCCAGTGTAGTAATCCCCCCCATCATAGGTCCCAGTGTAGTATCCCCCCCATCATAGGTCCCAGTGTAGTATCCCCCCCATCATAGGTCCCAGTGTAGTATCCCCCCCATCATAGGTCCCAGTGTAGTATCCCCCCCTCCCATCATAGGTCCCAGTGTAGTATCCCCCCCATCATAGGTCCCAGTGTAGTATCCCCCCCCATCATAGGTCCCAGTGTAGTATCCCCCCCCATCATAGGTCCCAGTGTAGTATCCCCTCCCATCATAGGTCCCAGTGTAGTATCCCCCCCTCCCATCATAGGTCCCAGTGTAGTATCCCCCCCCCCCATCATAGGTCCCAGTGTAGTATCCCCCCCATCATAGGTCCCAGTGTAGTATCCCCCCCCCCCATCATAGGTCCCAGTTTAGTATCCAACCCCCCCCCCCCCCCCTTCCAGGCAGACCCATCCCTAATAGAAAATAATAAAAAAAAATATACTCACCTAGTCAGTGATCAGTCACTGAGCTGTCTGTCTTCTCCCAGCTGCTGCTGTGGTCACAGGTAGTCAGGAACAGAGCAGGAGAGAGGCAGCCTGACACACAGCCCCCTGCCCCCGCAGCTCACAGCTCCAGCCCCGCCGGCTCCTGCTTTCTTCTTCTCTCTGACCTTTCACTGACCTGTGACGTCACCAGCAGCCGCGGCAGCACACAGGAGATAAGAGGAATGCAGGTACCATGCGGGGCTGGGGCAGAGAGCTTCCGGGGCAGCAGCTGACTTGTGTGTGAGGCTGTCTGCTCCCTGAAGCCATCCGACACTGTCAGCAGCCGCAGGGGCCGCCGACACTGTCAGATAGCTTCAGTGACGCCATGAGGGGGGGCGGCGGGACACAGGGGGGCCGTTCCGGGACAGCGGGACATCACCCGAAAATCGGGACTGTCCCGCTTGATCCGGGACGGTTGGGAGGTATGATTATATGACGGCCATCCACTCATTTACAGCATTATGTGAACAGAGCCTTTCTGTGTTTTCAATCCACTCCTTGTTTTGGTTGCTATACAGCCTCAAATATACAGCCTCAAATATACGTAGTGTGAACCCAGCCTTAATCTTTTAGCTCCTACTATGATTCCAAATTGGAGCCCACCCCCAGGACCACTAGGCCGTATACCTAGTCCTGACACATCTCCACACCAGTGGCCTATAGCCGCCTCTGCAGCTTCAGGTATGTGATGTCTTTATGGCGCTCTGTGTCCTGACTCATAGGAGTTCCATCAAAGCTGTTATTTTCTTTTATAGCTTTGGCATGAGGACTATAAAGCTTTATCAGAACTCCTACCCTAAAGGCTTCAGGCCCCTCCAGGCCTCCATAGAAAGTATTCCTGCCTGAAGACACCTATGGTGAGAATCCCTGAATGACTCCATGCTGCCTGGGGGGGTCAGGTGTGCAGACATCTCAGCTCTGTGTTATGTAATCCTCTCCTGTATTCCTTATTGCGTTCTGTTTTCTTTTTTTTTTTATTAGATCATTGTGTTTCTCAAAGAAATACTATATACTGCTCTCCTGTTGTAGCTTGTGTAGTTAATAATTTATTGTCTGTGCCTGCCAAACGGGCCAATTCCTGGAAATCAGAATGGGGTGTAAACAAGTACATGTCTGAAAAACCTGATTGGATGGAACCGGATTAAATGGTGATCCTGAGGTACATCCTGCATTAGGCCATGTTCACTCGGAGACGCATGGTATACACCGGTGTCAGAGAAGATCATCTTTGCAGTTGAACGCGGATGTGGGCGCATCCATGCACACCCGCATTCGAATTCCCTGTTGCCCAGGGTTTTCTGTGGCTGCTATTCATTGAATAGCGGCCACAGAAAACTAACATGTCAGTTTCTTGCAGCGCTGCTAGGGATCCTGGCCGGAGTGTGCAGTGTCCCGGAACAGAGTTCCTTCTTTTATTGTTTCCTTCAAAGTGTATCTTTATATCTGAGTCAGTCAGTATTTTATTGCCTCTGTTCTGGAAAGCTATGGTCCACTGCAAACTGTGTGTATTGTGTCACCCCTCTCAGTATTCAGGTCTGTTGTTTCACCTATTTCTCATGCATATTCAGTTATCAGTGCCTAATGGTATTATGTCGCCCCCCCCAGTGTTCAAGTATGGTACTTCTCATGTATATTTAGTCCTATATGTCCTAATGGTGTGATGATGCAATGGTGGGATGTCACGTGACTGCCCCTGCTTCCATGGTAACCCCAATGGCCATCGAACTGTGGCCAGGAATACATGTGACTTTCTGTCCTACCTCAGTCCTAACTTCCACCTTCAGGGGAACAGGGTGTGTGTTGCTGCTGCTCCTGTGTCACAAGTCCGCAACCTTGCAGTACCTGCTGGTGCACTTACCAGATGAGTTCCTGGCTGTGTTCTGTTCTCAAGTTCTCAAGATTCTCATCCTAACCACAAGATCTGGGTGCTGTCTTCAGTTATTACTCCCATCATCTCTCATCATCAGTAACAGCAAGTATTCATCTCAGTTTCATACCACCCAGCATCTTATCCTCAGTATCACTACTACTCCCATCATTCAGCACGCTATCATCACAGCCTTTTGCAGCATCACCCATTACTCTGCCTTATTCAAGTCTGCCTTATACCCGGTTGCATCCGGAGAGACTGTTGCTACTAGTTACCACCGTTATAATAAATACACAACTACCGTTTTTTCTGAACCTTGGCATTGGTGTAATTATTGGTGCCCTGACTAAGGACAACGAAGAATTGCTCGGCCTCCGCTTGGTCAGGTTCCCGGTCTACAGCTGCTATCCCTCGTGCCCATACCGTGACATACCATGAGGCAAGTGACTAACCGGGTCCCTACCCAGTACTACCACCTACTACTACTCTCAACAAAGTGGCCCAGCGCAAGTGTATACAATGTCTATACATTCCGGCCAGGATTCCTTAGAAGGTACCACTGCTAATGGCTGTGATTATTACGAAATTTTCGCAGTCGGAACATGGCCTTATACTGCAGAGCCGCACTCACTATTCTGCTGGTGGGGTCTTTGTATACATACTTTACTTATGCTGTACTGATCCTGAGTTACATCCTGTATTATACTCCAGAGCTGCACTCACTGTTCTGCGGGTGGGGTCACTGTGTACATACATTACTTTACTTATCCTGTATTGATTCTGTATAACATGGCAGCCATTCCCTTTAAGGCCATGTTTGATTAAAGGCTTGCAGACTGTTTTCTATGGATGTCATTCTTACAGGTAATATCAATCATTCATTATTCTAATGTGTCAAGAAGAGAGATTATTAAGGATATGAGGATCTCTTTTCCCCTGAATAAGTAAGTCCTTACACACAATATATGTCTGGGTTCTCTGAATGACATTTCGTTAGCTCATACTGGCTGGATACAGAAAGTAGAATGGTAACCTCTACTTGTCAGGTTATACAGTTCATTTTTTGGGCGGACGGCGGAATCTGCCTGATCATAGAATGGAGTCTATGGCACAGGCGGAGATGCTCGCGGCCGCGAGCAGGGGCGAGCTGCGGAATCTGTGGTGGGAATCTTCTGTAGTGTGCACATGCCCTAACAGAGGATAGAGAAATTGTTCTATAAATTTTTGGGGGATAATAAAAGGGAAGATGACAGGTCCTCTATCAGGGATGACTAGGGTAAGTTGCGGCCTTTCATCCTATATGATTCTAACCCCTCTGTGAATTGTGTAGAGAATCTGATGTGCGCTGTAAGAGTGAGACTTTGTTCTCTGCAGGTTTCTTCTTGCAGATAACTGGGCATTCTTTTCTGAGAACCCACCATGGAGTTTACCTTGTGCTCCTGCCAGGCATTGCTCACATTTTTGGCGGAGGTTGCCAGCTCCGCTGATGCATAAGAGGGTGAAAAGTTCTTACACATCTTCTTTTTCTTCTTCTACAACATTTAACCATGGTATATCATAGTGTGGTGCCCGCGTGTGGATGACCGGTCACTTGCCAGATGGTGCTGAGTGACGCCACTACGGTGGTAGTTGGTCGAGATATAGCGCAGCCAGGTAGCCATTGCCAGTAGGGCACAAAGGTATGGAGGCACACCTGCTTTTATATTGAGGTGGCTGTCTATATCCTTTCCCCTGTGGTCGGTGAGCTGCCAGGCTGCGAGGGGGTCCCTTGCGTACTTTTCATGGTGGTGCGCAGTGGAGTTGTGACCAAGCTGGACTATCGGTACCGCCACCCACAGAAAGGGGAGATGACCCAAGGATGGAGTAGTGACTGTGTAGGTGCTGGAACAATAATCACCGAGTCCTATTATCATAAATAAAATCTTCATTACTGTGAGAATACTTTGTACAGTAGTTGATCATAGACTGCAGACGTGACAGAACAGAATCTGCGCTAAGAGCTTTTGGAGTAGAGGAGCTGAGCTGACTTGGTTGAGTGCTGAGAAGTAAAGTGAGCTCAAAACAGTAGAGAGAAGTTTGTGCTGCAAGTTCAGAGTAGTGGAGAGGAGAATACTGAAAAATACTTAAAAATAGAAGTATACTTGAGCCCGTGTTTCGACCTTTGCTGTTATTATACCACCTGTTGCCCTACAGTGTCGGGTGACCCGTCCTATTAGGGCGACACAAGCCGCAGACCTTGTTGCCTGAGTTGAGCAAGGTGACCAAATTACCTGGTTTCATCCGGTCACTAAGGTCTATAGTAACTTATGAAGCTGAAACTCACTGGGTATCACTGTATCAAGTATTCTTGCAGTAAAGAAGAGTACATTTATTTTAACTGGACTCTGTGATTCTTATCCAAGCACCTACACAGCCATTGCATCTTCCTTGGGTCATCTTCCCTTTCTGTGGGTGGCGGTACCACAGCTCCACTCCAGACCACTGTCATAAGTATCCAAGGGACCCCGAAACAGCCTGGCAGGTCACTGACCACAGGGGAAAGAGTATAGCCAGCCTCACTAAAATAAAAGCAGGTGTGCCATCCTACCTGTTTGCCCAACCGGCACTGGCGTCACAACAGCATAACACCTGGCTGAGCTATATCTCGACCACCCACTGCACTAGTGGAGTCACACAGCACCATCTGGCAAGTGAATGGTCGCGGCTCCCAGCAGGGTGACACCACATCTCCGTCTCCCATGTGCGTCCGTCCACTACCACACTTCTGACTAGACTACACTGGCCACTGACTTGAGGGGGGACCTGGCAAAGCCAGGGCCCAGCTGGACTACAGCAGGGACCGTCTTGTCTTGAGTCCTCTCTCCACCAAGACATGGGTAAGATTCACTTATTGTAGGCGTGTATTTCCTCTCCCCGTGTGACAACTTCCTAAAAGAGGGGTGTAATGTCCCCTGTGAGTAGTGGAGAAGAAAGTGTAAAGAGAAGAAAGAGAATAAAGATAGGTGAAGAAGAGAAGAGAGCTCTTACTGGTGCGCAGATCATAAACAAGCAAGAACCCCTTGTTTACTACCGCTGTGCAATATACAAGTGCGTATACAAACAATAGCGACATCTAGTGGTAAAACTTAAGTATCACTTCATTACAACGTTAACTTGCAGTACAGGCTCTTGCGAGGGGTGTAAAAACTAACAACACCCGTGGTGGGACACCACAATAGGGGATTAGTGTCTGATGGTGAGAGGGCTCCTGCCTGCTCTTCATTACCTCTGATCCAATGGCATATTTTCTCCTCTCGGTCTCTGCTGGATGCTTCAGTTTCTGTAATGCCACCCCTGTCCATTAGGGTGTACATGGGTGCTCACAAATGCCCCCCCCCCCTCATATCCCAAAAACACACACACAAATCTCCAAATCTCCAAGATAACACCAGTATACAAGGGACAAGTATCACCATACATATTACTGCCATACTGTTACTGAACAAACACCAACATATCAAGACCAACCTTACCATTAATAACAGTATACAAGGGACACATAGTCCAGTCACACCATGACCACCTCATACCGACTAAATAATGACACCATACTGTTACTGAACACAAAAACAGTATATAAAGACCAACCTTACCTATAATCCCAGTAAACAAAGGCAAATAATACCGCCAGACCATGACCACATAGCATAACAACACATTAGTATAATATTAACTCTATTCCCCATACATATGGGTCATATTACCCCAGAAAGTGACTACAGTATAGATTCTGCATACCGTATAAGTGATTTCATATCCAGTGACCCACAGACAGTTGTTTTTCCCACCACATAGGTAGATTTCTGTCCCTCAGTAGGTAATTTCCCCCTTGTAGGAGGCGAGGTGCCCCCCTATAGGTAGATAGGTGCCCCCATAGGTTAACAGGTGCCCCTAGTACGTATATACCCCCCAGTAAGTAGCTGCCCCTTGTAAGAAGCCAGGTGCTCCCCCACAGGTAAATAGACGCCCCTAATATGTATATGCCCCCCCCAGTAGGTAGCTGCGTCCTTTTAGGTAACAATGGTGTTCCCCCTATAGGTAGTTAAGTGCTGTACTCCTACCCTTGCCTTTTGGCACTTCCATCGAAAATAAATGTAGTGGGGGTTACACTGACGATCTGTGACAAGGGACTGACCAATGGGATAGGGGATTAGCCTTCCTGGTGGATTATATTCCATAGGGCAGCATGTGGTTTCATGCCCAACAGAACAATATTTGCTAAGGACATTGCAAAGAGGAAATGGCCAGTCAGGGTATTGCTCTTTTCCTCAACAGCATCATGACTATTGGGGTGAATATCTACCCAAGGAATAGGGATCAGCATCTTGTTCATCTCCCATGTCTAGCTCTTGTCTTCAGTAATCCCTCAATGCCTTCTGCATTCACCCCCATAAGGATGAGCCTATGCAGGTGAGCACACCGTTTATCTTTGGAGAAGTCCAGGACATTGTCCTTTACTGTGGTTAGGAGGGTCTTGTCCTGGTCATCCTCCAATGGCCTGACATAGTGTACGCCCCATCTTGCATCATCCATTTGTAATAGGTCCTGGAAGAGAGGTTAGTAACACAACCTAAATTAACATCTGTCTGTGGTCACTAAATGGTTAATTCCGTTTTAAATTCTAATAGGAAACATATGTAAGAGAACAGTGGGAAAATGAGAGACAAACCCAACCCCGAGAAATGGTTACAGCAATGTCTGGCTTATTGTTGGTGGTTATCTGTAGGATCAGGTATGGAAAAAAAATCTCAAAGTATTGTCTCCTTAAATGAAAAAAAAAAAACATTATAAACATATGTGATGTGACAGTCCTATTTCACTATGGTGTGGAAACCTCCTTCGGTGTACCCAAGTATCAAAAAAGAAGAAGGGTAGAATAACCTTGGTGCTGTGCCCCTCTGTAATAAATGCAGCCCTGCCATATCCAGCAAGGATGGGTGTTATAGTGACTTCTGAACTATCAGGAATCTTATGAATGTGTTCTCTAGTAAACTGTGATGGTTCCCATTACACTTAAGACATTTTTCCTTACAAAAATAGACAAGACTTAATAGGATTTCATTATCTTGAAAATGCATAATCCGAAACAGGACAGAATATGTACAAGAATATAACTACTATAATACTGCTCCTATATACAAGAATATAACTACTATAATACTGTTCCTATATACAAGAATATAACTACTATAATACTGCTCCTATATACAGGAATATAACTACTATAATACTGCTCCCTATATACAAGAATATAACTACTATAATACTGCTCCTATATACAAGAATATAACTACTATAATACTGCCCCTATATACAAGAATATAACTACTATAATACTGCTCCTATATACAAGAATATAACTACTATAATACTGCTCCTAAATACAAGAATATAACTACTATAATACTGCCTCTATATACAAGAATATAACTACTATAATTCTGCCCCTATATACAAGAATATAACTATTATAATGAAACACGAACTGGAGAGAATGGAACCGCTGCACATCCCATCTATGGCTGATACTAATGCCGCTAGGCCTATATTAAAAATCAACACCAGAGTGTCTGTATATGAATTGATCAAGCCATATTGCCCCGTGTACCACCGCGCAGGTCCTCTGGTCCACACGGGTCCCTACGCTAACTCCACACCGTGTCGGTCAGCGACCGCCAACCCCGCAAAGCGTGCACGTGCAGAGAAGGGAGGCCATGGAACGGCCCTGCAACCCCAATGTCACAGGACCAGACCCAAAAAGCACCACCAAAACCCAGCCAGCACCACCGGCGGGGAAGGCTGCCCCCAAACGACACAAGTATGGATATGGTATTACACTTACCATTGCTGCTCTCACAGAATGGGGAAGACATAGGGTCCAGACATGTGAGCACAGGCATCTCCTGCTAATTTTGGTCATGTGGGTCTTATAAAGGAGTGCTAGCTGTTCAGAGAGGGAGAACTGTAAAACACGAACTGGAGAGAATGGAACCGCTGCACATCCTATCTATGGCTGATACTAATGCCGCTAGGCCATAATTCCTTATCCAGACTTGTGCTGCTTGGGTGCGACCTTCTCCGCCGGCGGTGCTGGCCCGGTTCTGGTGCGGTGTTTTTGGGTCCGGTCCTGTGGCATGGGGGTCGCAGGGCCGTCCCATGGCCCCCGTTTCCTGACTGTGCACGCCTGCGGGGTTGGTGGCCACTGACTGGCACGGTGTGGACTTAGTGTAGGGACCCATGTGTATCAGATACCGGCACGAGGTACATGGGGCAGTATGGCTTGATCAATTCATACACAAAATTCTGATGTGTTTTTTATTTAGCCTATGGGCACTAGTATCAGCCATAGGTGTGATGTGCAGCACTCTGTTTCTTCCCTGAACCACATAACTACTATAATACTGCTCCTATTTACAAGAATATAACTCCTTTAAGGCTAGGTTCACACTATGTATATTTCAGTTAGTATTGTGGTCCTCATATTGCAACCAAAACCAGGAGTGGATTAAAAACACAGAAAGGCTCTGTTCACACAATGCTGAAATTGAGTGAATTATATTCACAAGAATATAACTACTATAATACTGCTCCTATATACAAGAATATAACTACTATAATACTGCTCCTATATACAGGAATATAACTACTATAATACTGCCCCTATATACAAGAATATAACTACTATAATACTGCTCCTATATACAAGAATATAACTACTATAATACTGCTCTCTATATACAAGAATATAACTACTATAATACTGCTCCTATATACAAGAATATAACTACTATAATACTGCTGCTATATACAAGAATATAACTACTATAATACTGCTCCTATATACAAGAATATAACTACTATAATACTGCTTCCTATATACAAGAATATAACTACTATAATACTGCTCCTATATACAAGAATATAACTACTATAATACTGCTCCTGTATACAAGAATATAACTACTATAATACTGCTCCTATATACAGGAATATAACTACTATAATACTGCTCCTATATACAAGAGTATAACTATTATAATACTGCTCCTAAATACAAGAATATAACTACTATAATACTGCTCCTATATACAAGAATATAACTGCTATAATACTGCTCCTATATACAAGAATATAACTACTATAATACTGCTCCTATGTACAAGAATATAACTACTATAATACTGCTCCGGTATACAAGAATATAACTACTATAATACTGCTCCTATTTACAAGAATATAACTACTATAATACTGCTCCTATGTACAAGAATGTAAGTATAGATTCCTATTGAAGACTCTAGTCCTCTAGTCTATACAGCATAATATTGGTAGTATATACAGTATAGGATGTGTATGTTAACCCCTCCTGTTACATGCCCCCCTCTTCCTGTATATGTAGCGCTGTTGCTCGGCCAGGATGTTGCAATAGACCTTTAATATGACAGCTGGATTCATTTGGCTGCCAAAACCCCAGCTTCCCGGCTGCAGTCAGTCGTGTCTTGGAGCTGCAGATCTTCTCCCACAGTCCAAGCTATTTGCTGAAGGATTAGGCACATATTCTCTATACTTAGTATGGGGTGGGGGGGGACGACTTATAGTCAGGAGGGATTTAAGGAGCTTACAGTTCAGGAATACAGTACCTTCATTACACTGATAGTCCAACCTACAGGATCCCCTAACTAGAGTACCCCATAACAATATTAACCATGGTGTTTTATATTCAAAACAGCCATTGCCTCATAATGACATCTAAAGCATTCTATAAAATATAACCGCCACATAACCCATAATATCTGTTCTGTACTTAGTCACCTGAATTATATAGAGACTTTGGGGAGAAGTTGGTCAAGGGGCCCATGGCATATCTAGGACCTTCTAGCAACCAATCAGATTCCACCTTTCATTTTCCAAAGAGCCTGTGAGGAATGAAAGGTGGAATCTGATTGGTTGCTAGGGGCAACTGAGCCAGTTTCACTTTACACCATGTTTGATAAATCTCCCCCCATGTAAACACCTGCACCCCACTGTGAGTATGCTTATTGTACGTGTAACCTGCTTGGACATCAGTAAGACTAGGACCTACATTTTAAAGAGGTCCTCAGGTGAAATTTTATTTCTTTCAAATCAACTGGTGTTGGAAAGTTATACAGATTTGTAAATTACTTCTATTTAACCAGTACTTATTAGTTGCTGTATGGTGGTGTATTTTTTCTGGTCTAACACAGCGCTCTCTGCTGCCACCTCTGTCCATGTCAGGAACTGTCCAGAGCAGGAGCAAATCCCCATAGAAAACCTCTTCTGCTCTGGACAGTTCCTGACATGGACAGAGGTGGCAGCAGAGAGCACTGTGTCAGACTGGAAAGAATACACCACTTCCTGCAGGACATACAGCAGCTGGTAGGTACTGGAAGACTGGAATTTTTTAAATAGAAGTAAACTATAAATCTATATAACTTTCTGACACCAGTTGATTTGAAAGAATTTTTTCTGCTGATTTACCCCTTTAAGAGAAAGGCTCGAGGAAAAAAAGACTGTCCAAGAACCTTACACACATTGATGCATCTATGGTACTATGGTAGAAATGATAGTAATTTAGGCTGGAGGGACCCTATGACCAGCACAGGAGTCACATGTGATCACTAGGGCACATCTGCTGCAAATGTGAGTTGTCATTTACAGCAAGTTGCTCTAAGGGGTTAACAGCGGACTCTGTTTATACGCTCTGTGGTATCACTATAGAGTACAATCAGTTCGACCATCACCCCCTATCGGGTCTCCACATCCTGGGCACTAGTAACATTCACAGATAATTGTCGCCCGTTGTGGCAGATGTTGGGGGTTGTGTCCGCAGCGTAATAAACGGATGCGCTGCCACTCCTGACCTTTGTGGTATTTAACAAGAGACAACGAAGAGGTTGCCAAAGAAACAGAGAGTGGATGACGCAGGGTATGTGTGCAGTGTGTACGAGTGCGAGATCGGCACCGGGGGAAATAAAGAGCAATGGCAGCCATGTATGAGTAACAGTGACAGCGGAAAGTATGTGCCCCCCTCCAGATGTCTCCTGTGATTGCACATTGCCAGACTGAATGGTAGCTGAACTTTAAAGGATGAGAAAAGTGTCATACACAGCTTATATGTAGACAAGAATAGTGAGTGCAGCTCTGGAGTATAATACAGGATGTAACTCAGGATCAGTACAGGATAGACAGATAGCCACACTACACACACAGATAGCCGCACTACACAGACACACACACACACACACACAGATAGCCACACTACACACACAGATAGTCACACTACACACACAGCCACACTACACAGACACACACACAGATAGTCACACTACACACACAGATAGCCACACTACACAGACACACACACAGTCACACTACACACACAGATAGCCACACTACACACGCAGATAGTCACACTACACAGACACATATAGTCACACTACACACACAGATAGCCACACTACACACACAGATAGCCACACTACACACAGCCACACTACACACACACACACAGATAGCCACACTACACACGCAGATAGTCACACTACACACACAGATAGCCACACTACACACAGCCACACTACAGACACACACACAGATAGCCACACTACACACGCAGATAGTCACACTACACACACAGATAGCCACACTACACACAGATAGCCACACTACACAGATAGCCACACTACACACACACAGATGACAAGACTACACAAATATACAGACACTCACACACACTGACCTACTTATGCACTTACTGACACACTGACTGCTTTATGCAGGACGCTCCAGGGCCTCCATTAGTCTCCATCTCCACCATCTTCTTCTGTGCAGCCTGCAGCCTCTCCCTCTTCTCCTCGCACCGACAGCACAGAGCAGCAGGAGGGGGGAGACATGACTGCAGGGGGAGGGGGGATGGAGGGGGCTGCTGCTGTGGCTTCTCTGTGCAGCTTTCAGCATGTCCCTGCTGCCACACCAGGGTTTGTTTACTGCAGGGAGGAGGGAGCCTCTAGTGACAGGCAGGAACAGAGCCAATCAGGAGCTGATTAGGACGGACTGTACCACTTACAGTGCAGGGGGAGGGGGGGGTCCATGGCTTTACAGTGGTGGAGTAAAAGAAGGGGCCCTGCTGCCGTTCTTTAATCACTAGAGCACAATGGAAGGCAGCTGAGGGCCCCCTGATCTCCTGATCATAAGGAGAGGCTGAACAGGAGGCCCACCTCCAGCACAGGGCCCTTCAAAGGGGGGCGGGCCCACCGGGGGATCCCCCGGCCCCCCGGTGGTCCAGTCCGACCCTGGTGACCCCCCCCCCTGCCCAGCAGAATAGTGAGTGCAGCTCTGGAGCATAATACAGGATATAACTCAGGATCAGTACAGGATCAGTAATGTAATGTATGTGTGGAGTACCGCTCCGGTGGTGTGGAGGTGTGGCTGGTCACTTGTCAGATGGTAAAGTGTGACGCCAGTTCTATGGTGGTTGGCCGAGATACAACCGGGCCCAATGATGTTGTGCCGTGACACCAGTGCCGGTTGGGCACACAGATATGGTGGCACACTTGCTTTTAGTTTAAAGGGACGGTTTTACCTTGTTCCCCTGTGGACAGTGACCTGTGTTGTTGCAGGGTCCCTTGGGCTGTTTTCATTGTGGTCCGGAGTGGAATAGTGACCCACCCGGACTGTTGGTACTGCCACCCACAGAAAGGAGAGATGACCCAAGGAGTGTGTGTGTACTGTGCCGGTGCTTGACGAGGAATCACAGAGTCTCTTTATCATAAATAAAATCTGTTTTACTCTGAAGATACTTGTATGCAGGTCATACAGCTTTGCATTGACATAGTACTTTATACTTGATAAAACACTTAATAGTTCAGAATCCAGATCTGCAGTGAGCTAATAGGGAGTAGTACAGTTGTGTGGACTGAGTTGTGTGGTGAGAAGTTTAGAAGAATCAGAAGAGTAGAGAGGAGGAAGTGTTGAGAGTCCCAACCCAAGTAGTACTGTGCTCTGCCGGAATGTTGGAGGTAGAAATAGCAGATTACTTGAGAAGAAAGAAAGAGAGTATTTGTGCCTGTGTTTTGACTCTTTTGGTCTTTGCACCACCTATTGCCCTACCAGTGTCGGGGGACCCATCCTAGAGGGTGACACAAGCCCCAGACCTTGTTACCTGGGATGAGCGGAATGCTGAGGGTTCCCTGCTTACACCCGTGCTGCGAGATAGAGTTCATAGGCTTCTAGCAACTTTGCTCTACCCGGATCCGTTCCTTCACTTTTCTTATGGATACTGTCCTGCACTGTGACTCTCCTTGTCCATGGCGTGGGTTGAGATGATCTCTGACTTGTCCTCTCTAGTGAAGGGTTTAACACTGCATAGTGTTGAGTCGAGTTACTTGAGAAGAAATGGTAGGTTGCATGCCCCTAGGCTGCCCACTGAGACTAAGGACCTGAAAGAGGGCCAGGGCCCAACTGGACCGCTGTAGAGAGTGCTCTGGCTTGTGTCCTTCCTCTACACAGTCTAGCGGCAAAAGACCTCTACACTTCCTCTACCCACATGACTTCCCCTGTAAGGTGCGCAGTGAATGGGTGAAGAGTGCATATATAAGAAGTAAAGCGAGAAATTATAGAATAAAAGAAAACACGCTCATTGGTCTACAGATGCATGTGACATATAAACAAACAATAACGCTTTCAGTACTACAGCTGTGCAGTAACTACTCATAGTACACAGTACTCATACTTACAAAAGTGACATCTTGTGGCGAAACTTGGTTACTACTACATCACCACTTACATCCAAAAAGTATAGGCTTTTACGAAGGGTGTAACTAATAGTAACACCCATGGTGATCTATATACACAGTGACCTCACCAGCAGAATAATGAGTGCAGCTCTGGAGTATAATGCAGGATGTAACTCAGGATCAGTATTCTCTCTATAATATGATCCAAGTGAACTGGTCTAGTGACAAGTTTACTTTACGCTGGTAATATTTTGGAGGTAAATGACCTTATATATATCTTTACACCTTGGGGAGATAGTTGTGTTTTACAGCACCATCTGTGAACCCAGAGGGGATATCACAACAGGACAGTCTCGCTTTACAGCATTCCAACATAAAATAACAGTAACATTCTTCTTCCCTCAGGACATGATATAACCAGACAGCAGCCTACAGGGACCTATAATCTCTGGATACAACAATGGTGGCCGTCTCCACAAGTCCTCACAATCCTTGTATTACAATCAGCGCCAGTGTTGTCTGACGTTGGTGGGATATGTTGGGGGCTGTAGCTGTCCGTACAGGTTCACTGCAATATCATGGTTGGCAACATTTATTATATTTTTCTACGGACACTTTAGCGTTGACAACAAGGTGTATGGCTTATTGTGGGTGTGGTCCCGGTGGCCTATCGTGGGTGGTGTTTGCAGGGTTCAGCTTGTCACTAGTTTGTTTTGTTTGTTTTTTCTAAATTTTCAAGTTAGAACAACACAAAAGGAGCATTACAAACCCCAGTAGCAGGTGCCCAGTATATTACACACCCCAGTAGCAGGTCCCCAGTATATTACAAACTCCAGTGTTAGGTCCCCAGTATATTACACTCCCCAGTATAATGCACACCCCAGTGTCAGGTCTCCAGTTCATTACACACCCCAGTATCAGGTCCCCAGTATAATACACACCACAGTATCAGGTCCCCAGTATATTACACATCACAGTGTCAGGTCCCCAGTATATTACACGCCCCAGTATCAGGTCCCCAGTATATTACACACCCCACTATCAGGTCCCCAGTATATTACACACCCCACTCAGAGCAGGCTGTGGCCCAGAGATAGCACTCTACTTATTGATTGTATATACTGGTAGTTTGTGTCCATATGATGCAGCTGCACCCCATATCATCATACTACCCCCTTCATCCTCCTGCTCCTCTATCATCATACTACTATTTCTATTATTCTCTGCTCCTCCCTCATACTACTACCCCCTTTATCCTCCTGCACCTCCACCATCACGATACTACCCCTTCATCATCCTCCTGACCCTCCATCATCATACTACTACTACTACGCTTTTATCCTCCTGCCCCCCATCATCATACTACAATGACCTTCATCATCATACTACTACCCCCTTCATCCTCCTGCACCTCCACCATCATACTACTACCTCTTTCATCCTCCTCCTGCCCCTTCATCATCATACTACTACCCCCTTTATCCTCCTGCTCATCCATCATACTACTACCACCTTCATCCTCCAGCTATTCCACAATCATACTACTACCGCTTTCATCCTCTTGCCCCTCCATCATCATACTACTACCATTTCATCCTCCTGCCCTTCCTTCATCATACTACTACCACCTTAATCCTCCTCCTGCTCCTTCATCATCATACTACTACCCCCTTTATCCTCTTGATCATCCATCATACTATACCACCTTCATCCTCCTGCCCCTCCTTCATCATACTTCTACCCCTTTCATTCTCCTGCTCCTCCATCATCATACTAGTACCCTCTTCATCATCCTCCTGCCCCTCCATCATCATACAACTACCTCCTTCATCATCCTCCTGCCCTTTCATCATCATACCACTACCCCCTTCATCTGTATTTGAAACAAAAAAGCTGTACTTAACTCACCTGTAAGGTTCCTCTAGTCCCCCAGCGACTCCTCTGCCTTCTCTGCATGAGTGATGTCACTCGCGGCAGGCTTCCTGCAGCAGGAGGCGGAGCTTCCAGGGACATGGTTTTGCCCGGTCTGTCTCCTCAGAATCGGGACAATTCCGGCAAAACCAGGACTATTGGCAACTATTCAATATAGGCTGGAGATCATTGGTCTATTGGTCAGAGATGGGAAACCTTTGGTCCACCCATCTCTGGTCAAAAGTTTTCAGGCTAAAATTCTGAGTGCATGGTTGCCATAGCAACTATACCACCCAGCGTGCCCCATCACACTTTAAGGCTGCATTCAGACACAGCATTATTATAGATGCGTTTTCAGGTTGCTGCATGCTTGCTGTCAGTGAATGGAGACACTTGAAGCTCTCTGCACATAATGGGACAAGTTTGTCAACAGATTTCTTCATACTTTTATTACATATATTTAAGAAAACCAATAATAACTACAGTATAACCTATAGCCCGCGTTTATCTGTTACATGTGAGTGCGGTTAAATGGTTTACATTTTCAGCACTACAGCCGCTTTCTTTACGGCACAGACCTGCTGCCCCTGGGGTTAGCACCCCCTATGACCGCGAGCAATACAGGAAGTCTACGTGCTCCTATTTTTCATGAGGTGGATAAAGGGTTAAAGCGCCCTGTCACCATGGCAACGCCAAATGCGGCCACTAGGCGGAGCTGCGCGCTCAGAACGCTGCATAGTCTAGGTAGGAGTTATAACACGCACTGAGGTGGGCGGGGAGAGAGGCGGTGTACACGGCGGTAGGCGTGGTTGTGGGTAGGCTTCAGTGTAGTGGGAGGGGTCAAGGAGATGACGGGTGCGGAGGTGGGCGGGGCTGAGGCCGGCGTGTTCGCGGGGGGAGTCTCGCGAGATTTGGGTGCTCGGCGGTATGTTCTCGTACAGCCATCGGTGTAGAGTGTGAGGCGGAGACACCGGGCGGCGGTAAGCGGGACACCGGGGAGGGAGGGGTTGGGATATCCTGTGCCGTGCCGTGTCGTGTATACATTATATCCGTGTCATCTCATCTAATACACGCTGCGTACTCCTTATATACTGTATGTGTATGCTTCCTTCCTGTATCCTATGCTGTATACTGTGCTGTATACTGCTCCATATCCTCCTGTATACTGTACACTGCTCCATATCCTCCTGTATACTGTACACTGCTCCATATTCTCCTGTATACTGCTCCATATCCTCCTGTATACTGTACACTGCTCCAAATCCTCCTGTACACTGTATACTGCTCCATATCCTCCTGTATACTGTTCCATATCCTCCTGTACACTGCTCCATATCCTCCTGTATACTGCTCCATATCCTCCTGTATACTGCTCCAAATCCTCCTGTACACTGTATACTGCTCCATATCCTCCTGTATACTGTTCCATATCCTCCTGTATACTGCTCCATATCCTCCTGTATACTGTTCCATATCCTCCTGTACACTGCTCCATATCCTCCTGTATACTGCTCCATATCCTCCTGTATACTGTTCCATATCCTCCTGTACACTGTTCCATATCCTCCTGTATACTGCTCCATATCCTCCTGTATACTGCTCCATATCCTCCTGTATACTGCTCCATATCCTCCTGTATACTGCTCCATATCCTCCTGTATACTGCTCCATATCCTCCTGTATACTGCTCCATATCCTCCTGTATACTGCTCCATATCCTCCTGTATACTGCTCCATATCCTCCTGTATACTGCTCCATATCCTCCTGTATACTGCTCCATATCCTCCTGTATACTGTACACTGCTCCATATTCTCCTGTATACTGCTCCATATTCTCCTGTATACTGCTCCATATCCTCCTGTATACTGCTCCATATCCTCCTGTATACTGCTCCATATCCTCCTGTATACTGCTCCATATCCTCCTGTATACTGCTCCATATCCTTCTGTATACTGTACACTGCTCCATATTCTCCTGTATACTGCTCCATATTCTCCTGTATACTGCTCCATATCCTCCTGTATACTGTACACTGCTCCATATCCTCCTGTATACTGCTCCATATCCCCCTGTATACTGCTCCATATCCTCCTGTATACTGCTCCATATCCTCCTGTATACTGCTCCATATCCTTCTGTATACTGTACACTGCTCCATATTCTCCTGTATACTGCTCCATATTCTCCTGTATACTGCTCCATATCCTCCTGTATACTGTACACTGCTCCATATCCTCCTGTATACTGCTCCATATTGTCCTGTATACTGCTCCATATTCTCCTGTATACTGCTCCATATCCTCCTGTATACTGCTCCATATCCTCCTGTATACTGCTCCATATCCTCCTGTATACTGCTCCATATCCTCCTGTATACTGCTCCATACCCCCCTGTATACTGCTCCATATCCTCCTGTATACTGCTCCATATCCTCCTGTATACTGCTCCATACCCCCCTGTATACTGCTCCATATCCTCCTGTATACTGCTCCATATCCTCCTGTATACTGCTCCATATCCTCCTGTGTACTGCTCCATATCCTCCTGTGTACTGCTCCATATCCTCCTGTGTACTGCTCCATATCCTCCTGTATACTGTTCCATATCCTCCTGTGTACTGCTCCATATCCTCCTGTGTACTGCTCCATATCCTCCTGTGTACTGCTCCATATCCTCCTGTGTACTGCTCCATATCCTCCTGTGTACTGCTCCATATCCTCCTGTATACTGCTCCATATCCTCCTGTGTACTGCTCCATATCCTCATGTGTACTGCTCCATATCCTCCTGTGTGCTGCTCCATATCCTACGGTATACTGCACACTGCTCCATATCCTCCTGTATACTGCTCCATATCCTCCAGTGTACTGTTCCATATCCTACGGTATACTGTATACTGCTCCATATCCTCCTGTATACTGCTTCATATTCTCCTGTATACTGCTTCATATTCTCCTGTATACTGCTCCATATTCTCCTGTATACTGCTCCATATCCTCCTGTATACTGTACACTGCTCCATATCCTCCTGTATACTGCTCCATATCCTCCTGTATACTGCTCCATATCCCCCTGTATACTGCTCCATATCCCCCTGTATACTGCTCCATATCCCCCTGTATACTGCTCCATACCCCCCTGTATACTGCTCCATACCCTCCTGTATACTGCTCCATACCCCCCTGTATACTGCTCCATATCCTCCTGTATACTGCTCCATATCCTTCTGTACACTGCTCCATATCCTCCTGTACACTGTTCCATATCCTCCTGTATACTGTTCCATATCCTCCTGTATACTGTTCCATATCCTCCTGTATACTGTTCCATATCCTCCTGTATACTGCTCCATATCCTCCTGTATACTGCTCCATATCCTCCTGTATACTGCTCCATATCCTCCTGTATACTGCTCCATATCCTCCTGTATACTGCTCCATATCCTCCTGTATACTGCTCCATATCCTCCTGTATACTGCTCCATATCCTCCTGTATACTGCTCCATATCCTCCTGTATACTGCTCCTGTATACTGCTCCATATCCCCCTGTATACTGCTCCATATCCTCCTTTATACTGTACACTGCTCCATATCCTCCTGTATACTGCTCTATATCCTTCTGTATACTGTACACTGCTCCATATCCTGTTTACTGCTCCATATCCTCCTGTATACTGTACACTGCTCCATATCCTCCTGTATACTGCTCCATATCCTCCTGTATACTGTACACTGCTCCATATCCTCCTGTATACTGCTCTATATCCTCCTTTATACTGTACACTGCTCCATATCCTCCTGTATACTGCTCTATATCCTGTATACTGTACACTGCTCCATATCCTGTATACTGCTCCATTTCCTCCTGTATACTGTACACTGCTCCATATCCTCCTGTATACTGTACACTGCTCCATATCCTCCTGTATACTGCTCCATATCCTCCTGTATACTGTACACTGCTCCATATCCTCCTGTATACTGCTCTATATCCTCCTTTATAGTGTACACTGCTCCATATCCTCCTGTATACTGCTCTATATCCTGTATACTGTACACTGCTCCATATCCTCCTGTATACTGTACACTGCTCCATATCCTCCTGTATACTGCTCCATATCCTCCTGTATACTGTACACTGCTCCATATCCTCCTGTATACTGCTCCATATCCTCCTGTATACTGCTCCATATCCTCCTGTATACTGCTCCATATCCTCCTGTATACTGCTCCATATCCTCCTGTATACTGTACACTGCTCCATATCTTCCTGTATACTGTACGCTGCTCCATATCCTCCTGTATACTGTATACTGCTCCATATCCTCCTGTATACTGTATACTGCTCCATATCCTCCTGTATACTGTATACTGCTCCATATCCTCCTGTATACTGCTCCATATCCTCCTGTATACTGCTCCATATCCTCATGTACACTACTCCATATCCTCCTGTATACTGCTTCATATCCTCCTGTATACTGCTTCATATCCTCCTGTATACTGCTTCATATCCTCCTGTATACTGCTCCATATCCTCCTGTATACTGCTCCATATCCTCCTTTATACTGTATACTGCTCCATATCCTCCTGTATACTGTATACTGCTCCATATCCTCCTGTATACTGTATACTGCTCCATATCCTCCTGTGTACTGTACACTGCTTCATATCCTCCTGTATACTGTACACTGCTTCATATCCTCCTGTATACTGTACACTGCTTCATATCCTCCTGTATACTGTACACAGCTCCATATCCTCCTGTATACTGCTCCATATCCTCCTGTACACTGTCCTATATCCTCTTGTGTACTGTACACTGCTCCATTCCCTTCTGTATTATATCCTCTTGTACACTGCTCCATATCCTCCTGTGTACTGTATACTGCTCCATATCCTCCTGTACACTGTCCTATATCCTCCTGTGTACTGTACACTGCTCCATCCCCTTCTGTACTATATCCTCTTGTACACTGTACCTTGTTTTGTAGTCTCCTGTATACACTGCTTCTTACTCGATACTGTGCTATATAGGTCCTTTATCCTTCTATAGCTATACACTGCTCTGTATCCTCCTGTATACTTCTCCATGTCCTTCCATTTACCGTACACTGACATATCCCCTCCTGTATACTACTCTGTGTTCTGTCCAGTATCCTTCTATATATTGTATGCTGTTCCATATCCTATTGTATACTGTCCTATACTCTCACATATACTCAATACTGCTCCATATCTTCCTATATACAATGCTGTATACTGGGCCATATCCTCCTGTATACTGTCCTATATCCTCCTGTATATTGTATGCTGTCCTATATCCTCATGTATACTGTCTTATAGCCTCTTGTATACTGTCTTATAGCCTCCTGTATACTGTGCACTGCTCTATAGTCATCTGTGTACTGTCCTATATCCTCCTGTATACCTTGCACTGGTCCATATTCTCATGAATACTCATGTAGTCTCCTGTATACTGTGCACTGCTCTATATTTTCCTGTATACTGTGCACTACTCCATATTTTCCTGTATACTGTGCACTGGTCCATATCCTACTGTATACTGTGCACTGCTCTATAGTCTCCTGTAGGCTGTCCTTTATACTGTGCACTGTCTCATATCCTACTGTGTATTGTGCACTGTTGCATATCCACATGCATACTGTTCTCCAGCACACCTTGTTATATATCACTTCCCTCATATATCATATATCCTTTGTCATATATCACTGCCCTCATATATCATATACCCTGTGTTGTATATCACTGCCCTCATATATCATATACCCTTTATGTATCACTGCCCTCATATATCATATCCACGCTGTCATATGTCAGTTACCTCATATTTCTTATACCCTGTGTTATATATCACAGTCCTTATATATCATATCCCCGCTGTCATAATATATCACTGTACTCATACTGTCACCTTTTGTTATGTGTGTATTGTATACAATTGTATTACTGTTCTTCCAT